>NW_004567103.1:68555641-68570517 GCF_000260355.1 Condylura cristata | reverse complement strand
CAGCTGTCCTAAGACAAGCTTCAGGACAGACTTGCAGACGATGTTCAATACTTGGGTATTAAGAGGTTCCCATCAAATCCTTGAGGTGAGTTCAGAGTTTAATGAGCCAAATGGCTAACAAGTTATATGCCTAAAATACGTAAAGACATCTTAAATTAAGGCATTTTTTTTCTCTCTCTTAAAATACATTGCCTTATATTTCACAGAAAATTTCAGTGGCACTAAGTAACTTTGTGAATATTTCCCAAATAGTAAATCATTATAGTGTTAATAAGAAAATTAACTCAAAAACTCAAAGTTTCATTTTAGTTTGTTTTTCTCTGGTTTATCACATCCAACATAGGTAGTAGTATAATAGTATAAAAAAAAAAAAAAAGAGAGAGAGAGCAAGAGACTATGAGAGCATCCATGTCACTGATTAAATATTGAGTAAAAAAGTTCCAGGTTTCTTCCCTGCAGTCTTAGCTGGGAGTAAGGCAGACATTTCCATTGCAAATGAGGTGTGAATGCAAGAGAACCATTCAGTTTTAGCTCTCCCTATCATGGTGTAATAAGTTTTTCATAAGTTTACTATTAAAAGAATCCTTTGTTTGTGGTGAGAGAAAAACAGTGCTGTCAAAACTATTTCTTTCACATTAGCTAAAAGGATTTGTTCAAAATATTTAAACAAACCAGTCAGCCAAATAAACTGAACTGATAGTTACCGGCTTTAAATGGATGCCTGTCAATCAAACTGTGCTAGGATCCTTAGCTCCTCAATGTCAAGTATAATGGCTTTGATAGATAACAAGTGAAAAAGTGGCCATCATGTGTGGGCTTCAGGCAATGATTTGTTGTAATATTTATTGAACTTATCTCTTTGTAATGCTTGTGCATTTCTAACTTCAAGGATTTTTCAAAAACAAATACTAGTCATTGATTGCTGAATTCTCAATGAAGCATGTCCGTGTCCGGAGAGCATTTGAACTCTGAAACTCAGTTCTCCACATGGAGGAATTCAGTTGTATTTCATGTCTATTTACTTGAGTTGTGAAAATCAAGAGAAATCTACCAATATCTGAACAATCTTAAAATCCACTGATAAATTGCAGCATAATTCCCTGGAAATGTCCATGTATGAGTACGTTCCCACATATGTGGGCAAATTCAGGGTTATCTGATAGAAGGATAATTGAATCTCTGATTGAGTAGAAAATAACTGATTTTTTAGTTTGACAGTGTTCTTTTTTACCAATCAATAGCCTCATCTTCTAGAGCATCCTAAGCAAATGAATAGAATCACTAACAGGATACAGAGCTGTTGAATGCTTACCATTCCACAACCCATGATTTGTTTGTTAAAAATCTCCTTTCAGGGACAGGACATTAAGTTTCCCTGGTAAGAAGACCAGACAAAAAGAGAAGAAATACATAAATGTACATATACAGTATATATCTCATCCTGAAATTAAAGACAAATTCCACTTGATTTTCAGAGAGAGGCTGTCATGTTTTCTCTTAGACTTTGCCCCATACAGCTGCCATTTTGGACTGCAACAATGAGGCCTGTGTAAAAGAGAATAAAGAAACTGGGTGCATTTGGATTTGGACAATAAACTCATTCACAGCTCTTTCAAGTCTGGAAGATTCTAAGGCTTTAGTATCAGAGTAATTGCTAAATAAGAACAAGGCAAATGGATTCTGATAACAGCCAATACCAGTGCTTTCAAGTAAAAGGAAAATGCTACAAGGTGCTTAACTGGGAAAGGTTGCTCTAGGGTGAACAGGGTCTGCTCAAAAACAGGGAGAACACTATTTCCTAGTAAAATTGAAGGTCCTAAACAAAAGCCATTCAAAACAGATGAATTTCAACAGATAAAAGTTTTTTTTTTATAAAGATATCCCTATCTTTTTAACTCTATTCATTCAGTTCACATGGTGTTCTCAGATCAGTTTTATTAAAGAAAACTAAATTCCTGGGTTTAGTTCCCAAAGAGACCTCAAGCAATTTCTTTTCTGATCTCTGACCAACTGACTCAATTATAATGACAACAGAAAACTGGAAGGGGAGAGGACCTAAAAGGATAAATTTACCTCTGCTCTATATTTTCAAAAGATTGTGCTGTCCTTGATGATAGAGATCATAAACTGCCACCAGAAAAGTGAACTCGAAGTATCTGCAACTCCTTACAATCGCACAGGCTTACAGAGTGCTGTTTTGAGGTTCTCTTTTTCTTTTTTCTTTCTTTTTACTCTTGTCGCCTGGATGCTTTTACAGGGAAAAAGCAGGTCAGTGTGCTGTTGGCAGGCTCTCTTCCCCTGCCCCTTTATCTGATTCCCTTGGTGATGGCAATTTTTCTCTCATTTTTTTTTTCCATGAGTGAAAGAAAGAGGGTATTTAAAGTGCTAAAACTTCAGTGCACAATTAACGATTAGCATCACTCTCCCCACCTGCTATTAGTCCACTGTGGACAAACAACTGACCTTAAACATCAAAAACAACTGAACAGTGAAAAGAAAAATCACACTACTTATGAGCTTAGAATGAGTCCTATGTCCAAGTCTTAAGATATTACCTTTAGAATAGCAAGTTCCTACCCTTCAGTCTGACTTTAGTTATCTCTCTTTTTTTTTTTTTTAACTTTTTACCCTCTGATCCAATAGCCCTAGGGCCAAGAGTTTTCAGCAGTGAGATCTCAGAAATCTGAGGGCAAAACATAAACAACAATCATATTTCCTTCACATTTTACCCATATTTCAAATATATAAAAATACATATTTAGTTACTTCTTACATTTTCTAAATTCTAGGAGTCAATAATATGAAAAATTAAGAAAACAAGTAAAATTTTAAAGTTTAGTTGTTTATTGTCAATCACTAAATGCACAGTATGAATTATGCTAACTGCATGATTTTCAATTTTTTTTAGGTTGAACTTTTATTCAGATATACAGTTGAATATAGATACAAAGATATGCATTATATTCCCCATCTTCCTCTTTGTTATTTATTTTGCAACAAATCAACTATTTAAAACAAATCTGGTGGTGGAACTGGTTAATAGAACAGCGCTACTTCAGGATAAGTTCAATCCCTGGCCAGGGAGGTGACCCACATGGTGCAAAGACCTTTCCTGTCTCTTCTGCTGCTCCCCTCAGCAGTGTACGTCATCAGTCTGCTTGTTCTGATACCCTCTATCTTTGGTGAATCCTCTCACCACCCCTGCACCTCTGGCCTATAGCCAGTTCTGTATGCATAAATAAATATTTGAAGTAAATAGAGATAATGAGTTCAATTAAATTTCAATAAAATCTTCATTTATTAGATATTTAATTTTAACCTGTTTTACAAGTATGGTTTCTATGAAAGGACAAAGGTCCATATTCTAGGTCCAGTTACAATAAATTATAATCACAATTAACTTTTTTTTTTAGATTATTTATTCATACAGAACTGGGGTACAGGCCAGAAGCAGAGGCTCTGGGCGGTGAGAGGCTCGGCCAGAAGCAGAGTGGGGAGCAGAACAAGCAGATCGATGAAGTACACTGCTGAGGGGAGCAATGGGCGGGTCAGGAGAGGTCTGCCACACCATGTGGTCACTTCCAGGGCAGGTGGGAATTGAACTCATGCGGAAGTGGTTTAAGCTTCTTAGTGCTGTGCTTTAACCCACTGTATCACCAGGGAGGGCCACAATTAACTTTTTTAATGTATTTTATGATTAGCATTTACTAGTCAATACATTTCATAGGCATGGGAACACACACTTTTGTATGCGCACAAAAACAGACTATTGTGTGAATAGTTGTTATTTTTGCCTGCCCAATAATGCATCAATTCCATCTTTGGACAATAGTTCCTGGTTTTCATTTGGTTCCGGTGGCCTTATTTTAAAAGTCCTGTATAGTCATTTTCATTCATTTAGCCAGGATTTGGATTAAGAATTAGCTCGCACACTTCACTTGACAATGAATGTTTATCTCAGAATTTGGAGTGAAAATATTAAGCCAGAGATGCTCTCTTCTGTAATGCAAAGTGAACGATAAAATCTATTAAAATGGACCCTCCCTGGTGGCACAGTGGGATAAATCACTGCACTAAGAAGCTTAAGCCACTTCCACATGAGTTCGATCCCCGCCTGCCCCGGAGGAGATCCACATGGCATGGCAGACCACTCCTGACCTGCCCACTGCTCCCCTCAGCTGTGTACTTCGTCGATCTGCCTGTTCTGCTCTCTACTCTGTCCCTGGTGAATCCTCTCACCCTCCGCATCTCTGGCCTTTACCCCAGTTCTGTATGAATAAACAAATCTTAAAAAAAAAAAAAATCTATTAGAACATAAGACTGGAGCTGCTTATGTTCAGTAACTTTCCTCTGGATAGAAAAATGCCTCTGAAGGAAACCATCACCCATCATAAGGAACCAAGAGACAGAAACTATACATTCTGAGGTTCTAGATCTAGATATGCCTTATGCCATAAACCCTAAAACTTCCTTTAAGGAACCATTGAATACTTTCTCTTGCTTCATTCAGTCTGGATAGGACTCCTGTCAGCAAAGTAATAAGTAGAAAATTGAGACCGCTACACATGTGACTCTAAATCAGAGTTTCCCCAAGTATTGTCTGCTACTCCACTGACTAAAAATAGCATCTGTTGGAAGTTGTTTCAGGTCCCACTGTAGATCTATTACCCAATACCTGGCTATAGGAATGGAGCACAGCAATTTGTAATTTAATAAGGCCACTAAACAATGCTAGTGTTCTCCTAGTGGTAGTCTTCTCTGGCCTAGAACCTGTGCACTAACTCAGTTATAGCTAGACAAATGATGTAAGAGTAGACTAGGTACCTTTTTTCCCCCACACATGTTTCAGGTACATTAAGTAAACACCTTCATCTGACAGTATGTGTAAAATCTAAAATAGAAATTAGATTTGAGTTATCAGATGAAAGAAAAACTAGTTCGAGATAAAAGGGGACTGTTGCCAATATATTCTGTTCTCCTAGACATATAAAAAAGATAAGCTGGAATAATTCATTCACCAAGGAGTATTTTGAAAATCAGACCTTATCGTTATCTTGGGATGGAAATATTTTACTTGTCTCATAAGTCAGAGAAACTGCTGACATCCAGAAAGCATTTGTGAGCTAAGAAAGAGTCAGACCTGAGGAGATCTTTGAAAGGTGAACAGGATCAATAGGAAAAGTCAAAGATTCATATATTGGAAACGTAAACCATGTTGGTATAAGGCCAAGTGTGGGAAGCTAAGACAAGGTAAAGCCAACAGTCAGTCTGAACCAATGAGAAATTGCTTTTAAAAATGGTTCACATTTGGCAGGGTCTTTTGCCTTTTGCAAACTGCTTCTAGCAGTTTGAAAGTCTTCCACTGATCTGTGAGTAGTAGCTTAAGCAGATGACATATGTTTCCATGCACTCAGACAACCTTGTCACCAGTGAGCTAATGACATGGACTCAGGTCCAAAAGACTACCAGATATGCCAGGAGTCAGTATTTTTTTCAGGGATCAGCAATATTCTCCACCCTATAAAACAACTCCTTTCTATCTCAATTGTCCATAAGCACAAACTTTGTTTTTCTGTTAATACAAAAGCAGCTTCTTTGCTGGCAGGTTCATAATAGGAATCAAAGATAGCATAGTTATTAAAAAATATAATGCTATAAGTGCCATAAATCTTAAAATTTAAAAGTGCTTAGGGCACATACGAGAAATAGTAATAGCATTAAGTACAATTCCAAATGAGATTAGTACATGTTAATATGGTATAGGAAAACAGAACATATAAATATTATAAAGCAGGTGTTATTATTTTTAGTGGCAACGTGAAGTGATTTAGAAATGGATTGAGTTAGAGTAGACAGGTTGAGACGAATTTCAAATGCTTATTTTACTATTTACGTTGTTAACCACTCTAAACTTCTGTTTTCTTATCTTTAAAATTCTAATCATGAACATTGGGCCCTCCCTGGTGGCGCAATGGATTAGGATGTAGCACTGCAAGCTAGCCACAGCTGCTGCAGTGCGAGTTCGATCCCCAGCCCCAGAGAATAGAGATGGCCTGAAAGACCTCTCCTAACTGCACGCTGCTCCCATCAGCAGAGTACTTCATTGATTTGCATGTTCTGCTCACCACTCTCTCTGGTGAGTCCTCTCACCATCCTGAACCTCTGGCCTGTACCTCCAGTTCTGTATAAATAATAATAATAATTTAAAAAATCCTAATCATGAGAATAATTGCCAACAGTCAACATTCAGCAATAAATTAATGTTCATACTATTGCACATAGGTTGACACCGATGAGCAATACTCCCTGGTGGTGTAGCTTTTTGGTGAAGCTAAGACAAGTCATGGACGCTTCATTACGAGTTTGATCTCCCTGCGGAGGTGATCTACATGGTGCAGCAGACCTCTTATGTCTCTCCAGCTGCTTCCCTCAGCAGTTTACTCTACCGATTGATCTGCCTGTTCTGCTCCCCACTCTGTCTCTAGTGAGTCCTCTTGCTGCCCCTGCACCTGTGGCCTGTACTCAATTTCTTTATGCATAGACAAATAAAAATCTAAAAATAAGAAAACAATAAACTGTAGTAATAACACAGATGTGTATAATCTTGTGCTTTGCTTTTAAACAAGTTAGAGGTGACAAGTTATATATAATAAAAGCAAATCCCTTTCCTTTTTAAACATAAATTACTACCTACTTAAAAATAGAAAGGAATAGATTGAGAGAACTCTAAATAATCATCCAGAGCAGTTTTAATACACTTTATTGGCTGCTCAAGAAAGCAAAAGGACACTTTGTTAGTGTCAAGCAAAAATGAATTACATGTTCTCTTTGCTACCCTAATAGCCAAGCGAGGTCCATTACTGTCTTATGATTCATATATTCTTTTTAGAATTTAGTACATGCTAATTGAACACCCACTGTGTGCTGTCACTGAACAGGCTCTAAAACTAAACCAATGACTGTCACTTACAATTGTCTCCAGTGAAACCTGCAATAAAATCATTTGCCTGGTAAAAGAGACTAAGTATCAATTATTTTTCAGTATAAATTTTTCATTGCAGTGTCAAGTATTTTAAATGTGATCTCTGACTTCCAAAGTACAATTTAAGGGCATGTACTATCTTATAGTATAGCTTTTTTGAACTTCTGTCCTCCAATATATTGTATAGAAGTCAAGGGTAAGAACACCACATTTATATTCCTTGAATCAATGCGCTCATAGCTTTGTATTCTGTAGAGACTGGTACGGAGATGTATTATTATTGTCATTAATATTATCCTCTGCACTTGTGGCCTTTTTCCTTTTGCAATTAAGTGACCTACTTACAAATAATCCCTTGTTCTGTTGTTACAATGCATTGTATCCATAAAGAGAGCAATTATTGGCAATAGTCTAGGGACTAAACTCAATAAATCGTAAATCTATCTGAGCAAACATCATTGAATGGATTTACTTTCCAAGCCTCTCCAAAAAAAGTACCTTTTTACATTTTGAATATTTTGAACTAACTACACTTGCAGACAGCTGGTAATAAAGAACATTGTAACAGTGTTTGACCCTACATGCAGAATCCCCAACTTTAAAAATGTTCTTTCTGTATTAGAAGGTTCTGAAGCATCCTGATTATCCTAGATAAGGAACTGAACCTAAAAAAATTATATGTGTGTGTATGTATAAACAATGTAACAATGTCACTTCACTAATCTACAAATTTTCCATTCTTTCAATTCAATTCTTTGTCTATGGAGGATATGCAAACAAAGTCTGTCTTTTCTTTGGGTCCTAAATGGCAAGGCCTTCTTTGCATTTACAGTAGAACTTTTTCCTCCAGGTTAATCTACATAATGCCAATTTGATTAGATTATCCATAAGTACTGACAGCGTTAGGGAAAAATTTCCCTTTCCTTGACACTATCAAGCCACTTGTACAATCTTCAATGTATCTATGTGCAAACTTGCAAAAAGAGTTTGGGAAAACAAAAGGAAATATTACTTGTAAAGTTTATTTTATTATTTTTTAAAGATTTATTTATTTATGCATCCAGAACTGGGGTACGTTGCAGAGGTGCAGGTACGGTGAGAGAATTCACCAGAGACAGAGAGTGGGGAGCAGAAAAGGCAGATAAATGAAGTACACTGCTGAGGGCAGCAGCCAGTGGGCCTGGAGAGGTCCACTTACCATGTGGAGTCACCTCCGGGGCTGGGAATTGAACTCATGCTGAAGTGGCTTTAGCTTCATAGTGCTGTGCTTTAACCCACTGTGCCACCTGGGAGGGCCCATGTAAAGTTTATTTTTAAAAGAAATAAAATATTCTGCTTGAGCAGGATAATATATTTTACTTCTAGTAATGAGTTAAACTATCACTTATCACTTGAAAGGCATCTTGTGTGATGAGAAAGTGCATACACAGGTTATCTGCCCTATGACACCTACTGGCTTTTTACCAACATTAACCCCTTTCTTTGGCTACTTCTCATGATTCAGAGTCCCTTATAAAACTACAAACCTAAAGTAATGCTGATTCACTTAGATCTCTATATATTAGTGGATTTGTGGTGAAATCCAACTGAGAAATAATGAATTCTTAATAGAAACAGCAAGAAAGATGATCTATAAGAAAGAAAAAAAAAAGCAGATTTTTTTTTTCACCTGTTACTTAACAAATGAATGCCATATGGTTAGAAAATACTTAGCAATTATGCCTGGATATACAACTCAAATAGGCTGCCTCTTAAGATTTTACTCTATAAAATGTTTATGCATTCCTTTAATATTTAAATAAATCATGCAGTGCATTTTTAACAGTATGTCTTGTTTTTAGTATTGTTGTAATCAACAGGAAACAGTAATTTTGTGTCTTATAAAAATCTATTATTCAGGGCCCTCCCTGGTGGTACAGTGGGTTAAAGCACAGCACTGAGAAGCTAAAGCCACTTCAGCATGAGCTCCATCCCTGCCCTGGCTGGAGGTGAGCCACATGGCACCACAGACTTCTCCTGACCTGCCTGCTGTTCCCCTCAGCAGTGTACATCTACAGTCGGCTTGTTCTGCTCCCCATTCTGTCTCTGGTGAATCCTCTCACTGCCCCTGCACCTATGGCCTGTACCCTAACTCTGTATGCATAAATAAATATTTTTTTTAAATCTATTGTTCTGTAAAGTTATTTTTGTAAAAAACTCCAGAAAGTTGGAGACACTATACAGTGCTTATACATATGCAGGCTATTCATGGTCCTATTATGCAAAAATGCATACAAGAATAAATGCTTTATATGAATCCTGAATAGAGTGATTTAAAGAACAGATATGACATATGAAACTATCTCACAGGTCATGAGACAAACATTAAATGATTGGACTGTTTTTGTAAGTACATAAATTGAGTTGCTACATACAGTATAGGAAATAGAGAAAAAAGATATCAAAACAATAAAATTAAAATAACATAAAACATTCTAATTTAATTTCAGGTGAGCAACAAAATAGTTTTTAGTATAACAAGATCTTAAAGTATACAAATTACTTATAAAAATATATTCGCTGTTTATCTGAAATTCAAACTTAGCTGGGTTATTTCACTTTATTGATATACTAAATCTGGAAACTAATAAAATACAAGTTAATAAGTTAATTTCTTAAAAGTCTATAGGATAAGTAATAATATCTTTTTTATGAGGCAAATCTAGCTCTCTAATTCAGGTAGGCTGAATCTAAAACTTTGTTTTTAACTGCTTTGGATGCTCTTTCTAATAAAGAAATGCTGCTTTAAAAATGATAGTGGTTAGATATTCCCATATATATAAATGAGAATCATTAGAGTAACACATACTCAATCATTTTAACATATGACATATTATCTTTTAGCAGAATGGTGGAATGGTGAGTTGTGGTCAGAACACATTTTTTTTTTTAGAAAAGCCAATAAATAATTAAGAAATTAATTTATTAAGTTTCCAGGTGTTAGAGTAAAGCAAAATCCAAAAAAAATATTCATTTAATCCATATTGCCAATTTGTAGCAGGTTTTGAATTCTTGTCAAAAATTGCATACTATCAGTTAAGCAACACATATTACTCTATTATAACAACAGTACAAGATATTTAACTTCATCTCAGAATCCCTAGAATTTCTTTATGTGTTGTATCCAGCAGCGACTGCACTATTACTTGTTCAATTTACAAAATTCTTTGTCACTTTGATCAGTTGTGAACACCTCAGTTTGCTTTGATTATGCTTCATCCTTATATCCAAATCTTATTGTTTCTATCTGGCATGTCCCTGTCTCTCTCTCTCTCTCATTCAAGTTTTCACCAGGCCCAATCCTTTAAGCTGTTGAGATTAGATGTATTCATGGTGATACAGCTGTCTCTCTAAACTGTCTTTATTCTATTACCTTTATCAGTGCTTCACACCTTCTTGAGTCTTCCAAATTATTCATTAGCATCCTGTTTCCTACCAATTAATTTGTCTTTATTTTCTAATATTTATATACTGATTTTATTTCTCTAATTTCCATGTTTCTCAGTTTGTACTTTGTTTCTCAATCCTGCCTTAGAAATAGGGCAATGAGACTCTTCTATATCCAGTTTTTCAACAACATTCTTCCTGGGTGGGTGGAAACTGAAGTTTGTCACATGGGATTAAATAAATCAAATGTTAGGATATTATTACTTATGTTGCCATCTTTTGTCTCTTGTTTGATGATTTAATTGTAGTGTACACCTCATGACCACAAACCACCGAAAGTATTTATTTTTAAAGTACTTGGAACTGTATCTGGAGAGTGGTTATTGGAAGAAAACACCATACTTAAATCTTACCCAAGCTGCTCAGAGTAGTATTACTTTTCTACATTTGTGGATACTTATACCCTCTTCCTTTTAAAATAATATAGAGAGAAATGTAAGCAAAAGGTCCATAAAATGTGGAGAAATCAAAATTGTGTCTGTGTGTACATATATCTATTTTCTGGAAGGTTCCAGAAGCCAGGTTTAAGAAAAGCCTTAGTCCCCTGATTTCTGAATAATACTACAGAAAGAATCATATGGATGCAATTTAAACAGCCACTCAATAACTGATTGTACCTGGTCATTGGTTATTAATGCCAAATATGGGAGTCTGTTGTTGTTTTTAATAAAAAAACATGTTCCCAAGAATAACCAACTACATTCAAAGATGAAGACAACCTTTGTTTAAACATTAAGTTATTTATTTTCTAGCTGCCTTGCAAAGGATATTAGTCAGATATGTTATTTACTTTAGCTTCTGCTTATAGTTTCTTCCATATAAAGATACAACATACAGAAAAGACATCAATCCTGGCTTTCACATAATCAAGAAAACAAATAACATTTCCCCCAAAAGCCTCTTATTCTAGTCACAATAAGGGGGAAAATTAATAACTCATTTATTTTCTAACAGAATAGAACTAGTATACCAAATCATATCAATCTACTTATAAAGCAACTGGCTTTCACCTACAAAAATGAAGCTCCAGAAGATAAGATTTATCTCAGTAATTTAGCTAAACATTATTGGAGAGCTCCGTGTCAGACAACCTTTTAATTACTGTTCATATTCAAATGAATAAATGGCATGCTTCTACTTATGGAAAATATTAAAATATAGCATGTCTTACAATAAATGTTATACTTCTAGAAAGAAGAATTTTCCAGGTAAATGAATCATTTGAAGGCCCAAACTATTAAGAATACTCACTTAATATTGTGAACATTTCTAAGATATACTACTGTTTTTATGTGTTTTTTTTTTCCATAGAAAGTTGAATAAAAGATAATCCCAAATCTCAGGACTAAAAAATCCAACTTTATTTTCACATTAATCTATAATTTATGTAAGACTCCTAAATTTATTCATCTATGGCACTGTGGTTAAGTCAGAGGTGCAGATGAAGTCTACAAGGTTAGTTTTCCCTTTTTTTAGACAGACATGCTTTCGAAAGACATGTAATTTGGTCTGTTGGTGGTCCAACGTGTTAGGACACAAGCTAGCCACAGCTGCTTTAGTGCGAGTTTGATCCCCAGCTCCAGAGGTGATTCATCTGGCCAAAAGACCTTTTCTTTCTTCCCCACAGCTCCCCTCATCAGTGTACTTCATTGATCTGCCTATTCTGCTCTCCATTCTGTCTCTAGTTATACCTCTTACCACCCCTGTAGCTCTGGCCTATACCCCAGTTCTTTATGCATAAATAAATCTTAAAAAAAAAAAAAGAAGAAGAAAGTAAGTCATGCAATTCACCCTTAGCATTCTGCTCTCTTCCCTCTTAGTCATCACTTTTACTTTTGAAGTTTTAATTTCTCCCTTTCCCTTCCTTTTCCTAGTCACTTCTTCCTGGCCTTCTTGGTGGAGAGATAAGACATCTAAAATCATTACCTTGGATATAAACTGAGATTAAGTGGATCATGAATGACAAATTATGTGGCTCTCATGATGCATTATATAGATTTTGGATGTCTGTTTTCCTTGCTTGGAGAAACATGAACTTAGTTCCTGATAAATAAATGGCTAAGAGATCTCTGGAAAAATTAGATGTCAGCTAAAAGACATGTCACATTTTCATTTTTACAATGGAAAGTCAAGACAACATGTTCTTGAATATAGATCTATGGCGACCCTTTAATCATAAAAGACACAGGGTATATTTTTTATTGGATAATCACAATACACACGAGAGTCCAAGTTTCTTTAAGGGCCCTCAAACCACCAAAGGGCCATCTTTGAAGTTTTTTTTCATGTAAATACATGTGTTTTAATTAAAAATACATAAGTGTGCATGATACATTCAAATACTTCAAAATATGACATATATGTTAATAATGTCAGTTGTAAACTTAAGTGCAATATGAAAGCTATCTTACTTTGTTCACTATAACTTTTTACTGTGGAAAATAAATTAGAACTGGAGTGAAGTCTAATGTGGCTGTTTCAGGGAATAGTAAGTCAAATGAAATTAGCTTGCTGTATATTTAGGAGGACTAGTTAAGCAAGTGGAACTTAGAGGATGAATTAGGGGTGGCCTTCCCTTGTGGTGTAATGGGTTAAAGCACTGCACTGCAAAATAGAGGCAGCCACTCAGTATGAGTTTGATCCCTGCCCAAGGTGATATACATGGTTCAGCAGACCTTTCCTGTCTCTCCTGCTGCTCCCATCAGCAGTATGCTTTGTCTATCTGCCTGTTCTACTCCCTACTATATGCTCTCATGCCCTGGTATCTCTGGTAACCCCAATTTTGCAGAAATAAATTTTAAAAAAAGAGAAAAAGAAGATGAATCAGGGCTATAGTTATTATGAAATAATACAATTGTCTGCAAGATTGGTAATAATGTTCTTCTGAGTTCAAATACTATGTGGCTTCATCCACAGCCATACATAAAGACTTACCAATTAATAAGTAGAAAATTTGAGTGCATTTCACTTTTTACTAAACTTCAGATATTTGTTTAAAGCATGATTTTTTTTTATTGAAATAACATTGGTTTAAAATACAGAGCTTTCAAGGGTCTCCCTAGTGGTGCAAGGGTTTAAGTCTCAGCACTATGCCATTATAAGCAGTCAATGTCCAGCCAGGGAGCTAACCCACATGCCACAGCAGACCACTCCTGTCTTTCCCACTGATCTCCTCAGCAAGGTAGTTCAGTAGATCTGCCCATTCTGCTCCCACTCTGTTTCTAGTGAATCCTCTCATTCTTTGCATCTCTGGCTTACACCTCAGCATAAATAAGCAAATCTTTAAAAATATATAGGGGTTTCAGGTATGCAAAACATAAATTCAATATCTATATAGGCAGAATTAGCATTAGGGTGTTATTTCTTGACAGAATGTTTAAAAATGTCTTGAAGTTCCTCAATCTCTCTGTAAATTTCACTTTTTTCCCCCATGAAACATGTTGGATGATAATAACCTTGAATTTTTTTGATTCATTGTTGTGTTAATTTGATTTGTCTCTACCTAAGTACTATGAATGGGGGACCTAAGAACAGAGAGACATAAAGACACATACTTTCTAACTCTGTATTCATGGTAACTCTGTATTCATTATTAGTCAAAGAAAGTATGTTTGCCTTTGAAACAGAAAATAGTTTCAGGGAAGTTATACTGTTTTTAGTTAGCTGACAGATATCTTTATAGATGCTGTGTTTGATATGAAAGATATGGTCTTTGTCCTTGAGATTGTTTTCTCTTGGAGAAAGGAAATCATTTTAGAAGAAAATAGCAGAAAGTGGGATATAAAAAACAGAAGTCATAAAAAACATATTAAGGTATTTAAACAACTTACTTTAGATTCTTTAATACACACACACAAACCTAGAACATTTTAAAAATTTACTTGAACAACTTTAGCGATATCTTTCAAATATTTCTTAATAGTAAAATGGACTTAGACATCAATATGGAATGTGACTTTCCCTAAACTTGACTTTTTCTATAATTTTTCAATTTACATTCTACTTTACATTGTAAATAATCTTAAAATATATACCACTACTTATCATATCAACCTTTATCACAGCAACAAATGCTGTTTGAAAAAAAATCTAAATATAAGGATTTTGGTAGTAAGAGATAAAATATTACTATCATTTTTTAACAGCTGGTGTTAGTGTATAGCACTGAGAGTTTGCTGAATATAAACAAGAAAAATGATCTACTCTACAAAACCACATACTGTTTATGTGGTTGTATATAGTAGTGACGACAAGTAGTAATTTCAAAGGTACTGCGTAAGATCTCAGGCAATTTGCTGTGAAAAATAATGATATATTGCCAGGACACCATTTAAACACCACTGAATAGAAAGGAGTGACTGTGAACTTCTAGGACAAAAATCTTGTAAGTACTGTCATTCTAATAAGA
>NW_004567103.1:68517407-68554976 GCF_000260355.1 Condylura cristata | reverse complement strand
GTTAGGAGGTGATTCCTCAGACATGGCAGCATTTAAACTGACATTCACTGTGATCAACTCAAGATAGCAGTAAAGAAGAACAGTCCAAGAGAATAACAATACAAAGTGCTTGAGATAGTAATTAATATATTTGAGGAAAATGCAGGCAGAGCTGGGTGGATTATGTGGGTCCATGTGCCATGTCAAGATGTTTGCACACTGTTTTATGTTCACTGGGAAATTTTTGGTAGATTTAAAAGAAAGAAACATCATAATAAATTATTTATCTAACATCAATAAATTAGGCAAGCCTTTCCACTAAGACATATTAGAAAATACATAAAGAAATATGGGCAGACTATATACCTAGGAAGTCACCAAAGAATATTTAACACACTTTGCAGAGGGAATAGCAAGTTTACTTCTTGAAGCAAGTAATTTTTCTAGTGTGCAAATAAATATTCAAAATTTATTTTATTATCACCTCAATATTTTCCCACATAGTTCTGATTCTTTATTTTAACCTCTAAACGTGAAATGTGTATGTGCGATTTTCAAGAGCTCCTGACATATTGAGATTTCTCAGATAACATATTAACGGAACTTGGCCAATATCTCTTTTTCAAATTGCATTACTACAGACTAAATAGCACCAATATGAATGTTTACAGCTTCATAAAATCGACTGTGTCATGTACAATGGAAGATACGGTTGCCTGCATATTGTAATATTATTGCATTACAGGAAGGTAATTGATTTGCTTAAAATGTTGCACCATTTCTCAGAAAAGATTGCTGCTTAACCAAGAGCACACCAAAGTCAATACAGAAAGACAATTCGAAGAAATTAAATTTTGATCTGTTTTGCAAAGCAAGCTGGTCATGTTACATGAGGATGGATTAGAAAATGTAAATAATTCAGTATGGTCAAGCCATTATAAACCATTTCTGTTCTGACAGGCTTAGCTTTGTAATTAAGATCTAAGCCAAAGAGGATAAAAAAAAAAAAAGTTGACTATATAGAGATGTCAAATTCTTTAATAGGAGTACAGTACACTGCTTGAGGTAGAAACATTATAGATTTTACATTGACATTCCACTATACTTAATTATGTCACTGTTGTTGAAAACTGGTACTATATGTGTTAACCTCTGACTGGTGTTTAATGTACTGCTTGTGCTGCCAATTTTATCCTTTGTCATTCACCCATATAGTAAATACATTAGACGATAAACACGATTGCTTAGGAAGAAAAATTTAGTATTTGAAATTTGTGTATTCTTACCTATACTCACCTTGACATCTTCAGATAACTCATTTGGTTGTATATTTAACAATCTAAATATTCATTAGTCTAAAAAGATGATCATATTATTATTGACTTTGCACTAATAGAATATATTCAGAAATCAAATACAGTTTGAGAACTTTAAGATGTTACCATGAGTGAAATGTACAATTATCCCAGGTGATTTTTGGGTTACTTCCTGCTAATTTAGATCATAAAGCATGAACCCCATAAATTAATAATTTTAACATAGTTAATTAAGTCATACTTGTCAATGATTTATATCTGACCAAAAATTTACCAGACTAAGAAGTAATTAAGATTTTCTGTACAATTTGAGCAATAACATTTTTATTACTCCATTCAAGTTAAAACATAGATACTGGTCCTCCCTGGTGTCACAATGGGTTAGGACACAGCGCTGTAAGCTAGCTGCAGCCACGTCAGTGCAAGTTCGATCCCCAGTCCTGGAGGATCCACAAGGCGTAGCAGACCTCTCCTGTTTCTCCTGCTGTACCCCTCAGCATTGTACTTGGTTGATCTACCTGTTCTCTCCCTACTCAGTCTCTGGTGAATCCTCTTACTACCCCTGCACCTCTGGCCTGTACCCCTGTTCTCTATGCATAAATAAATACATCTTTAAAAATAAAAGATAGATACTGAGAGCCATTTTAACAATTCCCTTTAATTCTTTTTCCCTACTTCCATAGCAGAGCCAGTACTGGCATAAATAATAGTATCAGAACATAGATAAAGCAGCGTTATCTGTTGACACAAGAATGAGTGATTCTTATGTATAGATGAACATCCATCTTTACCCTAGCTAAGGTACCGAATTATCCTTTCATATTACTGGATTTTCTCTAGAATATCATGTTGTCTTTTCCAGCATCCTTCATAGCTAATGGCATGAGCTTACAGCATAATTATTTAGGGTTAGCAGTGAAACTGATGTTGAAATCAACATTTAGAAAAACTTTGTAAAGGTGTAGATTAAACAAAATAGGAAGTTCAGCTGACTACCTGAGTACTTCAATCAAGTTGAACTTTATACCCTTAGACAGCTGCACTACTTGACTCATCTAGTCATGTTTCTAAAATGAGAAACATGGCTGACAAAAAAGAAAAAAAAAAAAAAAACAATGCTTGATAGTAACTGGCTAATATTTGCATTGAAAATCAAACCTAAAAAATCCCAAATTAGTATTTTCTTGGGAGTTGATTAATATTTTCATAATTAATCTGTTTATGCAAGATAAAGAATATTTTATACAAAGGAAGAAAACATGTGACTACCATCTTTGCTTTTTCCCTTATAATTGTATGTAGTAAAATTCCAACTTTACATCTTTTCATGAAAACTAAATGGTGAAAGAAAGAGATCTCTTTTTTGGTGCACAGGTGCATTTATGTAAGTATATGTTTATGCACTTACTTGATAAGCAAATTATGGATAAATGCTATTTGCAAGTTTAATAAATTGAATGCAGTCAACCCTGTAAATAAGTTTATTCTCACCTGAAACCATGTATCAGAGTCTCCTATGCAATTAAGAACATGCTAACTGATATTGTCATAAATGGCCACTGCTGAGTGGCTGTCTCAACCTCTTAAAAATCTCTTCCTGTTATAACTTTTAGGATGAGTACTAAGTGAAACATGACCCTTCTCTCTCTGCAACTGCTAAGATCTGAGGGCAATGGTGCCTTAATTGCTTGCCTGTCTATATCAAATTTTGATAGAAATAGTGAAATGGTATTCTGATCTATACTTAGTATTTTTCAAGTAAACCTGTTTGTTTTCTATCCAGCTATATGTTCTAACAGCTTCAAATGTATGTATGTGTATATTGTTTTACTAAGCACACATACATCTATACACACAGGTTGTATATATGTATATTGCTATATACACACAAATTATTTTGCTATATTGTATTTTTATGTATCTTTGTTTCTTAATGTTCACATAATTTCTGAAGGGAAAAGAAGAGACAGTGTTTCTCCAAACGCAGTTAATATCTCTCTCAAACATACACACACACACACATAAGATAAATTTACCACAAATTCATTAGATTCCAGAACATAGACATGTGTTTTCAACCACTTTCTAAAATAGAGAATTAAAATAGAAATGCAGAATAGTCCTTCAAAGAGCAGATGCTATGATTGTATGAAACACAGTTGTCCTATACATATTGCTGTCTAATGGTGCTGGTTAGCATGAGTTCAAATGAGGATTGAACAACCAACAAGAGACTATGCAACAGAAAATAATAGTTGTGCTGACTGATGAGTGGCACTAGCTACAATCAAAATTATTTTGAAAACTTATGTCCGTTATTTGCTGATTTCCATTTTTATTGGAAGATTCACATTGTTTCCTGAATTTCAAATATTAAAACATTAAACATGTTTTTGATAGCACACTTTTGTTTTTTAAAAGACTATTAACCATCCAGTGGGGAAATATTTGGTAGCTCCTTGAGGGTACCTAAATCTTTTCTATAAGCATATTAACTCCAAGCTCTCTCTTAGACAACACAAGTCATCACTCCTGCAGTCTAAACAATTCACTGTATTTCCAACTCAACACACACAGTCCAGAGAACCAGATTTGCGTAAATATAAAAGTTCCAATCAAGGTCTCATTTGTACTTGCTGCATATTTTGTGCCGGAATTATATACCCTGGGATAGGGAGCCTTTTGCTGGTGGTTGGCAGTTGCCCAGAAGCAGAAAACTAAAAACAGAAGAGAATAATTTGCTGCATTTTTAATTCCCCTCAGATTTTAAATAAGACATTTTCTTTTGGTCCTAAACCCAGTACACTGCAGGGCATGAGGCTGAGAAAGAAAATCTATGACCTCCTAACAGGGCAACTATACTTTCAATTTTTTCCACTCCCTTTTTGTCTCCTGGTGATTTGGTATATCTTTTTTGAACACCAACACTTTTCCTTTCGTTTCTAAAATTGGTTTCTAGCATTATGACTTCTCTTTTCAAGGTCTGGGTTGTTTTTAACTTTTATACAGCCGTCAATTCCTGCCGAGTCTCTCTAACACGGCTCTGTGCTCCCCAATCATCTTTGCTAGCCCATCTTCTAATAATTATCTGACTGCTCTATTTTCTCCTGCATCACTCTCCTTCATGTCTGCTGGTAACACTTTAAATACGCAGGCTTGACTGAACAGACCTCTCTGTGACCTGCACTTCTTCTACTGGGACCATGTTTTCTAATACAAATCTCTGGAAGCAATCTATTTTCACAGGAGTTGTTGAATACTTCCCTTTCAACTCTTTATGCTCATAAAAATCTAACAAAACTTACTATCTATAAATTCTACACCCTGGTATTAGTTCATGGGCTAAAATAAAAGCTACCACAGAGGAAAATAATGGGGAAATACCTATCCTATCACTGTGTTGTAAATATGTTAGAGTTCATGGAGATAAGAGTTTTGATCTCATGTGAGCATTTTCTACTCCAGGGAACTGCCATTTCTAGGATTCCTGAAATGGAAATAGTAGTAAAGAAGATGGAAATAAATTGGGCTGAAATACAGGATGAAGGCTTTTTCAATGATATAGTGAAAAAGAAGGGTAAATTAATTGAAATCAAAAGGAAAGATATTTTGCATCAACTTTCCCCAATGCAAAAGTTTTATGCTTTTACACAAAAAAAAACAACTTTATATGCCTCATAGGAGTGATTTAATAAATTACCTTTTTGGAATTCTTAATGATGCTCAGTAGTATAAAAATGTTAACCAAGCTTCAACAATATCTATTTCATCATTTCAAAATGCATTTGTTAAAATTTTTAAGAAATTCCTGTAGATGTGAAACCATTAGAGCCATTTTGTGATCTCTTCTATATCTGTAATTCCTAAGCACTTTATCAGTTTTGACAATTGCATAGCCTAAATATATACCTATTACTTAGTATATAGCAGGTTATAATCTCATAATAAAACAGCACATGCAAAAATAGATCTCTCAATATAAATGCAAGATTGTTTAAAATGCAGTGTAATATGCTTTTTTTTGAATAAAAAGCAAATTCATAATATGAAATATACTGTAAAACAACTAACCTAAAGCACAAGACTTCAAATATTTTTAACCTAAGCTAATAGTCTATAAACTGTGTCATGGTTTATAGCATCTGTTTTAATTGTTTTAATTTGAACAATGTGACCATCTTTGTGGTAACCTGAATAGTCAGTCTCATTTCCTCACATTTTTATCTATATTTTATCTAGTGTTAAGGTATGTGAAATATCATTAAGTTAAAATTCCACAAAGCAGCAATGATAATTCCTCTGAGTAAATCTAAACACATTCAAAAAATTTTTCTACAACTTTATGTAGAGTAACATACTTTCTTTATTTTCTGAAATAAATTGGAAAGACATTCCATTGATGTTAACTTTAACATGTAGTTAGCATGTAGCCCCTGCTTCTTTCTGGAGTGATTATAGATTTGCATGGTGAAATTATGTAAAAATATTCTAAGAATACTCCCCCAAAACAAATCTTTGATCAATTATTAGTGGATTAGAGGCAATGAGATAGGGATGGTAAACACTCATGGCAGAAGTGAAGGCAATGAAAACTCATCAATAAAACAAAACTGTTAGAAGTCCACAGGATCATCAAATTCCACATCCATTTATGACCTAGCACAAATTTTCAAAGAAAATTGATAAAAATGTGATTAGAAAACTCCCTTAGAATGAGAGAAGCTCATTTGGGGGAAACACAGTGAATACTGTAACAAAATTGATTGCAATTTAAGAGAGAAGTTGAAGAAAGCATGACACTGTTTTTTTGTCTTTTGCAAGTAAATTATGAGGTTGACATTTAATTAGAATCAATGAAAATAACACACTCAAAGTTTGTGCCATAGACTAGGAAATTAAACTATCAGAAAGACACACAATTTTGAAGTAGAAAATCTTGTCTTCTCATACCCTTCCTCTTGCTCTAGTCTGTAACTGAGAAAAGGAAAATTAAAAAATAGAAATAAATAAAAACACTTTTTTAAGAGAAACAAATAAATAGTTTCTCCAAATTTAAAAATCAACAACTGGTAGGTAAGAGTACATCCCAATCCCAGGCAGTTTAAAACCTTGTTTTATCTCAGATTAGAAGATTAACTATATTGACTCATTTTGATGTGATCTCATTTATCAACATGCTGAAGCACATGTGTGCAAAACTTAATGAATGAAAATATGTAAATTAAGAGAAACATTATATCAAAATGCTGGTTATTCTTCACAGCACTTGTAGGACTCTTAGATAAAAAAAAAACTAATTAGCAGAATGTGGCATTGGTATTTTTTTTAAACTATGAAAATAACCTCTTAATATTCAATGACAGACTGAAAGAAAATGGAAAAAAATGACTAGATTTCACTGACTTGATCATCTGGATATATATGAGTTTTTTTTTTTAAAGATTTATTTATTTATTCATACAGAACTGGGGTACAGGCCAGAGATGCGGAGGGTGAGAGGATTCACCAGAGACAGAGTGGGGAGCAGAACAGGCAGATCGAGGAAGTACACTGCTGAGGGGAGCAGCAGGCGGGTCAGGAGAGGTCTGCCACGCCATGTGGTCACCTCCGGGGCAGGCGGGAATCAAACTCATGCGGAAGCGGCTTTAGATTCTCAGTGCTGTGCTTTAACCCGCTGCGCCACCAGGGAGGGCCTATATATGAGTTTTAAAACCGGGATTTTAAATAGAAAAGATGACACCGGCTGCCTTATCATTGTTTTATAGTTCAAAGAACTTTAGTCAAAGAAAATGATTGTAATTTTAACTTCACATAAACTGAGTAAATCTATTTGAATCTGTTTTCTTAATTGTGAAGTATGAATTCTGTGTATCTCCAGGCCTTTACTGAACTTAGACTATAAACTGCAAGGTCATAGTGAGCTCATAAAGATACTAGCATTTTGAGTATAAGCATGCTATGTGACCATACAATACTATTACTGACATTATGTTAAAGGGAAAAAAAAAATTGTTTTTGAAAGAACGCCCAATTTGCTGATATATAGAAAATCAGTACCTGTTTTATCTATAGTGGGCATGCTATTTGTGCAGACAGGTAAATCAGATTTCACTCAGTAGATACATAACTTTTCAGACTCTGTAACAATCCCCTTGTGTGTTTCCATCCTTTGTACCTTGCCTCAACAATACCAGGTATCCGCTACTTATGGGAAACCTTCTGAACTGAAAACTTTTTCAGAAAATTGTTCTCATTGTCCTCACAGCTCTCACAATTTCTCTTCCTAGTCTTCCACTAATTTTTAAGATTTATTCATGCAAACAAAAGTCGGGGTACAGGACATAAGTACAAAGGCCCTGAGAGAGGATTCACCAAAGAGAGAGAGAGTGGGAAGCAGAACAGGCATGTTGACTGAAATACACTGCTAAGGGGAGCAATGGGTGGGGATGGAGTGGTCTGCCATGCCATGTGGGAAACCTCCCTGGCCTGGGATAGAACTCTTGCTGCAGAGACTGTAGTGGTTCTGCCACCAAGGAGGGCCCTCTCACACATTTTTTTTTTTAATTATTCATACATATAGAACTGAGTACAGGCCAGAGGTGTGGTGGGTGAGAGGATTCACCAGAGACAGAGTGGGGAGCAGAACAGGCAATTAACAAAATATACTGCTGAGGGGAGTAGCCAGTGAGACAGGAGAGGCCTGCCTCGCCATGTGTGTCTCCTCCAGGGCAGGGCAGATGGAACTCGCATGGAAGCAACTGTGGCTAGTCTGCAGTGGTGTATTTAAACCGCTGCACCACCAGGGAGGGACATACATTAGATTTTAATGAGTCATACTAACTGCCTAACTTGTTATTTTATTTGTTTATTACTTTCATAGATGTGTATCTATCCAGCACACATCTCTATGTACACATGTTCATATATTTGTATGAAAAGAAATCTTATATTTATTCAAGGAGTTCATACAACCAACATTTGTTTGCTGTTTCAAGGATGATTTATATAGAGAATTCCAAGACATTCAGTGCCAAACAGCACAAAAGCAGAGAGTATATAGTGATATGATAAGTTCATTCGTCTTCAATTATTATTACTATGTGCACTTCAGTTAAAAGAAATTCCCTTCTGGGCCCTCCCTGTTGGCGCAGCGGGTTAAAGCACAGCACTGAGAAACTTAAGCCAATTCTGCATGGGTTCGATCCCTGCCTGCCCTGGAGGAGATCCACATGGCGTGGCAGACCTCTCCTGGCCCGCCCGCTGCTCCCCTCAGCAGTGTACTTCATTGATCTACCTGTTCTGCTCCCCACATTGTCTCTGGTGAATTCTCTCACCCTCCGCACCTCTGGCCTGTACCCCATTTCTGTATGAATAAATAAATCTTTTTTTTTAAAAAAAAGAAATTCCCTTCTTAGCTTCTATGTTAAATTACAAGGATATGAATGGTAAAGTGCAACACTTTAACAGCTTTTTTCCTGTAATCACAACTAAAAAGCCCTTTTAGTTTTTTTAGTCTAACAAATCATCACTCATTACTCTAACAACCTATTGCAACTGAGTTACGATCTTCAGATCATTCAGAGTTTGGAAATATGGTTCATTTTAAATACTAAATGCAGATGAACTAATGATGAATCCACATCTCTTCAATAATAGCATTTTGATCCATCCAGATTATGTATTAGAGGAAAAAAATATATTGGGATGAAATTTTTCTGGAAGCAATTGTTTTAGAAATAATACTTTAGGGTATATATGTATCTATGTTCAATAGGATGCATGTTCTTGGCTTTCAAAGTTAAACAGTAAAAGCAATACATTTGAGGCATTGGAAGTCAACAGGAATTATGATCAAAACAATGAACATATTATCAATGATTAAATGATACGAACATCCTGAGTTGAAGCAAAAATTGTATACAAATATACACAGAGGTAATAATGGCTTACTAAATTGTTTTCATGTATTTAGGACATGGAACAATCCTCCAATAGAACTATATATATTGCCAGGATTTAGAAAAGTTAGTGGAACAAAGATATTAAGATTCAATTATTTTTATGTTTTTTTTTTTTTTTAAGAATACAGGAAGATTTACAAAATAACTGATGGCACTACTTATACTTTATATATTGCAATATTATTTTTATTATGTCTAGTTTTCTGAATCAAGCTGTATAACCATCTTATTGTTCCTTTTTTTTTTTCCTCCCCAATCTAGGTATATTTGGTTTTCTCAATCAAGTGTTTATTTGTTATTGCCAACTTCTGCTTCAGGTCATGATTGCAAAATTAATCTAGGTATGTGCAAACTTTCCTCTAAAGAAGCACACTGCAAAAATTTAGGTTCTCTATTGCAACTGCTTACCAGTATCATAACATGTAAGTAGTCATAGAAAATATGAAAATACAAACTTGTCCTAATGAAACTTTATTTCGGAATAATATTAATTGGAATCTCACAAAATAGGTTTGGTTATAAAATGTTTGATTATTTGTAAGCATTCCAAAATATAAGAACCATGGGCCTTGCAAAACCAAGCCACAGGCCAGATTTGAGCATTTTCTCATAGTTTGTGAACTGTACTTAAAGGAAACACAGAATTACAGAAAGTGATTTAATTAGACCTAGGAAATGTACTATATCTAAGGAAATATGGACAACTAATACATGTTACATTTTGCCCCTAACCTATGTAGTATGCTCAAGTGGTAAAATACCATTTAAATCTTGTTTTTTGTTTAACTGATTATCAACAGCTTGCCACATACATTACTCCATTTAACATTCCCTTTGTGTAAATAAAGACTCAAAAGAATTAATGAATACCCCCAAGTATAATAGTTACTATCTACTATCAACACAGAAGGAAAAAAAAAGAAAAAAACTAAAATCCTACGAAAATTTAACAGATGTTGAGGAATATGGCAGTATGCAGGTCACTTTGTAAAATAACCTTAAAATTATGCCCTCTGGTAGACTGACAGATACGAAATTGGTTACTTTCAAATATCATCACAAATAACATGCATTTGAGGGTGCCCTCTAATTTAGGGTATTTTTTTTTAACTTTGAAATTTATTTAAGCAATGAACATTATGTAAGTTTCAGGTTCATACCAATAAATGTAAACATGTAAATATACATTGCATTCACCTCTAAAATTCCCATCCTACCCATTAACATATTTAAATATGTCCCGGCTTAACTATATATATATATTCAAGGGTATAATTTAAAATGACAATTGAGTTAGTCAAGAAAAATGTTTAGAGTTATCTACACTAATAATAGGAGCCCCAAAGGAAGACAAAGACAATGTCATTATTGAGTTGTTCTTGGTTAATTTAGAAGGCAACTCTGTTGTAAATTTGCCTGTAATTTAATTCAATAGCAATTTGGAATTTATAGCTTGCATACCATAGCATTTAGCTAATGTCTTTAAAATTTCAGACAAATAATTATAATAACAGCCATATTATGATGATGAAAATATGCTATTATGGGATGACTAAAATATGGTTGTTTCCTGCATTATTTTTACTTTTTCCAGACTACCTATGCTAAAAGCCTCCTCCTGTGCTTATAGATTAAGATAACAATAGTCTGCTTCTGAAAGTAGTACTAAAATTACATTTCAGATATGGTAACTCATCCCCTGTATTTTTGGTGTATACACACACACATTAAAGATCACTAAAGCAACTGGCCTAAAATGAAAATAAAATGTATCAAAGCTATTCCCTGAAGCTGCTCCAAAATGGAAAACCACAAAATAAGCCTACCATAGGTCTTTCAAATACAAAGGCAGCCATTCAAGTCAGTTTTCCCTGACAAACAGAACTCTGATTTCAAAGAGTAAGACTAAAGAGTACCTAGTGTTTAGATACTAAAAAGGTCCAAACAGCCAGTGGAAAAATTATAACTCAGATAACACACATTTTTTTCCATGAACAATTACTAGCAGGGTTCTAGATAGTTTGCTATATTTGGGTAGAAACATAGTCAAGTAACCTGATCCTGCCATTCCGACACTCATCTTTTGTTGAGACAAATATGCAAGTGGATTTAAATTTCAAAATTTTCCCTGCTTGGAAGATGACAGATGACTAATTCTGCTTTGGCTGACAGATACAATGACATTTGAATTATATCTAAAAAATAGTAATTTAGAAAGGCCTGCTTAACTGAAAATCTTCACATTTATAGCAGCTACTATCATATCTATGTCCAGCACATTCATACAATGTCTGTTGTTGGTGAAAATAACCATGTCAGATTTCATCTCTTTTGTCCCCTTTTGTTATAAACATTCACACATCCAGATTGAGCACTATCCTGATAGTTCAATTTTAATTCTCAGTCTTGGATATTCAATAATACACATGTAGTAAGTGTTAGAATCCAAACAAGTTCTGTTTGTTCTTCCTTGTGATCTATAATATGTAATGACCTTGGGATAACTTGGTTATTAAAATAAATATTCTATATTTTTAAATAAAATTTAGCAAAAACTATGTACAACTATTTAAACATGGTCAAATGTAAATAAATTGTGTACCTACAATTATTTTTTAAATATGTTATAAAGCATTTCTGGGAAGTTTCCACCTGTAGGAAATTTCTAAAAAGTGCTACACTTTCCTGTTTCAAGAGGAAACATTCTCTCTAGAATGTTTCTGGAAGTTATGACAGTCAACAAGGCACATTTCAAATAGCATACATTTTTGACATTAGACTTCAAATTAAACAATGTTCAGCTCATTTTATATGGCCAATAAGAAATGGTGGTGAATAAATGCTGATAATATAGCATGATATTTATGATTAGGTGAGCATGTTTCTGATACTTCTTCAGATTTGAGCAAGTTAATTAACATTTTTCAATCTTTTTTTGTATAAAATGAATATAATTATATTATCAATCTTGCCCATTGTTTTCAAAATTAAGAATAAAATTATTCCAAAAATTTGTGTGGATTTTCGCATATAATCTTCCTTACATGGTTTTAAGTGTTAATGATCACACCTTGTAAGAATTACAAATTTGGAAAAATATTAAAAATATACTTAAGCCATTTGTCATTCTTGAACATAAATTCTATGGCTAAAATAATTTAGCTTTCTTCTGTTTCACAAAAGTTTTAAACCAATGTGCACATTAACTTTCTGAAAAACTTTATTAACCTACATAATAATGCATTTGTATTTGTACTATACTGTCTTTTTTTACCCTTACTTTATTCATTCATATATAATAAGACATTACAAAACAAAAAAACACTGAAATAGTGTAGTATAATTTTAAATACAAAACTTAAAGGGCTAAAGGTATTGTAGAATTAACAGTGAACTTGGAGAAGCAGGGCATCTTCATACTCTGCTCTTTGTTTTAAGGCAGAAGATCAGGGAGACTTTTTTATTCTACTTTTCCCCTCCTCATCTAATTAGAATAACTCGGTTAAATCAGTCTTAACCTATCTAGTCCTCTGCGTCGCCCTGCTGAAAATGACTTCTGTAGGAAAGGAGCACTCTGACCACTTACTAGGTATTAAAAAAGAATGTTAACAGCCCATAATCTATTGATAAATCTTTCCAAACTATTTTTATTGAGCAGGAAAAAAAAAAAAAAAACTGTTACCATTGAAGACTTATCTATTATCATATGCATTCACTATTTCTGTAATGAAATGCTTAATATTGATTGTGAAGAAGAGTCTTTCTTTGTTTTTTTTTGTTTGTTTGTTTTGTTTTGTTTTGCTTTTAAGGAGAAGTTTTAGCATTGTGAAGAATTAGAGGGAGATGGCTTGATGGCTTTCAAGATGGGAGGAATGGAGTTGGAATAAAGAGGTAGATACAGCTCCAGGAAATTTGAAAAGGCACAGGACCAATTCTACACAAAATCTTCCAGAATGAAACATAGCTCTGCTGGCACTTTGATTTTAGCCTGATGAGGCCTTTTTTGGACTTCTGATTGATAGAACAATAAAACAATGTATGTGTGTTGCTTAAGACAAAATGTCAGTGGTCATATGTTACAGTAGGGGTTAGAAATGAACATAGTTAGGTGTCTCGGTGATGCATGCATTTACTCCCTGCTAGATCTACCAGCTCAAGCCTTCTACCTAGGTAAATACTCCTCTTTGTTAGTGCTGAAACAAAGACCAGAAATCTGACAAAGACGAGGCTAAACGTGATTACATTCATACCTCTGTGATCTAGTGCTGGCCTCCTGTAGGTTAATTCTGAATCAGGTAACTGTAAGCTCAGCAGCCCTCATTTATGAGTCTTGTGAGCATCAGTTCATAGATGAGGAACCTCAGGTCTGGATAAATAGAGTATGCTGTTTATGGTCACAGAAACAGTAGATGGGACAGTAGCATTTAATTCCTGGCTGTCTCTTTCAGAAATATTTTGTCTCTTTTGTACTATTGCTATAATTAGCAAAATCAGGATCCCACTGTCTTCTGTGTTTTTTAGTACTGTGACTTCTACCACTTATAAGGATTTGTGGTTATTTTCATTCAGTGTCTTTAAACCCAATTATTTCAGTAAGTCTAAATATATATTGAGGCCCTACTATATGTAAGGGATTATATATAACTTGTGATATGTATAACAACAATGAATGTGGTAAAAGAACAGATTTTTGGCTCTAAGCATAATATTTTTATCTTGAAAATTAACACTGAAGTCTGAAACAGAAAATGGAATAGTCTCTTCTCAGTATTGCTCATCAATGACTAACCCTGCAACATCTCTTATATCCTAATGGTTCCCAAGTGAAATTCATGAATTCTGTTTTTGTTTTCTAAGCTTGAACAGTGCACACCCCAATGTACATATTTTTGTGGTTGTCCTATAGGTAACAAATAAAACAATCCCTGTACAGTTTAGGTCTCAAACTGGTCCTTGCCTCAGTGTTTTGATCAGTAGTACTATCTTCAAACACGGACTAGGCTAAATCAGAATTATTTTAAATACATCACTTCTTATTCATGCCATAAACCCCTTCTCTGTAATGCCTCTCAGGTCAATATAATCCTTACAGTCTTGCTTCTGATACTCTGGATCCAGTTCTAAATTTCTATTTTGAGATATTTTATAACAGCCTGCTACATGGTTGTTCAAATTCTCCCAATTTGCTTGAATTCATTCTTACCACACTCCAAGCGATGCTAGTCTATAAAAACAATTATCTAACATGTCTTTTTTCAACAAAATCTCTGATGATGCTCATTTCCAACAAAATTGTGCCACAGTTCTTTACCATTATATTTGAAATCCCTTATGATCAGATATAAGATACTTTTCCAGAATAATGTTTGCATTTCCATTTTATCAGGCCACTTTCTGTTCACCAAAGACTACTCAGCATTTCTCAAGCACAATGGAAGTTCAGAATTTTGTACTTTGTTTTATATATTCCATCTAATTAGCATGTTATGCCGCCTCATCCTCATGTTCTTACACAGATTCCTCCTCTTTAAAATCGTTCTTGAAGCCTGAAAAAGTCAACCCTGCAATCATTATTTTATTATAGAAACTATGGATGTAAAGAGGTAGTTCCTGACTTCAAGAGAAGCTATATTGTAGAGACAGAAAAATGAAGTGAACCATTATATCCTAATACACAGTCTGTTTTATAAAAACAGTTATGTATCAAAACTGATCTCAAAAGTAGAAGGTGTCCTCAGCTCTGTTGGATATATGAGTGGTAGGAACTTCAAAGAGAAAACAGGGAAGGCTTTGTAGACAATATATTTCCCTGGAACATGAAAGAACACAAGCTTCAGAAACACACTGAGGAAACCTGCACTTGCAACCCTGTTTTGTTACATATTGGCTATGCAGCCTATGGCAAATAGTGCACCTCTCCTAACTCCATTTCCTGTGATAATATAAGGTCCTTTTAGGTTGTTATGAGATTCTGATGAGAGGTTCCTTTGGAAGCATTGGATTAGTACTCAACCACACTAGTTTATTGTTATGATTAATGATACAGTCTTTACTATCCTTATCATCCAGTGACAGTAATTTAAAGGGTAGATAAAATGGGGGCGGGATCTCTTTCAAACAACATGTGCAAAGACACTTAAACAAAATGGTGAACTACATGTGGATTAGATATGGGCATGCTTTCAAACCATTTATCTTGCTTCTAAAATGCTTACTTGCTTACTAGCTACTCAAAAGACATTCTGACCTTTGAGGGTTTTGTCTTTGGTTCATTGTTAGTGTACTGCTGAGATAACAAAATTCAGTGAAATCTTTTAGCTCAGTATTTCCAATAAAGATCTTTGACCTTGGGTAGGATTTCTTTGGTACATGACCTGGACTTGTTCTGCCTGATTGTTAATCCATAACACCATGCTGACTTAGCAAATTACTTTGTTTAGGCATTAGCAAGGTACCTTGGTATTAAAAGTACACATAAATATAGCTTGGTGAATGTGTATATGCTATTGCCAAATAGTAAGATATTCTGTATTTATGAGGTTGAATTTTCCATAAAAGACCTAACATTGTCTGATTGCAGTCTCAGAATCTTAGAAATGTATACAATGTTTAAAATGATGCTTCATAGTCTCTGGAAACATTAAGTCTTTGCTAGCTTTTGAAGCACTTCTGTGTTAGTAACATGATAGCATGCAATTGGAAAGATACACAGTTATCAACTCTAAGAGTAGGTTCTGGTTTATTTGAATGATGTATCCACAAGAGGTATACTTGCGAAAGATCTAATAGCACATATTCAAGTGAAAATTGTCATGTATTGGTTGTTTCGTCTAGAGAGAGAACTATAGTAGTGTATTTAAGAGCACAATCTTTGTAGTTAGACAACAAAGGGTCAAATCTTGATTCTATTACTTGATAGTTAAGAGACTTTGTTACTAAAGCTCAGAATCCATGCCCCCAAAAATGAACATGACAGTAATATCAGCCTTGTGCAATCTCACTGAGGATAAAATGAGACATTGCAAATGAAGCCTTTGGGAACTAGCACAGATTAAGTCCTCAATATGTGATAATATTATGATGGAGGAAAGATGTAAGCAAAAGTGTTTTACCAGTGACCTTCAATTATCAGAAGATGATTATTTTAATTATTAGGTATTACTTTGGAGAAATTTTCAAAGAAATATTCAAAATACCATATTTTCAGTAAACTGATACCAGACACCAATTCCAAGGTGTCTTCTTTGTTGTTCAGATTATTTCCAACTCCTTCAAAACGAAGGAAATTTTTCACTTATTGCCTACCTTTTAATATGCTTTTTCTAATTAATAAACTTCTGACCTATTCTTCTATTCATTTTCTCATTGTCTTAAAGTTCAATTGTTCAGTGAGGATGATAACAAAAGAAAAGGCATCTGGCATTAATCAACTATTATTGAAATTAGGTCTATTTTTGAAGTTGGGATTAACAATTACACAGTTTTTCATCAGCAACTATTCTCTTAAATCAAGAAACATTTATTTTAGTAACAAAGGAGTGAAAAAATACCTGGAAGTGCTAAAGAGTGACTTGAACATTTTGAACATTTGCTGAAAATATGAATTGACTCATATTCTATTAACTGACATTTAATATATGAGCATTTTTCTTCCCTAGACTTGCATATGTAGCTGTCTCTAGTTTTTGTTGCATCATCAATATGACATTCTCTTTTTCTATGTAATATGATACTCCCTTCATTCTTAAACTGCCTGTAATATTTTTATATGATCTTCACAACAGGAGAAGTTTTTAATTTAATTTAAGCAATAGCAGCTTTCTTTCCTTTATTATGCAAACCCCACTTAAATGTATAAATCTGAGTGAGAACCTACTCAAAACAATCTTTATACATTATATACCTTTTTGTTACAGACTACTTATAGGTGTTTTCCTTTAATTGAAACTTATTCACCCATATCAAACTCTTCAGAATATTTCAATAGTAAGATTAACTGTATTAATTTCTTAGTTTCTCCTTATCTACCTATTATATTTTTCAAAAAATGTTATTTTGAATTAATAAAATACATTTTTTTAATTTCCTAAAATAGTTTGATTCTCATTGAATATGTTTAAACTTTTTTGTAGACTTTGTGTAGGCATTTTAATGTTTATCATCTTATAATATGTAGCATTATCATTTGTATCGTTATCACTTGTAAATAGGTTTTAACTCTTCCACTAGAAAAAAAATGGCAGATGGAAATTCATTTTGGAATTTTTTTTCATAATATAAATTATGTAAAGGAGACTGAACCTAGAATTAGAATTAAAGGCTCTGTGTTATCAAAATTTTTCTACTTATGCTTCAGTAGTTACATTTGGGCTATTACTTCAACCACTCCATCTCTTTACAAATGTTGTAACTTATTAATCAAATGGTACTGTCTTTTTTTTTTTTTCCTAGACTGTCTTCCAATAACATTTTCAAGCCTTTTAATACTTAAAAAAAATGCAACTTAAATAGATTTGTGTCTTTGCCCCCATATAGTTCATTATTAAACTATTGTAAATATACATATAGCTCAATACATTTTGTGATTAGTCTAGTTATGTGAAGTTTAATATATAAAATTCTAAATATTTTCTATGACTATTAGTAATTTATTAGAGATTTACTATATCCATGACTATGTTCCTGTCCTTTGTTTCTTTTTGATGTCATTATAATCAAGGGAATTTAATAGGCTACAGAGCAAAGATAATTTTATTCCTCCAAACTGTACTTAAACCTTATGTGGTGGTATGAATTATCTCCAGAGGGAAATGTCAATTCCTCCATTCTGAAGCACGGTGTTTATGGAACACAAAGATGCAATATCTTAGCATCTGTGAGTGACACAATACTGCATTCTCACACTGTGAGTATTAAAACAGAAAAACAGAACCTTTTTTTTATGAATTTAAGAAAGGCTTGATAAAATATTTAAAGCATTTCACAGATTTCAAATCTTTAAAGCATTTCACAAATTTCAAATCATAATAGAAATGAACTTAAAAGAAATTAAAAATTATCTGCTTAGACTAACTACCAGTCACACATTTTTTTTCCCTGAAATATCTAAATTTGTTTGTATAGACCTGCTTAAAAACCATTTTAGTGATGGGAGACTCACAATCTCATGATTTAGTAAGCATATAATAATTTAAAAATCTGATTTGTGTTATAACTGTTTAAGTATGTATTTGTTTTAAACAAAAGTTTTGTTTTGTTTTGTTTTTCCCTGAGAAAAGTGCCTATAATTAATGAGATTGGAAATTAAAAGAATGTGTAGGATATGGGAAAAAGTAGGATCTGGGATCTCATGTGTGTCTAATAAATAGGGAAATGTGCACTGGGAGATGGAAGAGAAGACATTGGGACAAATATATAAACACTCCTTTTCTGTGATATCCCAAAAGGATACTGCCAGGAATGAACAGGTAAGAACAAAATGTTAATGAACATATTAAAAATTGTGCTATATAAGAAACACTGAAAAAAATACCATAGTAAAGTAACTATATATATATATATATATATATATATATATATATAATAGAATGGTGTGGATATTAAATGAAAGGTGCTGCTTGCTTCTGAAATTGCCAGACTTATTTTTTTAATGCCAGTTTAACATCAGCGAATGCACTTTATATTTGATAATGACTATTATTATTTCAACATAAAGAAGTCCCCAAAGACTCTATCTCATTTCTGATGTCAATCACTGCCTGTGCCAGCAAATGTCCAAAATGAGTCAGAATGAGGGGTGAAGAGAGATTTTTCTAAAATGTATTTCAATTTTAAGAAATACAATAATGTCACATAATTGTTTTTGTTATCAAGCAAAGGCTTGACAAAATATTCAAGCTATTTGGTTATGTGACAAATACAACTTTAAGAGATGTACTTCAAATGCAGTAAGTGTGAGGTGTGGAATATTTTCATTTTAAGTGTAGTCCCCAGGCCATCTTCATTATTTTTTTTTTTTAAGTGTACAAAAAACACTCACCATAGGTGCATATTTGACACGTTATTTCAAGTATTTCTCTTCGTCAACAGGTTAACATCTCATATCAACAAGACAGTGCAGTTGAGGAATTAAGCATGCTGGCATTTTAAAATTGCTCCTTTTGAGTAGGTTATTATGTTTATCTTAAGGAGATTTATTTTTAAATGAATTATTAAGCTTGGCAAGATGGCAGCAGAGTAAAGGTGCCAGGCTCCCTGTTCCATGTATTTACAACCAAATTACAGCAGAATTAAGTCAACATCCTTTGAAAGATAAATGAATGATTACTATACATATTGTATGTAACAGTACAGTGGAAAGTGGTAGGAAAAAACAAATTAAGCTATATCTGTGATGATCTCATGATTGGCAGGGAAGTACAACCCATGAAAGAGAGAGGTTCTTGCTATAGGGAAACCCTACACAGCCATTATTGCAAGTGCATATGCCCACATTAAAGGCTTCCAAGACATGCCACTGCACGGAAGAATGTGATGCATAGACCTTGGCATACAAGATACAGGGTTACAATAAAATTACTTCCAGAGTGGTGATTACTGCCTTGAGCCCGAGACTCCCAATCTGGGTTTTAAAACAATTGTGGTAGGAATGATCAGATGGTATTAGGGAGTATAGAGCTAAGTCAGATTGCCCGTGTCTCCTTAAAGATAAGTTAATAATTGCAGCCTGAGACTGTGATATTTGAAACACAAACTTATTAAAATAACCGATATTTTCACTACCCATAGGGTTAGCATCTGGCTATTAGTAACAGGAGCAAGCACATAGAGTGTGTGTGCGCGTGTGTGCGTGTGTGCGTGTGTGTGCACGTGTGTGTGTGTGTGTGGTGGGCGGGGGGAGGGGAGAGGAGGGAGGGTAAAATTCCAGATCCAAATCAAATAGAAACAACTGACTTGTGAATCAGTCTCAAATACAGTCCTCAACTAATGCTACATTTATAATCAACCACAGTCTAGAATTCAAGGCTGGCATGAGACTTTTAAGACATTTTGGCTGAAGAGTAGGCTTAGAAGACGGGGTCTTTGGATATTCCCATCACATGACTATGGTACCCACAGCACAGTAGAAAGTGTGAACTCTTGCTGCTCACTTCAGGTAACCTTTAAAATGCAGAGGTCTATGAAAATATAGACTCCTAATGAGCCAGGACAATAAACCTAGCATAAGAACTTTTTTTTGGGGGGGGGGCGGGGGGTAGGAAGGAGATAGAATAAATTCATTAGGGAAGCAAGCTCCCTATTACAACTATATATATAAAAATAATAAGAAGAAACAAAAGAACATACCACAAATGTTAGATCAAAAAACCTGAAAGCAATTTCAATCCCAGACTATAGAATATGCCTGAAAAGGAGTTTAAAGTAACAATTATAACTATTCTTGCTGAATTCAGAAAAACAATAAAGTAAAACAAGTATACAACAAAGATCAAGAAAATATGAGATTGCTACTACTGAAACAATCAGATCTAAAAAGACAACACAACAGAATTTTTAAAAAAATACAATAGAGGGTTTTGACAGTAGGCAAAGCAAATAAGGGACAGAATGTATGAGCTTAAAAGCACAGTGACTGAGAATATATGAACAGCAAACAGAAAAAAAAAAGAATACCAATAATAAAAATAGTTAACAGCACAGCACTTTAGAAAATCTAAAGAAAAATCTGTACCATGTAGTTCCACAAGATAGAGAAATACATAGAAAACTTATTTAGAGAAATGATATCTGAAATCATCTCAATCTGGGAAAAAACTAGAATTTCTGAACCAAAAGGCCTAAAATCTTATAAAGTAGTATCACAGTGACATGCTCTACTAGCACATTATATATCTTCCTTTCTCAAACAGTTATTCACTGTTACTGTACTCAACCAAACTTTCCTGAGCATCTACTAAGTGATATCAATGTGCCAGGTAGTCAGGATCAAATGAAAATTAAGACACACAAAACTCATATATTCTAGTTTTTGTTTAATTTCTGACTTTAAAATGTCTTATTATTGAAGCACTTCTCAACAAAACCCGTCTCAGCCTATCTTCTACAGAGCTGCAAGAAATAAATCCCTGCTTGAAATGGCTAGTATTTCCTGTGGATAAAACTCAAACTTTTCATTGTGATGTTTAAGTTCTTCATAGCCTGACTTACTTGCTTCTGGTCTTACCCCCTTCTAAAATACATTCTAGAATCATTGAACTCTTTATAGTGACAATGATGTATCTCTTTGTTCATTACTTTTTTCCCCATGTAGAGTTTACTTACTGACTTCTTCTGGTTAAATTCCACACATCTTTCAAAGCACAGTACAAATGATGTATACCCTTTAAAATGTTCTCCAAATATTTGGGTTTTGGGTTTCTCTTGTTTGGAGTATACTATTGACACCTGTGCGCTCTTCAGTAATTTTTCTTCTGGATAGGCTTTCTTTTCTCCTGAAGCTCAGGTGACCATCCAAAAACTAATGAATGCATGATTGCCTGCATTACTTGGTATTTTCAGTATTTCCTGATCTCTATCTCTACTGCCATATTTTCATATCTCTATAAATCTACTTGCAGACAGGGTACATGGCAAATTTCTTTGTACTCACAGTACCTAATACAGTAACAGACAAGTTGATATTCAAAATATTTACGTTGAAAAGAAAGGAAGGGATGGAGGTAGAGTTTCACCTCTCTCATCAGAACTTAAACCACATTCATTCATCTTACTATATACTTTTCTTTAGTAGTTACCTACATATTACAGGTAGCAGGCCATTTAATATTTGTTGTTTGAGAACAAAACTGGTCAAAATCAATTTACTTGTATGGGTTCCAAATATTGATAAGGAAAAGTATTCAAGATATATTTAGGTAGTAAAAAAAGGCAGATTTCATTGCTGCAAGAACACTACAGATTAAGAGTTTCAAAACACCTTAATTATTTTATAATTCTCTAAAAGACAATAGTGTCCTATAATCTGTTGAGCACCAAATGTGTAAGTATCGTTAAATCATCAATTGGATTTTAGTATAAAAGTAAATGACTGGATTGAATAAGCATCATTTCTTTTCTCAATAATTACAGGAATCAAGTAAACGAATACAAGGGGGGACTGAGTATTCAGTAGAAATAAAATCACTGGGGGGCAGGACCCAGGAATCTATGTCTTACCAAGTCCTTCAACTGATTCCAAGACACACTTCAGTCTGAGTAGCACAACTCCCCAGAGCTTATTCTTGAGAACTTTATAACCTAATAGCACCACCTGTCGGTAATGACTGCTTGAGAACCAAGCTATCAAGACCCAAAGGGACATTGGATCTTGATTTACTAGTCATGCACAGTACTGAAGACTGAAAAGAAAATGCCTGATAAAAAGATACCTACATATACAGAATACACACAACATATTCTGAGATAAGTTATAGCTTATTGGTGGAGACATAGATAAACAAGTATCACTTTATTTAAAAGTTCAAATGAGGAGCTGGCAGCAAACAGGAGTTACAACAATATGATCAGAGGAAGTCAAAAAAATATTTAAGCCAAATTTTTTCCCAAAATTTAGCCACTATTATATATAAGCAAATTATAATATTCAAATCAAAACTTACTAAACACTATGTCTCAAGCACTATTTCAGGACAAAATGATCAGTTTGCATCAAAGGTAAGTAAGCAGGGATATGCTAGGCATTCAGTGCATTTCTGGTCCAACGAATAAGTGAAAATATGTATTTGGTTATATTCTTCACAAAAAAGGGAAGTTTTAAAAATCATTATCCTATCCATAACTTCTGCAGTCAAAAGGGATACATTTGCCATTATCTGAACTTTTCTGTATTTTAGAAAATTGCTTTCATGTATAAAATATTGACTAGTTGTTACAATCTTATTAAAATTGTCTGCATTGCCTTGACATGAAGTATGGCATGAAGTACAGCATTTATGAAGTTCTTTTGGGCATTGAAAATTGTACTTTGTATATATGTGTGTGTGAGACATAGATTTCATATATTTATATAGATCAGTTTTTAAAAAGGTAGTTGAGCATTCCAAATCACAGGCATTTCCAAAAATCACTTTCTATATCAGGACAGGAAAATATGTTAAAGGGTAACAAACCTGTTTTTAAGTTTCTTATTTCTGCAGGGTTTATGTGGAGTATTATCATTCCATTTTCTATTGCTTTGTGACCACTGAATAGGTCCTGGAGTTTTATGGTCTAATACACATCTTTATCTAAACCAATGTTTATCATAATAATCATTATTGGTGATGACCAGTGGCCCATCTTAATTCAAATGTTTTATGTTATCCATTAGTATTAACTCCTGTGGTTCACTTGGGACTACCACAAATAGGTTTTTTGTGTCTACTACCAGGATTACATTAAAGAGAAGACAATTAGCTGTACTTTCTTTTAAGAATATACACAGGCATTAAAGTGGTGACACTGAGTTAAGTTTCCAGGAGCTACCTCAAGACAAGGCAGAGAACAAGTATATAATAATGTCAATTTGGCAGTTATCTTTGAGCACTCACTCATATTCCAGGAAGAATTTAAAAGCAGAACGATCATCATTGGTGAAATCTAATGACTATAAATGTTCAGATTTGGGTGGAATGAAAAACAGGCAAAGCTCTCCAAAAGAGGTACATTCTCCATCTACAGTGAATTAATTAATTAATTAATTAATTAATTTTCAGAGAATCTCAGAAACATCTTCACAAGCTCCACCCATTAATTGAATGATTTAACTGAGGCATTTATGAACAGTTATATACAAATATCTAATAGAAATTCATTTCATTAGATAGGAGTACACCCATATCAAAGTTCAGAAAAAAACTTAAAAGTTAGATATAGATGAATATTCAAACAAAGGTATATTCAATTTTCATTTCTTCACTCTACTTGTGTATATATATTAAGATTCATTTCTACCCAAAGGTATTGTAGATATTACACAAGTACAAGTAAGTACCCAATAGTATTTGTATTTTATAGATAAGGACCAGAAATCTGAGAAGTTAAATATTTTGTTCCAGCTCTTACAGAGTAAGGAGTCCAAGTAAGACAAATTCTTTAAATCTATTTAGCTGATACAAAAATGAATGTTGTCACTAGTTTATGGTCCTACTATACAAACGACTAAGCCTCTGAATTGTCACTTAATACCTTATTTGGTTCAAGTTTCTGAATTTTGTGAAACTTTAAATTTTAGCATTTTTGCCTGTTACATAACTAATATGTAAGCAGGCACTTATAAGCAGGGAACTCCCATAACCAAAATCGAATCTTAGTCCTTGGGCAGTAAGGAAAGATGATCCTTCTTTAGCCATGGGGCAGTAATTGATTTTGACCAGATTGGTGAAGCTAACACTTGTTACTTCTAAGGAATACTAAGATAAGGTCAGGCACGAATTAACAACTAATTTGTTAGCAAGCACAGAAGGGGATATCTATTTTTCTCTAAAAGGGGTTATTATTTTAAATTAAGCATAAGCAGAAGACTGAAATTTGGGGTTTGCAGCTTGGAAAAGTCAAGTATGAACTGAGAACTAATTTTTGACATGTGCTCCTCAAAACGACTCGCTTTCCTTAGTCCACTGATTTTTGTTGCTCAGTGGTTATTTCAGACTTTTACTATACACTGTACCTTAAGAGTATTTTTAAAGGGAAATGACAGCTTGGAATTAGTAGGACTCCAAAGACTTCAAGTTCAACAGATATGGACAAGCATGAGATATATGTCCATGAAAGGCGGTAATTTACTTTATCAGTGCCTGTGTTTGGATGACTCTGTCTTAGAAAAGGTCACTTGATGGCATCCCCTCAATACCATTCAACAGCCCATTTCAGGAAATTGAGAAAAATGACCCCCCACTCCCGCACATCCCAACCCAGGAATTGCAAAGAGATGACCCACACAGAGTCAAAGTGATTCTTAATTGACAACCATGACCCTAAGACATAAAATCATAGTCTGGTCTGTCAGGTGGGATTCTTTACATCTATTCAAAATAACTATCTTCACTGGGAAAATGTGAGCTAGCTGAGTTTTAGGTAGTCCTATATATATGAACTGCAATTTACAGTGTAAATTTACCTTGAATTTTTTAATTCAGTATACTTTTTTTTTAAAGATTTATTTATTTATGCATACATAACTGAGGTATAAGCCAGAAATGCAGGGGGGTTGAGAGGATTCACCAGAGACAGAGTGGGGACCAGAACAGGCAGATTAACGAAGTACACTGTTGGAGGGAGCAGCAGACGTGTCAGGAGAGTTCTGCCATGCCATGTGGGTATCCTCCAGGATGGGGATCAAACTTGCACTGAAGCGGCTATGGCCAGCTTGCAGTGCTGGGTTTAACCTGCTGCACCACAATGGAGGGACCCTCATTATATTTTTTTCTATTACATCTCCAATGTCCAAAATGAAAGCAGAAATACAAAAATAATGCAAGTAAAAAGTAGCTCAGCTAAGGTTGAATTTTAGGGTAAGTTAATGTACTCATGGAGTCAAACAAATTCTATTCAATATAGCAAATCCTAAGTAGGTCAACAGCCTGGAAAATAGGAAACCATCTTTAGCATAAGATCAATATATCAAAAATCAATATGCTTTTCAGTTTTTATATCTTTACCATAACTCTATGAATCGATTCAAGGTCATAGGGGATTAAAAAAAAATCAAGAATTGAGAAACACACCTAACTCACTTTGTCCCAAGCCTACAGGCCACCTGAATATTTGTCAGTATTTTCACAAAGTGTGGACACAATATGAACATAAACTTTTACTGATCTTAAATGAAAGGTAAAAAGTGTCTTCTACTGTTTTAATCTATTTTTTATTTTGATATTTTTCATACATATTAAGCATTAATATGTGATATTTAGTCAAATACTATAAACACGTTTATAAAATTATCCCCTATCACTTTCATATCCCTTTCATTTCTCAACGTTAGTGTTTTATTTTACTACTTTCATGAATGAAATTATTTTCCCTAGATATTTTTATTTATTTTTATTTTATTTTATTTTTTTTATTAAAAAGTTTATTTTTATTTTATTTTTTAAAATGTATTTATTCATACAGAACTGGGGTATAGGCCAGAGATATGGAGGGTGAGAGGATTCACCAGAGACAGAGTAGGGAGCAGAACAGGCAGATCGATGGAATGAATTACACTGCTGAGGGGAGCAGCGGGCGGGTCAGGAGAGGTCTGCCTCGCCATGTGGTCACCTCCGGGGGAAGGTGGGGATTGAACTCATGCAGAAGTGGCGTAAGCTTCTCAGTACTGTGCTTCAACCCGCTGAGCCACCAGGGAGGACCAATTCCCTAGATATTTTTAAATGAGGCCTCTGAAACAAACTTTAGTCCTATCAAAAGTATGACTGATTTCCATCAGTAATACATCTGACAACATCCTTGCTACTTAGCTTGTCGGTAAGAATACTGAATCCAAGTGCATTATCAGAACTGAGAGAACATATCTTAGGAAATGAAAGTGATACTAATAAAATAAGTTGCCACCATATGTCAGGTTAGATTGTACCTTTTGTTACTAAAACTCACTAAAATAAAAATTACCTATGTCATTTTTTTTTTTAATGGTCAGAAGTTCACATCATTTTGGGATACTCTAGAGGTTAAGTCTTAAGTCTCAGTGCTATCACTACGATGGCTTGAGTTTAATTACCAGCTAGGGTGCTAATGCTAGCAAGCAGATCTTGCTTGTCTCACCTGCTGTTCCACTCAGAAGTGTATTTCAATAAATCTTTCCGTTCTACCCCCTACTCTGTCTCAGGTGAGTCTTCTCACTCCTCCCTACCTCAGACCTTTGGCCTACACCCCATTTCTTCCTTGCAAACAATAAAAAAAAAAGTCAACATCAATTTGGATAATATATACTTACATTCATTTTAAGGAGGATTCCATTGTTTTCATAAATTAAATTTGTTCCAAGGAAACAATATCATAATCCCCAGCACTGTATTGAACATAGTAGGTATATTAAAAATGGTAATATTTTTAAAATAATCATGAAATAAATAATGTAACTAATTTCGAATTCAACTTTTCTCAGCTATCTTCTTAGAATAAATTAAAACATTAAAATTTGAAAATCATAGCATCCACTTATCTATGCAATAATGTGCAACATTGGTTGTTTTATTATTGAATTCATTACATTATAAATATATCTTGAATTGGAAATAAGAGAATTCATTTCAAGTTCCTTATTTTACAAATAGGAAGACAGAACCTAAGTTAAATGAATCTTTCTGAGGTCAAAACCTTGAACTATAATCAAAACTTTGAAGCTAGGTTAAGTTCACCGACTAATACATTCTGCCTCAACTACTTTGAGTGTATTTACTTTTTCACACCTAAGACAAGTGATAAGAGCAAAAGGGTGGTTAAGAAAAACACTAGGGGGGGGGGAGTGCGTGGAGGGGAGGGAAGTGCACTGGACTATGGTGGTGGCACACTAGTGATTTGGTGATGAGAAACCAGCGGGGATTACAATCGACATGGGGAAAAAAATGTGTAAAATGATGTAAAAATAAACTTTTGTAATAATAAATATAATAAAAAAAGAAAAAGTAAAACACTACAAGTTGCTGTGTCTATAACCATTCATGCAATGCTAAATTAGCTAGGTAACTATTCCACCCACATAAGATGTTTAATGTATTCAACATTATGGTGCACTTAAGTCACAGGAACATTAACTTCATTTTCCTATCCCCAAGGCAACCTGAAGAGCAAACAAACAAAAGTGAAAGGGGAAGAGGGTGTGACACTTTTTAAAAGCAATCTTATCTCTGCTCTAGTACTTTAATACCTAAGCCTCTGGATGCTTTTCCAATTTACTAGGTTTGTGGATTTTCTACAACACTCATGCAGAGCTTATATCAGGTAGACAATGCATTTTATTCAGCTTTCCCAAAGGGAATTTATGTAATAATTCAACTGATCCCTTCTCTGGCTCACTTAGCTAACTTGATCAGTGGATTACAGGGAACTTAGGTCTAATTCTAGATGAAAGTCTGTTTATGTTTTAGCACATTGATGATGGATTATTCTTTAGGAGAGGCAGTAAAGGGAAAATATTTTATAGCTAGTATTATCAACATGATTTTACTAAATTGTGGATATTAAAAGAAACTACCAAATCTTTAACATATAAAGTAGCTTTTGGTAATAGTTGACAGTCAGACGAGTAAGTAATAATCACTCCTAATCATTGTATTAGAATGTGCTTCACAAATTGTTTCAGGAACTATAAATTGTACCTTAAACAAAAACAGTAACTACAGAGTTTCAGGGAACACATTAGTGTTTGGGGGTAAGTATGTCCCTATTTTTTTTTTTTCTTCCCACTTTTGGTATGTTTGCTGCAAATCACTTCTAGAAAAGGTGATGTTTGCAATTCAAACTGATTAAAATGTGAATTAACTGGTATAGTTCTGAGTTATAATCAGTGTAGAACTAGGTCAGTGATTGAAATGAGAAAAAAAGTATGCTTTGGTTCTAAGTATCCTTTATCAGCTGATATCCATAGCACTATTTGTTCAGGGGTTTATTTAGATATGCCTTGTTTCATCATGTTTCTGAAATGGAAATGAGTATGATCTCTACTAACATTGAGTTAAACATACCAGAATTAGAATGAACTTCCATAACTCACAAACATTTTCTCAAATGCATTAGCATATAGGGAAATGTCTAGGTGTATAAAATTAAAGTTTACATAGCAAATGAGAGTAACTTAAAATACAAAGATATGAATCTTAACAATTTAAACATCTTGTCTTTGTGAATATTCCCATTTACTTCCCTTGGCATTATCAATTTCACCTTTCTGTAATGATCAGGCCATTTTTATGCCACTGCACACATAAACTAAATACTTACAGAAAAATTATGTGCATTTGTTTGAACATTCCATAGAAATCAGATTATCAATTTTCTTCACATTTCTTATATATGCCTCTCTTCCTAATCCCTAGTTAAAGTGACAATTATTGCAATTTATAGAGCACAATCCCAATTTCCCCATTACTCTATATGCCTTTGTCTTAGGTAGAACATGGGGCCAAAGTTTAATCCTTAAAAATCTTCCTTCTATAAATTTTAACTTTTTAACTTTTTTTTTTTAACATTTTATAGTAATTTTCCCAGGATTGCCAATTATCTTCTATGGGCTATTTGCAAATTTGCTTAATAAATATTTACTAGTATCTGTCCTATTCACAGTAAGGATTATACACAGTACAGGAAGGGTATACAAGTATAAGTAAAATAGATCTTTCAGTATCCAGGAGGTCACACTTTAATTAAGTTGTTATATGCAGAAATTCTTTTAAGGTCCCCCGTGGTGGCATGGTGGGTTGAAGCACAGCACTGTGATGATATCCACAGCCACTGCAGCAGAGTTTGATCCCTGGACAGGAAGGTGACCCACACGGTGTGACAGACCTCTCCTCTCTCCCCAGCTGCTCCCTCAACAATGTATTTCAGTCAAGCTGCCTGGTTTGCTCACTACTCTAACTCTGGTGACTCTTCCCATCCTCCCTCACCTCTGGCCTTCTTGAATGCATACATAAATCATTTTTTTTTAAGAAATACTATTAATAATGTGTTTACTTAAAGTGATCAACTACATAAAACAGGAAAAAAAAACAAGTGGTATATGATGGGAATTGAAGTTAATTTTATCTAAGCTAAGAGGTTTCAAAGAAGAATCTGTGTATATAGTCTCTTAACCATGCCAGAGACATAGAGGCAGCTCTCTTTTGAGACACCCTAGAAAATAGCCAAGCCATTTGAGCTCCTGGAGCTTACCTAAATAGGCATTTCTTTCCATGTGTAATAGTTATCTACTTTTACATGTAACGCACTCAACTAGGTGAGTGGTAATCTCTACATATTTCCAAATTATGTGAGAAGTTATATAAACCCTTAAAGTGTGGACTGGATTTTCATGGGCACCTACAAAGGCCTTATAGGCAGAAGAAATGTCACAACCACAGAGCCAAGTCAACAAATAAGAAATTTTAAAAGAAAGTTATGACGATTTTTGTCAGATATTAAGTACATATTCCAATTATATATTCTGGATTAAAGAAGTCAGCAGAGTAAAGTTTGAGGACTGATGGTCTGATTGCGAGACAGATATGAGCTAAAATTCCATTGATTATCTAAAGTCCATAAGCCCCTACTGGACTGGTGAGACAGTTGTATTTTGGGTCTGTTGGAATTAGTGTCAGCTCAGAGTCAATGTCTAACAATCCTTGTTTGTTTTGACTACATAATTTTCCCCAGTTTACAATAACTCTGATAAAAGAGTGTTAGGGGGGAGGTTAGGAAACCAGATGGTCATGCACATCTTTGGTGGTGCACTGTGTCTGTCCTCAAGGATCTGACCTTCATCCAATGGGCATGCTGTCTATAAACTACTGAGATGTATAATGATACTAAGAATTTAGACCTAAGGGAACTAAATTTCAAATATTGAAGTATTGAAAAAATTGCAGACAACTGGGTGCTGAGTATTTCTTAATAAGAAAATTTCACCAGTAGGAAAATAGGCTATGGGATCACCCCTCCCGAAAAAAAAAAAAAAACTAGCATTTGGGAACATAAGAGAAATAAAGTTAATATAAACAGGACTAATTAGGAAGCTATGACAATGCATAATATGAGATGGCATGGATAACAGTAGTAGAAATGGAAATCAGGCTCAAGAAAGTGACTGAAAAGTTTTAAATTTCTTGGCTGATTATAACTAGATATAAGGTGAAGGGAATTAAAGAAGTTGTTTTTTTTTTTAATAATTAGAACCGATTTAATTTTTTTAAAATAAAACCAGTACCTATAATAAAACAGAAATGACATTAGTTGAGTAAAGTGTGACTGAACCATTAGACATACACATAGACATAGTGTGTGGGGAATGCTGATCTAGATTTGAAAGAAATAAACATTTATCTCTTGAAATGATAATTACCTCCTTAACAGGGAGAATAGGAAGGAATAAACTGGCAAAAGAATACAGAAAGAAGTTTGAAATTAGGCAAAAGCATACAGGAAATTTATTTTTAAGTAAACAGAAGTTTGTTTTTTTAAAAAAACACACATGCATATATTACACCATTGTTCCTTTTTGTACATTGATTGATTGTTTCTCTAATATGTAGTTCCCATAAAATTTCCACCACAAAGTCACCTGTGAACCATCACCATAGTCTCTTGTGCTTTTTCTGCTCCGTTTTAATCCCTTTCCCTCCCCTTTACCTGCTGAATGTCATCTATACATATTTGCATGATAGTTTGTCTTTGTTTTTTCATTGGTCCCTAATTCGGTTAACATTTCCTCCTGTAAGTGAAACCATCTTATATTTTTTCTTTGTCCTTCTGACTTAATTTCACTGAGTATAATTCCTTCCAATTTCAGAAGTTTTAATCAGAGAAATCCAGGAAGAATGAATAAAGTGTGACAGTTATCCTATTGAAAAGAACAAGGGAAATACTGACAGTCTAAAGTAAGAGAGCCCAGAATTAAAAATTTTGGCAGAATTGCCTTCTATGCAGTAGGCTGGAAAGAACCTAGATTGAATGAATTAAGTATACAAAATGTATGTCATTTTTAAAATGAAATCTAAAAATACACTTTTATTTATAGAATTTTGGGTATGAGACATAAAAAAACTAAAGGAGGATTTTGTTGATACATGAGGATTTTGAGTTTGTTAATAGTAAATGAAGTAGGACCTAGCAGATAATCAATACCTTAAAAAATTGATAACAATGATATGGAATACATTTCATAAGGCAATAATGAGAAACTAGTCAATAATGAGAAAATAACAATAATACAGGTTAAATTTGTAAAGTAAAAATTGTGTTTACCACTGAAGTAGAAGAAAAAATATACCAGATACCACAGAAATGTTACTGGGGAACAGACATATTGAAGGGGTTTATTTAAGGTAGTCTTGAATCAAAAAAGTCATTAGCTCACAATGAATGAGGCAGAACAAATGGCACAACCACAGGGCCAAGAGATTAAAAGTTGGGCTTGGCCATACATCAATTAGACACTGTTGGAATTTCAAATCAAGGTATGATGAGTTTTCTTGTGGAAACTTAAGCTTTTCTAATCATTGTATTTATATTAATTCTCGTTCCATAAGTTTCTTGGCTTTAATATGTGTGAAAGGGACACTGACAATGAATATGAAAGAGAGCATCAGAACTGGAATCTGCTAAAGTTTTGTGTCAGGAAAAGGAACTGAGATGCAATATAAACTGAAAGGAAGGACAGTTTATTATCAAAATGTATCTCTGTAAGTTTCATCAAGCAGAAATCAAAAAGTAGTATACTCTAAGAATTTATACTGTGACAAACAATCTAAAAGGAAATGGGGTTCCTTTTAGTCAATAACTAAGAACAGTGCCTTCTGCATTGTAAAATTGTTTTTAAAAGTAAAAGTGACAATCCTATGGTTAGTATACAATTGGAAGTTCAGTGTGAACTTAATGCAGTATATGCACATGCTGATGTTCTATACCTGCCTAAAACTTATTTAAGGTTATATTTCAATGTTACTTCAATTGAAAAGTAATCAGCATTGTAGAGAAAAGAATGCAAATGCCAAGCAAACCAAACTTAAAAATAATAATAAAAAAATAGAACTTGACACTTGTACAAAATTCTTCCTTCCTGCCAGCATTAAAATGTAGAGACAGCAAGTAAAAAATAAATACACAAAATCTAGCAATAAGGATGTAAGAATGACAATAATTGGTTTAATGATTAATGGAAGAGTATGAAAGAAGATGACATAATTTTTGGGTTAATGTTTCATTTATATTCTATATTTTAGGTGCATGAGCAAAACCTTTCATTCTGTCATGGTATAAGTGCCTACATTGTCTAGGTTTATTAGTGGAAACATCTAAATTATTATTTGCAAATGTAAATAAAGAAAACATTGAAGTCCTGATTTTTAGGTTGAGCACATTCAATGTTGGATAACATGTGTCTTAACTGAGGCACAGCAAAACAAAGAAGGGTGTTTTTTGACTTTTTTGCTGGCCAGTATCTTTGTGCTGTCATATTTCTATCTATTGGCTATTCTACACGGTTTAAGTTTTTTGGCCCACTCCAGGATATACTATTCAAATGAAATTAAAATATGTATTTCTACTGCATTTCATTTTGTGTCCTTTTATCTGAAGTGTAAGGAGTAAGACACTATAAAGGAAAGGGGCAAGAAGATCAATCAAGGCTTTTAAAAGCTACGAGAAAGAATCTGCAATACCTTCTTTATGCCCAACATAAGCAAAATACAGCAAGTAATGATGTGGGATGCAATAAAAATTTTATTATCATTTTATTGGGATGAACATCTTATCTTACTCATATTTCCACATATATAGTTCATTTATCCCAAACTTTTAGTAATAAAGTTAATGGCATTCCACACTTCTTAGCATCCCCGTACTACTTTATGCCTGTGCATATATGCATAAAAAGTGGCAAACTATAATAGTCCAAGGATAAACAGAACTGAGATTATCCTAAATTACACAAGGATAAATTAACAATTTCATTGCTTATTATGCTTTATCTGTAAATGAAATCTTAATTCAATTCGCTGTTGACTCATGTCTCATATTTTTTCCTTTCTGCTCCCCAAAATGCCAGTTCCTTAAGATCAGCCATAATTGAAAATATAACTAGCATTATTAAGCACCGACCTTTTGCAATCTCTGGTATTTTATACTTCTTAATTTTATTTCATTCTCACAACCTTTTCCATCTCATGAGTTACTTTTCTCACTTTATATAGAGGTTTAATGTGCCTAAAGTCTTAGTAGTGATTTTACAGGGATTCACATTCATTATCTTTTTGGCTAAAATTGTCCTTTCGACTAATAACATGCTAGACAGAAAAGGGTATTGAAATACTTTAAGACTTAGTGTTCCTTGTTAACACACTGAGCCACATTTCATAGAAATTAACAAAGTGAGCCAGCCATATCTTGGAATGTGAAAAAATGACAAACAAATGGGCAGATTAAGAAACTGGAGCTCAGCCCAAACAAATACATGTCCAGTAAGAAAAAATTGGAGGGAAATTTTTAAAAGCAATGTGATATCCAGTTACACAAAAATCATATGAACTTAGATTGGCAAGCACATAAATAGATATTTTAACTTTATATATAGAAAAATAACTATAAACATCCTCGTAACCATAAAAATTAATTTAGAATTGTACGATTTACATCTGAAAAACTATGCTGATGAACTGTTATCAGCTGAACACTTAAACATCTCCCCTTTTCTATCATTCTTTGTCTTGAAGTATGTGGTCCAATGAAAGTTCCTTCACGTTAAGAAGCAATTATCTTTAACAAGTTTAGACTTGTTTGCTTTAGATCTCTAATCTAGAATACAAATACCAATCTTTACTCTTATCTCATTCATTAAAAAAAAATAGATTTTTAGATATAAAAGACTTAGGATTGGATTAACATTGTTATAAGGCCATTATTAACAATTTAAAAGTTTATTTTAGCTTTCCTTAATCGAGTTGTGTGCATATCTATAACTGTTAGGTAAACAAAGTCATGGAATACAAAGAAAAAGTAAATTATTTTAATATAGGTCAAAGAAAGTATAAATGAGAGAATATTAACAGGCAAAAATACATCAAAGAAAAAATTGAAGAATAAGTTAATTCATATTTATTTGAATACAGTATTATACAAGTTCAATCACTGCACACAAAATTGATTAAAAAATTGCCTCAAAATAGCTCACTTATATGCCAAGATTTTTGTTCTCAAATAAAGAAAAATATAGATGGAAAATACCTGCTACTGAATAATCCTTTAGATAACCAGTTACCATTTTTCTGATTTTATATTTGGGATTTGTTTTAGGTTTCCTAATTATTCATTAAAGGTATCACACACAATCTTGAAATTTCATATTAAATTAAATAAAATTATTCTATAGTGATACCATAGCTTACTCCTTACTTGCATTATAATAGCCACAGCTTTGTTGTCAGTGCATGTTCAAGTTGGAATATTATGAAACAGACTAATGATAATTTCATAATTTTAGTGCACTTAAGCATTCACAAATTATTTTGGATATATTTTCTTATGATATTAAAAGATATTGTTCCAAATGGATGAGATTATTATAATGCTGACTACTTAACAAAGATTGAATGTGTAGTAAGAAATTTAGGATCTATTGCTGAGTGTTTCAAGAAGGTAAAAATGAGTCAAGTATGTGATACATATGCTCAATATAAGAAAATATCTTTATTATGAAAATTATTATTAACTAACAGACTTGTTCATAGTAATCCTTCAGGATATAGTATTAGATCATTCATTAGGAAAACAAGGTTTACATTTTGCTGAAAAAAAAAAACTATTTTAATAGCTCATGTAGATGTTTTTGTAAGTAATATCTGCATATAGAACAGAAAGAAATACCTGAGCATAAAAACTTATTTATGTATGTTAAGGAAAATCTAAAAGAACCAAAGCATTTCCCCAAGTGTTTACCTGATTGTTTGGTAAGTGATTTTATTTTATTTATTTATTTTTTTATTATTGAGGTATTGTTGGTCCATACTATACTTTGGGGGTATAAAGTACCTCCTTGCAGGTGTAATTAGCACACCACCAAAGCATCCACAGTCTCCCACCATATCCCACTGACCACAGGTTTAATCAGTCATCAACCATCTATTCATTAGCAATTTTGTGTAAAGCTTGTACTTTCCACTTAGAGAAGCACAGTAAGTCAGATATAGGGTCTGACAGTAAATCCAAGATAATTTAAAAGCAAATAGGAAATTAGAAGAAAGATAAGCTGCTACAGTGTCTCAAACAGAATTATTTTTTTTTTTAATTTATGATGGGTAAGTAAGTCTATATTCAGAAAGGAAATGGAAGTTACTCTAGTGCATAAACAGAAATGTAGATTGCAGATAATACATTAGAAAACATGTAATTCCATAAAGTTCAAATGATCTCTACATTATCAAGTTCAACTGAGTCATACAGAAATTAATTCTGTAAGTTTTTAACAGAAAAAAGATCAAAATTTTAGAATAATTTTATTTTATTAGGTGATGTAACAAAGCCCTATATGTTATATGATTGAAAATTGTCTTTAAGCAACACTGAAATACTATATCAGATCAAGTTGGATCCAGATTTCCTTTTTATTTTTGTTGATATTTAGATTGACAATCCAAAGCACCTTTTGATGTTAACTGGCTAGAAGCATAAAAAATAACAAATATTGCCTGGTCTAACTTGAATTTTATTTCTTCTCACTAATGTTATCTTATTTTTCATACAAGGGTTACTTTGAAGGATATGTGCAATAAAGGTATTTATGGTAATGTGAGAGAAATTAGGAAACAATATATCTTACATATGTCTTAACAGATGGAATTATAATATTTTAATCGTTTTGAAAAATCTGACAATTTGGGCCCTCCCTGGTAGCGCAGCGGCTTAGAGCACTAAACTGAGAAGCTAGGGCCACTTCCGCATGAGTTTTATCTCCCCCACCCCAGAGGTGACCACATGGCACGGCAGACCTCTCCTGGCCCGCCTGCTGCTCCCCTTAGCAGTGTACTTCATGGATCTGCCTGTTCAGCTCCCCACTGTGTCTCTGGTGAAGCCTCTAGCCACCACTGAGCCTCTGGCCTGTACCCCAGTTCTGTATGTACAAATAAATAAATCTTAAAAAAAAAAATAGTCTGACAATTTAACCCTGATGGGGTTAACCCTTTATTATTTAGGTTAGTAGTTGCAAATGCAATGCAAGTTCTTTTATTTTTGGTACTATTAATAATATAACAAAGACATTCATACACACAGAAAGAAACATCTTTCTCTCAAATGTCAATGTTAGAAAAGAATAATGAACTTATATGGACAACTAAAGTGAATGTAGGGTATATTTTCAGTGTTTTTAAAATGTGTTTAATTATAGTTAAAGAACACTTTTAAATTTAGGTACTATATTTTATACAATATGAAACTTAAATTATATAGTAATTAAGTGGAAAAATTGTCACTGAACATTTATGAGAGGAAAGAATTAGAAAGTATACAGTACAGTGTCTTACAAATGTGGTATGTTTGATAAAATAAAAGAGAAAACTTAAAATAATCTAATAGCTATATATATATAT
>NW_004567103.1:68513519-68517307 GCF_000260355.1 Condylura cristata | reverse complement strand
ATATATATATATATATATATATATATATAACTAGTATCTTAGACCTTGAATATGATACAAGCCATCATAATTGAGTTAAAAATAGAAATTCATTATGCTACTAGAATGCAAAACTATTAAAGTAATATATGAAAGAATAGTTTTAGGAACATTTATTGTTCACACATGTATAATGGAATTCAAATAAACAGATCTATTAGTGATCAAACTAATAGTAACCACTTGTTTAAGTAAATAATTGGGAGAAACATTTACTATTACTACAGATCTAATCACCCAAATATTATTTATCCAGTTCAATGATAAATCTAATTTATAAATTGAACCCCCAATCATATTTACAAGTGGAATTTAAAGCATTGGGGGCTAATGAAACATTTTTTAAAATTTTATTTTTAATAGGATGTTCTCAAGTTTAAAAGAAACAGCATAAATCAGATTTCATGGGATAAATAAATTAAGTTTCAGATTTAGCAGATTCCTTTGGGAAAAAATATCATAAAAATGCTTGAATAAAAATTTTCAAAAAAGAGTAAGGAATAAGAGGGACTTTTATTTTGGATATATAACTAAGGGAATTATTACCATGAAAGGTCCACCTATCAGAACAAATATTTCATAAAGTTAGTGGTTACCTTTGCATTGTTCAGTATTTTCTTATTTTCTGTGTTTAGACCATGGCCTATTTTTATTTTTATATTTTTTAGATTTATTTATTTATGTATATGGAACTGGGGTACAGGCCAGAGAAGCAGAAGGGTGAGAGGATTCACCACAGATAGAGTAGGGAGTAGAACAGGTCGACTGACAAAGTTCACTCCTGATGGGAGCAGTGAGTGAGACAGGAGAGGCCTGCCATGCATGTGCGTCACCTCCCTGGCCAGTTATTGAACTCTCACTGAAGCTGCTTTGTAACCAGCTTCACAGCACTATACCTTAACCTGCTGAGCTTCCAGGGAGGGCCCATGGCTTACTTTTAATAAAAAATATTATAATAAGTAAAAAATAGAATTATATAAGAAATTTTTCTCAGTGATTATAAAACTTTAAACCTGGACTGAATTATTGGGGGAGTTAAACTCCACAGTAGAAAAATTGTTATGACTGAGTGCAATGGAGGGGATACAAACATTTGCATTGGTTTTCTCTGGTTCCTTTTAGCCATGAAATTCTATCATTTGTTTTTCCTATGAAAATCTGTAACACATAAAGTGTATACCTCTTACAAATCTCAAAGATACCATTAGTGGCTTGTAACATCTATTCACTAAATGGCAGTTTTATAACTTCAAAATATTTTCCATACATGACTTACATAATCTTTTGTTAGTATATGAACAATTCCCTAGTAAATATTAGACATCATTTCACCTTCATACTCATTTTATAGGTAGCAAAGCCAAGGTAGTGAGGAACCACAAAATATTTTATACCCTAGAGTTTGTTATAATCATCACCCAGATCACACAATGCATTCCTCAGAATCCAAGTATTGTAAATGAAGTTTTTCCATATTCATATCCAAGTGTTTCCAATGTTCATAATATTGAGTATAGGATTGCATAGTGTTCCTAGTAACAGTAACATACACAAAAGGGGGAAATGTAGGTTTAGTGAGGTTTGGATGACCTGAAAATATTCTAAAGCTATCTGTCACTGCTCACTATTTTTTGTAAGTACAAAACCTCCAAGAAACAAAAGAATGTTTAGATCAGAAGTAACTCTATATTTCATCATGCTTTATATGCAATGCCTAGTTATTGGTATTTATGTAGTTCATAAATGAAGTATTACAAATGTTCCATAAAGTATACATACTACAAGCCTGTATTAGAGAAATGAAAAAACAAACAAACAAACAAACAAAAAACACATATTTCATCATGGAACTCAAATTTGTTCACTGCCCTGTTGACTAATGTAATTTTAGATTATAACAAGAAGAATGAAGCACACCCTGGATAAATAATAGGTAAGGGACATTTTGACATGGAAACCCTCAAGATGAAAAGGAACTTAGGTAAAAGTTTGTGTATGTGCACAAGTACCATAAGTAAAATGAACCAGTATGTTGAAATGTAATTCTGTAATTCCCAGGGCAAAAACTTGGAGAAATAGCAATATATTTGTGGCACATGTTAGTATGAGTTTCTAGAAAACTAAAATCCTTCTGAGGAGATATTTTTTCATGGTGTATCAAGAAATAAAATGTAATTTGTTATGAAATAAAATACATTGTTCATTATGAAGCTAAACATTGTCTTTTAATCAGTGATATTGTGAATACTAACCAGAAATAAAGCTATTTGGTTCCATTAATAGGTCAATTCTTTCTCGTCCATGGATTTTTTTTTCTCTTCCTATTTCTAAATATAGCTGTAAGCAACTTCTGTATCAACTATCCCAGTACAAGCAGAACAGATTCAGAGAATCATAACTCATTGAAATTGAGGCAGTTGCAGTCACATTTGCACTCCATGAAGATGGCAGTTTCATTCTCTAGAGACAGGTGCATTTATCACATTCACAACCATAGTAAAATGAAATCATCAATAAAGGGATTGTGGCTCACTCATTTCCTCCAGGAGAGCCAACAAATGTTTTGAATATTTAAGAAGAGGAACTCAGCCTCTATTCCCTTGAGAAAATACAGTAAGCCCAGAGATGATGATGGGCACTGTCAAGCAAGCCCATGTTACATTCAGAGCTAAAGGCATTGGTAAGTCCTTAATGAAAGCTTTAATATGGTGTGTGTGTGTGTGTGTGTGTGTGTGTATACTGATTGATTAGAACCTAGGAACTAGAAGGTGGTAGAATAGACTAGTACAAAAATCAATCTTTAGGATTTTTTTTTAAATTTTAAATGGTATGTTTTAGGCGTTGTATATATATTTCCATGTCAAAACAAAGCTAAATTAATGAAAATACTGTTGCTTTAACAATTTTAAACTCAAGATTTTATAGCACAAGTTTTGATTGTGTTGCCACATACACTACATACATTGTCCTCATCTCTTCTTAAACTGATTGAGTAGTAAGTGAGTAGTAAGATTTTGAAATAGTACTGAATTTAGTCATTTTCTTCTCCAACTGTCATTATTGTTAGCTTAAGTACATTCTTAATATACTAGGAACACAAATCAGCTTTTACAGGAGACTTTCTTCATTCCATTTTTTTTAAATCTAAGAAATAATAAGTATTTGATACTACTAACAAGTTATTTTGGATTTAAATAGTAATATTCCAAATATTTCACTTAGGAATCCTCACTTGCTTTTCATAAAGATAAACAATTATAAATGTCAAAGTTTAATACTTTATTATTTCTCAGCACTCCTTTAGGTCCACTGTTTATATAACATGAATGTAAACAGATTTTAAACATAAAAAAAAATGATAGCACAAATATATAGTAAGGAAACAAATGACCTCCCCTATTCCATAAGGAACACATGAACTGTCATTGATGAATTACACAGGCAACTCCTAAGATGTAACTAAACCATATCCTGGCAGAGCACTGTTGACCTGCTTATAGCAGAAAAAGAAAAATATATGTGTTCTCCACAATGTGATTCATTTAACATGCATTTTTGTACTTCTATACACATTTTAAGATATTTTGGCATAGACTGAGAAATAGTATATCAGAGTTGTGAAATATGTCAGAAAAATATCTGAATTTTCTCTAAGAGCCTTCCTACCTTTTTTTTTAAAGACTATTTTTTAAAATATTTATTTATTTATTTATTTATTTATTTATTTATTTATTTATTTATTTATTTAT
>NW_004567103.1:68488953-68513419 GCF_000260355.1 Condylura cristata | reverse complement strand
GGTGAGAGGCTTCACCAGAGACAGAGTGGGGAGCAAAACAGCCAGATCGACAGAGTACGCTAGTGAGGGGAGCTGCTGGAAGGTCAGGAGAGGTCTGCCAGCCATGTGGATCACCTGGGGGCTGGTGATGGAACTTGCACTGATGTAGCCACGGCTAGCTTGCAGTGTTGTGTTCTAATCTGTTGTGCCACCAGGAAGGGCCAGGGCTTTCCTACTTTCTAACAGTCCCCACATAATTCCACCATATGGTTAAGACCTTTCTACAGACCATATAAAAATGAAAGGAAACATCAAGAAACATAACAAAAGTCATTTTTATGAATTTTCTAAACATAAACTCAATCTACAACACTACAAAATGCCCAAAGTACAAAGCTTTGCTGACAAGAAAATACCTTTTATTTTTGAAAATGAGATATTTGTTGTTTACATTGAGGCTACTGAAGTTTCACACATATAGTGAGGGAAAATGATCTCTAGATCTCAGTGATGCTTATCAAAATGGGAGAAGGCAGTGATTCCACACTGAAATGCAAAAACAGCCTTTGGGCTTCAAGATCAAGTGATTAAGAAGTAGTGCTCATTGGTTACTGGAATGTTTCTGATCAAATGCTAATACATCTCTCTTAATCATACCAGCTATTCTAGCAAATGTACACATGTCCCATGAAACTACTGTAGAGTTGATAATGGCCCTGAAATATATGCTATTCCCATTTCTCAAGAAGGCATTACTTGAAAAGAGGCTTTTTATTTGTTCCAAGTTGAAGCATTCTACATGAACTTTCATAAAACTGCATTTTTTTCCCCTCTCCTCTGAAAATGGTTATTTCCCTATGAAAGTCTCAATAATGGAAAACACTTCCACTGATTAGGATAATTGCCAATTTCTAACTCTAGAAAGAGTATTACCCTATATAACATGCTTTAAATTCTACACAAATTATTCCCCATCTGATGATTTCATTTTTTTTCACATCAAAACAGCTATCAAAGTGCATGTGTGTATATATATGATATATACACATACATATATACACATATATGTATACATACATTTATATATGCATCCACATATTCCTATAATACACATATGTATATACATATGAATGCACACATATACACATATATGGTCTTTAATGGAGAAGGGGAAAAATATGATATGATAATACAACTTCAAGTTCAACCACCAAATAGCATAATGTTTAAAATATCTTTCTCTAAAAATGAAGTATTCCTTTAAAAATAATCTATTCATAAAATTATTGGATCTGGAAACTAAGACATCTTCTTTTAGACTTGGTTATAGATAATTACATTGTTTAAAACCTCCAAGGAGTCTCAAGCCCTTAATTCATATGCTTGGCATATCATGTCTTTATGACATTCAGAGACACCAGGTTCAGCAGTTTTTCCCTTTCCTTTGTCATTAATTACATTGCAAACATTTGTGTCCTACAATCTATATATGGCAATTGGATTTATAACTATTCTTAGCTCTATCAAACCAAATATGACTATTTTCTACAGACATTTCTTTTTATTTTTTAAATGTTTCATCACTTGATTTGCTAGCTGAAATTTTACCAAAAGAGCAGCTCAACATCAGGAAGTGGTATGGAAAATATACATTAAAGCCATTGTTTGAAGATACTAAATAAAAAAAAAAAATGTCAAATACATGAACTACATTCAATTCTTCAATTTTCTTTCACCCAAGAAAAAATTAAAAATTAAAATGTGCCGGCCCTCCCTGGTGGCGCAGCGGGTTAAAGCACAGCACTGAGAATCTAAAGCCGCTTCCGCATGAGTTTGATTCCCGCCTGCCCCAGAGGTGACCACATGGCGTGGCAGACCTCTCCTGATCCGCCCGCTGCTCCCCTCAGCAGTGTACTTCGTCGATCTGCCTGTTCTGCTCCCCACTCTGTCTCTGGTGAATCCTCTCACCCTCCGCATCTCTGGCCTGTACCCCAGTTCTGTATGAATAAATAAATCTTAAAAAAAAAAAAAATTAAAATGTGCCCTGACATGAAAATGTAGATTTCTTCATAGACTCCTCTTAGCAGTCATCATGGTATTTTTTTTTTCTTTTTTCAATGGTCTTTAACTAAACTGTCAGGCTGTATGCCCATTTTCATCTATTTAGTCTCCTATTTCCCTGTGCATTTGCCAATATTTGATGCAATGATTGGGTTTTTAAGCACAAACTCAAAATAACCTGTAGGAAAATAAAGGTATTGATATGGCTAACCAGTATTGCTGCTGCTCCTAGTGTTTGTATTGAGTACCCTGGGGTAGGGTGGGGTGCTCATGTGTTACTGTGCCTGGGCCACCTGTTCTAGTGTAAGGAAATGGAGAGCAAAGATTGATGTTTGACACCAGGTAAGACAAGTGCCCATTTTCACCTAAGTCAAATTAGAAAAAAAATAAATTCTCAGCAAGAAAGTAGGTATATTGAACTCTGAAATCTTCTCCCCATGAAGAACATTAGAAGATATTTTTTTTCCTGTTAACTTTATTCTAAGTTAAAAGATGGAATACATTACATATTAAAGGACTGAGAAAATAACTGAAGTAAAGTCCAATTGCTTTGAAAGAGTAAAACATTAGCAAAATGTACTGAAGCATTTCAGAAATAACAGGTGGTGGATTTTATTATCAAAATCAACACCTGAAACCTTGGCAATCTGTTAACAATTATGATCAGTTTTGAAAGTTTAAGTCATTTGAACTTTTAATGTCACAGTTTGGAGAAAAGAAGATTCACTTTCAACTTAAAAATGATATGGATCTGTAGAATAGGTGGTTAGCTGAATACAGATGAGTGTGAAAAATTATAAAAGACTGGTAAATACTTCAAACACATGTAAAGGGAGAGAAAAGTCCTAACAATAGACTGAGAGATTACAAGCAGAGGTAATGAACACCGAATGGATGGTCCTTGGGAAAATACAAAGGTTTTGCTCATGACTGAATAAATGAAACACCAATATTTAAGTTGTGGAAAAATGGAAGAAGCAACAGCAGAGCTAAGAGGATTAGCATATGGGAAATAAGTAGGGAGTATGAAAATGAGGCAAACATAAAACTACTGTTGTCAATGTGAGTGACTCCGGTAAATCCTTACTAAAAAATATTGTGCTATCCTCTTTTTAACAGATAAATAGACATATCTAGATCAATGAGAGAACTAGGATGGGATATCCAAGTGATTAGATGAAAGAAAAATAAGCTGAGATTACTTTTTTTTTTAACTAAAAAAAAAAAAAAACTTGGTAAGGTTATATCCTTCATCAAAGATACTGAAAAGTGATAAGTTACATAAAGACAACATAATTTATTTCCAATTTATTCACAAGAAATTAAAAATAGCTAAATATATAACACACAGGTACACCTGCTACAGAACATTTAGCATGGTTTAAAATTAAGGCAAGGCCTCCCTGGTGGCACAAAGTGTTAAGTCTCAGCACTATGAAGCTCGTGGTTTAAAATCAAGGCAAGGCCTCCCTGGTGGCACAAAGTGTTAAGTCTCAGCACTATGAAGCTATCAGCCGCCACTGCAGCATGAGTTCAATCTCAGGCCAAGAAGCTAACCCACATGACACAGCAGACCTCTCCTGTCTCACCTGATGATCCTTTCAGCATTGTATTTCAGACAACCCACTTGTTCTGTTCTCCATTCTGTCTCTAATAATTCTCTCCCCTACCCCCAGACCTATGACTTGCATCCAGCTCTTGTATGCATAAATAAACATTAAAAAAAAAATCAAAGAGGCCCTCCCTGGTGGTGCAGTGGGTTAAAGCACAGCATAACAAGCTAAAGCCACATCAGCATGATTTTGATCCCCGCCCCGGAGGTGATCCTCATGGCACAGCAGACCTCTCCTGACATGCCGGCTACTAAGTTCAGCAATGTACTTCATCAGTCAGCCTGTTCTGCTCCCTACTCTGTCTCTAGTGAATCCTATCAATACTCCTACACCTCTGGGACTGTGCCCCATTTCTGTATGAATAAATAAATAAATCTTAAAAATATATATATCAAAGCAAAGTGACTGATTTAGTTACAAAATTCTACAACATGGTTGAAACTTGACAATATAATATATTAAATAAAACTCACAAAAATGCTAATACTATAGAATATCACTTTTGCTAAGTAGTCAAATTCATATAAACAGAGAATTGTGATTACCAGAGATTTGGGGAGATTTGGGGATGAGGGGGAGGAAAAATCCATTATCATCCAATGGACTTAGAGTTCAGATTTCTAAATTGAGAAAATTCTGTTGACTTGCTTTACAATGATGTGAATATATTTACCACTGGCATGCACTTAATAGTTAATATGGTAAATTAACATCTTTTATTACTTAAGAATTTGGCAAAATTTGAAGTATGTTAGATGTATCTTATATCTTTGTCACTCACAATCTCTTCTTTTTCTCAACAATAGACCAATTCATTGTTCTAATTCATCCCATTGATAAGAGTATTTCTGGTTCCTACCAAGTCTCTCTCTGGGGGAATCCCTTTGGTTGATTCCTCAGTTTTCCACTGAAAAACCATTTGACAGTGAGTACAATTTTCTTGTAAACAGATGATCCACTGATTTTTTTACAAAGGGTACCTATTTTCTTAAACAATTTATGCTAAGATAAAGTCTAAATACTTGATTTAGTAATTGAAAAGCATATTACAAAGAAGCCTTAAAAGACCACATGTAATATTAAGCAACTGATGTTAGTGATAACAGTCGGGGGGGGGGGCAGGCTAATAGTATCCCATGATACAGAGCAAGTGTATAGAATGAACATGGTTGCAGGGACAGAGTGGTGTTCTGTTTATTTGGAAGAAAAAGTATTTTAAATAGTGTACCTTATTTGTGCAGGAGTTAAGGTATGTTACTTATGTGTGAGTTTACCTTATAAATTTGAGCACATGTAAATATATGTTACTTTCCTGGAGAGGCATAAGGAAACAACACTGAATCACTAATTCTGCAGTTAAAATAATTATAATGTTGCTAAATTCTTTCAATTCAAGCAGATAATTATCAAGACATATTAAGAAAAATGTCTGTTTCTTTAGTCAGAACAAATAAGTTTAAAATGGGCTTTGGCAGAACATAAAATGAACCTGAGTGGGGGTATATAATTTCCTGGAAATGGAATATTCTGATTAAATTATTAAACCATTTCAATCCATAGCATTCTTTTTATCACTGTCTTATTTTCTAATGAAATATTAAGGTGAATAAAAATTCATGGTATAGATTTTAATTTGCAAGGATCCTTTTATTTTTGCATAACATGTATCCTAACAATAAAGGATAAAAGATAAAAAGCCTTCAAAATCAACATTGCTAGCCACTGTGACATGTACTGTCATCATCAACTGTCTCTTACTGAGTTATTCATATTTTTCTTAGAGTGCTATTGTAGAACTATGGACTATGAAAATAAAACGAAAGTTTGAACTCTACTAGACTAGAGATAGCATTGGTCCAGTAAAAGCTGTGTCTTGAAATAAATTTAGAACATTTTATATTTAAGCCAGCAAGAAAGCAGTTTAATTTCCCATTAAATCAGTTTAGTGGACTCTGGAACAAATAAAATGATTGAAACATTTTAACTCTATGTTAGTGTTTTTATTCACACTCCACAAATACATTTGCTTAAATGCCACTGACATATACAAATAAAAGGCCATATGGTGGGATATATGTAAAAAAAAAATATGCTTGTAAATATGTCATGTAAAAGAACTTTTTCTGTAGCATACACATGAAGATTGTGCATTGAAAGAATTAGCAACAAATGTGCAAACATATTGAACTATAATGGAAAGACAATATCTGCTTATTTTGCCTAATTAGCTTGTAGTATATATGTGTCATCTAACTCTATTCTCTGTATCTAGCAGATTTAGAGATATTGACTAATTTAAATTATGCTAGTTAATAGTCTACCACATAGGGCAATTAGTGATTAATGTCAAGAAACAGCATCATAGTTAAAAAAAAACTAGAATTGGGGACAGATGTGGCCTTATATGTTAAGTATGCTACATTCCAGAGAGAGAGCTGCATTTATATATTTATTTTTTGAGCAGGATAATGCCTACCCCAAATAATTGTTATGATGAAGACATTATATAGCATCTATAATGTCTGGTATACATTATTTTCTCAATAAATATTAATGTCATTTTTTACTACAATTAAGTTACTCTGTGAATGATATGTGAAATGTCCCTCCCTTTAAACACAGCATACCACAACACCAAGGAAATATCTATACAATCTTCTTTCATTTCTGAAAACCTAGAGGCAATGATGCAATTAAAACCATTGCTCTATGAGGTTAATGTTATATAATTACTTCTCATGAGGTACTTAATGTCCATGTACATAAAACACATAGCAAAACAAAACCAAATAAGTTGAAGAAAGCAACACAAGGGATTCATTATCAATATTGCAAAATAGTTAACACTTAAAAAAGAAAATTTAATTACAACATATAAAACAAATATACACCAGAATCCCTCGCCTTTTTCTATATTGGGTTGTTTACAAGATACACAGAAATCCAAATTAGTCCTCTGAATATTAAGATCTCACTAAACCAATGAAGGTGTATTAAATCTTCATAAGTTTGGTTTATCTTGGAGCTGGTAACATAAACATCCGATAAAACTCCTTTCCTATATTATTCCTAAGAACAGTGGGCAAACAACATAAAAGAGTAAGAGTGTGTGTTACATGTAAAATTTTCTTTAGTTGTTTCTAACTCAATTCCGTATCTCAGATACAATCTGGTAAATTATTGATGCATTATGGAACTTAATTGCTAAATATATATTGTAGTCACTATATATAATAAAATACAATAAAATTATTGGGTTCTAGAAGTGGAGGTAGATGAAGACATAAACTTTATAAAGGATACGAGTCCTAGAAAATTCAATTTATTACTTGCCCAATATTACAGAGCTACTCAGATATAGAACTAAAACTTACTCTGTTCTTTAGCTGAGTTTCAGTGTCCCAGCTATCCAATGAATTGAACTATGAAAAGTACCACACTAAAATCCATGCAAGCTAATTAACAGCAATGTTAATAATTAACATATATTTGTAGGTATTTGTTTAGTTCCTCACTAACAATGGGATTAAAAGAATGAGACTATCATGCATTTGATACTGTTTCTCCTGGGAGCTTCAATTTTGTCATGTGAAAATTGGTCTCTAGATTTACAGGCAAGGTATTTTGAGTATTGGGCTAGTATTATGCTTGCTCCAAGCAGGTGTATAAAATGAAAATGAAAATGAAATAGACTCTGTAAACAAACAGATTATTACTCTTAATATACTATTATTAAATTCTCATGAAATGTCATTCTGATAATTATCTCATTATCCAATGAGTGCAGATAGGTTGATTTATTAATTTTTTGCCATTTTTTTGGGGGGGATGAAAGCTAGTACATAAGTTACAGACAAATAGCTTATGAGAAATTTAATCTGCAACATTAGTCATTTCTAAATATATATATATATATATATGAACCTAGACATAAGACATGCTAAAACTTTCACTGAGTTCATTTTAATTGGTGATTTGAAGGCTAGAGATTTACTAAATGAGCCTGGACAGTCCATTACAAAAAAAAAAAAAAAAAAAAAAAAAAAAAATGTATTCTTATGCTAGTTACAGTTTTGTAAATTGGATTCACTTGCAATCTTGAATAATGAGTTAGGAAAGTGGACAAAATCACCATACCACAGCTAAAGGTTTAGCCCTCAAAAACTTTGTTCTTCTCATTAGGACAGATGTCCTGGAATAGTATCTTTGTAACATGATGAATATTTTAAAAAATAATTTCTTTATATTGTAGCACTATTGCATACAATCAGGGATCCCTCAGGGATCACAGCACAGCGCACCCATCACCCCTCCATCCCTATTCCAGCAGAATAGAACACTGTGTTTCTCTACCTCTTTGGTTTTGCCCCTCTCTGTGGAGCTTCCGTTCTGTAGTCAGCCAACAGAGGCTAGTTTTTAAACTTCTCTTTATCTATGAGCACAGTTACATTGTATTCTACAGATTAGTGACACATTCACTATTTTTCCATCTGTTTTATTTCACTTAATATAATCCCTCCAAGCTCCATCGTGTTGCTGAAAATAGCATCATTTTTGTTTTCTTCAAACAAATCAACTACTGACCCCAATATAAGACTTTGTTAATGACCAATGGCCAACATTATGAATACCAAATATTGTACAGCGATGGCACTGAGAATTAAAGCTCCAGGTCTGTTTATCCTAATTCAGTAGCTCAGTTACGTGCTTTTTTAGTTTCTCTGGGGGCTTTTTATAGATTTTCTGTCGACTTCCTTGTCACTTTCCACTACCATTCTAACAGCCTCACTCCCTTTTCTAATATGCTGCTTCTTAATAGGCAGTGTCTTGGACAACTAGATAACTAAGTTTGTTAAGACTGTCAGTAAAATAAGATTTTGTAGGCTCTAAGGAAACACTCCTAAGAGAAAAATGCATTTATTTTGTTACATGGACTTCATGGTTGCATATATATTTCTGTTTAAATCTTGCTTCTCAGATGTTTCAAAACAGATTGACAGGTTACTGAATCTTGAGAGATGGGACATTATGGTTTATTAGGCAGACAGACTGCCACATCTGCCTCAGGTATGTTATGCAGATAAATTAGGGCATGTCTGGAAAAGCTGGGGTATGCATTTCAAGAAAGGTCATAAAGTTAGTCAAATTTAAGCAGCGTTATTAACATAAAATACTTTCTAATTTGACTTTAACAGTCACTAAACTGCAAAAGTCATTGAACTTTAAAAATACTGCCATATTCCATGTTATTTTTACTTCACCTAAAGACCTGTTTTTGAAATGGAATGGCTTTTATTTATTGGTGGCTTGTTTACTGCAAAATTATTTGTTTGCGAATGCAAAAAAAAAAAAAAAGATCTTTATTTTTAGTTGATTCTATCCAGCAGGAAAGTGTCACTCTACTTCACAGCTTAAGACAAACAATTATTAGAGATGGTCTAATTATAAATTACTTTCCCTGGGGATAGTTTTCTTTTCATTTTTTAAAGTGGTTTAGATACATGAGATACACAAACTAAACAGGGTTTGTCTGGTATAAGCTGAAGGTAAAGCTCTTGCTGACATCATCACCTTTTTAATACCTTTGCTTATTCCTTTGTGACACAAAAGCTTCATTTTAAAAACTTTCATATAGTAAAAAATATATAAATATAAAAATACTTGGAGTGCCTTGCGGGTTGCTCATGTTGCAGAGAGACAGAAGACAAGTTTGATTTTTAGTTTAAGCTTCAAATATTTATGTCCTAAATGGGGATGTCATTCTGAATTAAGCCTCAAACATTTATTACAGATAAGTAAGGGTATCATTTCTAAGATGAGTTATAAAAGAGTGGAGAAAGGCCCTGTTACTTGCATTCATCAGAGAATTTTTCTCCCTAAAGAGAACAGATTTCAAATGATGATCTCTGCCTCCTTCCCATTTGAGTCCTTGCGCTCCTCTTCCATGAATCGGCTAGCAGTTTCAATCAGAGGAGACATTTTATTTCCCCCTCCTGCTGCTACCAGATCTGTCTGGCTGCTGATGTAAAATCATTGCCACATGACAGCGACTGCTCAGGGCTGCACTTTCCCAACTCATCAGTCAAGGACACCGACTAAATGTTTCAGGAGTCCTTTTCAATGTGCTCATATCCCTTTGCTCTACGATCGCACCCTGTATCCTCACACAAACACATCCTTTAAAAAGCCTTGGACAGATTTTCTCCTTTCTTCAACTATTTGTATAGAAAGCCTGAGACATAGTAAACCACTTACGGTGTAACTCACCTCCCACCTCCAACCCCCTGTATAATTTGGCAGTGATTCTCGAAGCCAGGAAGATAGTGAATTAACCTGGGGCCGCTCCAGAAAGTATGTCTTTAGTATCTTTTGATTCCCTTTGCTCATTTTGCTCTGCTATCTCATGCTTCCTAATTACTCTTTCATCTAGACTATTACTTTCCCCAGGCCCCTAAAAGCAGCATTTTACCTAAGCTTCTCTCATTAGGAAAGACCTAAATGCCTTAAAATTATGTATTCTATAAAACATTTGCTTTTAGTTCTAATTTCTCCAGACCTGTGATGTGAGCCAAGTGCTGGCCAGGAAACAGGGGGAAAATCAATTAATAGTTTTATTTTCATCTCACAACTTGCAGAAGGATGAGTCTAAGATCACTGGCAGTTCACTCCAGAGTGGTATGTGTGTGTGTGTGTCCTGATAAGTGTTTAAGTGGTGGTGCTGGAGGAGGGAGGAGGCTAGTAGACAGGAGGAAATTTCAACAGGTTTATCTGAAAGTAGTTTTCAGTTAATGTTGCCTAAGTGTTTTTGTTTTTGTTTTTTCTATAGGTTTTGCATTTACATGTAGACCATGATTTTTTTTTTAAAGAATGATCAAATTCATACAAAATGGCATCTATATAGTTTAGATTGCTTTTGTAATAAATCTTCTATAAGTGTATTTGGAATACAATAACTATCAGTTCTTTACCTCACTCAATAGGAGTACCAGATTTTTTTTTTTTTTTAGATTTATTTATTTATGCATATAGAACTGTGGTGCAGGGGCAGTGAGACAATTCACCAGAACAGGAGGAATGATGAAATACACTGCTGAGGGGAGCAGCACATGGATCAGGGAGTTCTGCTGTACTATGTGGATCACCTCCAAGGCTGGAGCTTGAGCTGAGGCTATGGCTAGCTGGCAGTAATGCCTTTAACCCCAACTGCACCTGAGAGGGCGTGGGTGTAACAGTTTTGATGGTAAAAAAATAACCTGAAGATAAATATAGCTCAAGAACTTTAAGTTATCTAAGTTCTCAGGGTCTATGAAAATTTAGGAAATTTTTTTACTTACAAATTACATGATCTGGAAATCCATCCTTATAGTATCAATATTCCCCTTAAAGCCTTTTTTTCTTTTTGATGTCTTGTTACTCACCTCAGCCTCATATGCAACATACTCCCCACAATACTCTCTTTTCCTGTCCATTCATTAATTTCATATGCATCAGTTCATATCGTTTTCAAGCATCTGACTTACAAGTTTCCTGAGAAAAAGGGTTCTTCATTATGTGTGTGTGTGTATAAATGCATACATATATAATGTCCCTGCACCTCTGTATGTGTGCATATGTGTATGTATATAAGTGTATGTATGTATGCATGCAGGCAGGCATGCACATATACACCTATGTATATATAACATGTTTTATTAAAAATGTTAATTCCACTCTAAAGGAAGTATTCCAGTAATATTTTTTTTTAAAAAAACATGTTTTCTTAAACATGGAATGAAGGAAATGATTAGTTTTTGTTTATTGTTATGATGATGATGATGATGATGATGATGATGATGTACAGAAGATCTAGTATATAGGCCAGAGGTTTGGGGAAGTGAAAATTCACCGCAGAGTTGGGAACAAAATGGGCAAGTCTACTGAAAGACACTGAAGATGGGAATACCGTATAGACAGGAAAGGTTTGTGGCATGTATGTGGGTTAACCCCCTGGCCAGGCATGTAGCAATTGAGCCAGGCTGCAGCAGGGACAGTATGATAGTGGTGAGACTTAACAGCAATACCACTAGGAAGATTCCAGAAATGGTCAAATTAGGTAAGAGATGGTGAATGGGAGATGGGATGAATGTAAAATGTCACTCTGATTATAAAGAAAGGACAACCTACTTAGAAACCTAGTTTCTAACCGACATGCAGACTTGTAACCCATAATCTGAGTCAGAAATGACCAAGTGAAAAAACACAATTACAAATAATAAAAACTTTTTTTAGAATTGAAATTGTATAAGAGGTACTCTAACAAAAATAAGCCATATGAACATTTAAAAAAATAAATTATGCAACAACACACAGCCGTTCACTAGTAAAAATGGCTGTGCTTGTAGAAAAGATTATTTATAAAATATTTATTTTTGCAAGAGAAGTATTAAAAATAAATGTTCTCTTCCCTGAGTAGTTTAAAGTTAAAGTTAATGAAGTAAATGAAGCACCAGAAATTAAAATATATGTGTGTGTGTGTGCATGTGTGTGTATGTGTGTGTGTATTATGTATATAAATATGTACACAGTAGATTGTGGGGAATTATCTAGTAGTAAAAGCTTTCTAAGATTTAAAAAAAAAAAAAAAAAAAAGAAGACGACTTAGGGCCCTCCTGGTGGAGAAAGAAGCACAACACTATGAAGCAACCCACAGCCACTGAAGCACCAGTTTGTTCCCCAGACAGGGAGATAACACACATGGCACAGCAGACCTCTCCTAGCTTACCTGCTGCTCCCCTCAGCAGTGTATTTCAGTTGATCTGCCTGTTCTGCTCCCCACTCTGTCTCTTGGGAATCATCTCATCCCCCATACTTCTGGCCTGTACCCCTTCTTGTATGCAGAAGTTACTAAATCATTTAAAAATAAGTAGATAAAGACTCATTAACTAATTATAAAGTGATATTTCAGAGACAGTAGTGATTTTCCATTCATCAAAATTGCCATTTAGTTGAGTAAACTTAACAGCCAAATGCATTACTTTAACAAGTGAAACCAGAGCTACCTTATTTAAATTAGATAAATGATAAAAAAAAATTTGAATGTCTTTATTGTTGATCATATTAGTATCACACAGGTATCATACTATCTTAAAAAGGAATCAAAGTAAATGTATATTTCATTCCTTGATATGAACATTCTAGTTTAAACATCTGGTTTCCATAACTTACAGAAATCAAAAAAAGTAAAATAAGCTTTTACTACATAATAAATTGTGCACAATTTTTTGAAAAATATGTGTGTCCTCATTTAATATGCAGTTGTTTTAAATTGCTAACCCATGGAAGATATAGTAATAAATAATTTAAGTAAAAGATAGAAAGATTACAAAGAAAGATACACTTATTAATTTGATTATATTTTACAGATTGTAGGGCTATATCATTTTTTGATACATTTGAAGAAATTTCATTAGTGCAATTAAATGTTGATTTGTGATACTTTCAGTTTCCAGTAACTATTGAAAATATGAATGTATTGACTGAGGCTTGATGTAAAATATTTAAGTCATAATCAAATTTTAAGAGCCAATTTAATTATGTACAATGTAGTATTCTTTCAAGATACTGGTTGTTGGTCTTGTTTACATAAAATTCCATAATGGGATTGGAAAATATCCAAATCCACTTCAAGTATTAGACATTTGTAAACAATGAGCAACATCCTATCAACTTTTTTTAATTTTAAGCATTAACAGCTTTTGGCAGAAAAGAGATACTAAACTAAGCAGACAAATTTGACAGACTTGAAACGTCGGATTTACACTGTTATCCATAAACTATCATTCTTTTATGTGATGTTTTGACAAACTAAGGAAAAAATTGGGGAAATTCTGCCGATAGTATGAATCGCTCCTTTCATCAAATTTTCTAAGCATCTGCTACTTAAGGACCATATGGGTAAACAGAAATCACAGGTTCCTTTTGCCATCACAGAGTTGGAAACACATCAAATTCATGAAAATATGTCTCCCTACATATATCAAAAACCTAATATATTGTCATAAGAGCATCTAGTATTGTGTGGTAAGCATGGTGCATAGTCCTCTGAAAGTTAAAAAAAATCGATCTGCAACATTTGATGTATGTACTATCAATTGGAATGGCAAATCAAATGGCAAATTTTGATTCAGTTATTTGAATGGATAAGTTATACATATTCAGTCAAGAGTCAGAAAAAAACAACTACATATACCATAATGACATCTTGGAGTAATGTTAATTATTTTTATGTGACCATTGGTGTTTCAACGCTTCAAAATGGTTAACTATTTACACGTATTACAGAATGAGATATGTTGTTTTTACATGAAAAGTTGACTGCATTTTCTTGACTTCCTAAAGTATAGGCAATGGAAACTTATAGTTGTGATAAAATTTATTTATCTTACCTAGTTTAAATACTATTAACAGCTGGTCCAACCCTTTTTTAGTATGTCTTTACTCACTTTAGCATTAGACAAAATAATTCAAAAGTTGATTTTATTTAACCAGTGACTGTATTTCATGTACATCAATGTTAGAATTAGAATAAAAGGTTTAGAATTGAAATGAAAGAAAGCAGGGCCCTAAACTAATTTCTGAAAATATTGTTTGAGATATTATATATTTCACAAGTAAATGGAAATATTGCTGTTTAGATAAGTGTAGTTATTCTAACCAAGCACAACTAACTTGGTCAGAAGTGAAAAAGACAGTTTTGAAGAGATGAATGAACAGATATTAGAATACAAATATGATGATCTTTCTCAGGTCCTAAGTATAATAATAGTAGTAATAAATAATAGTAGAATAAATTACTATTAAACATTCAATATACTGCAGTCATAGATGAATTATTGATCTATCACAGTATCACATAAATCTATCACAGTAATTGTGATAAATTTAATTACATTCTAAACTTGAGAGGCTTACTAACATATCATCAATTAAACAGGTTCTTAAGTCCCTCTGTAGAAATTTAATACCCTTTCACTAAAGAGATTGAAATGCAAAGAAGATAGAATGATTCATATAACTGAGGCACATTATGAGGATTTAAAAGAGCAGAGGTAAAACCAAGAAACATGTTTACAATATAGCAAAAGGAACATGCCATTAGCCACCATGGAATAAACATTTGCAATGTCATGTAGTCCATATTTAAGTGAGTCTTATGGGAAACAAGGTATGAAGGGTAATCACAATCATAAAATTATGATTTTGAACAGATTTACTAGTATCCATATCATTTACTACCTTTAGTCTAGAAATATTACTTGACCCAAAGAAATTCATACATTTGTTTTATAATCAGTATCAATCCTAACAGTATGAGAGTGATGCACACAACACAGTATTTTTAGATCTTTCTTCTATGTTCTTGCTTCCACTACCCCTCTCCTAGTTCCACCTATATTGTCTCCATAGATTTCAGCACAATTTTTTGTTTTAAGTCTTTATTCTTACTAATCTCTATATGAGTTCAGCTGATCAAACCACTCCCTCCCAATCCCCTCCAAAAGACCTCTCCATTTAAGTGAACTTTCGTTCCTTTCTAACAGTGTTTGACCTGCCTTTCTGGGCATGTGTGTGTGTGTGTATGTGTGCACACGTGCACGCATGTACTAATATATACTAGCAAGTTGTATGTTTTGGGTCCTCCATGGTGGCACAACCGGTTAAAGCACAGCATTAAGAACCTGGCAGCAGAAGTTCAATCTCCAACCAGGAAGCTGACCCAAATGACATATCAGACCTCTCCTGTCTCAGCTGCTGCTCCCCTCAGCAATGTACTTCCTCAATCTACCTGTTCTGCTCCCCACTCTGTCTCTGGTAACTCCTCTCACCACCTCTGCACCTTTGGTGGGTACCCCAATTCTGTATGCATAAATAAATAAATAAATGAATAAATCTCTAAAAAAAGATCTCATTAATAAGTCAATAACCTTATAACCTTATAAGAATGAGACTTAACCAAACAAAATGGCATTGGGTTCAGATCACACTGGAATATGGTGGATTGCTGACAAACAGCTACAAATACACAGAATCATGTGCAGAGAAAGGCATGTGCAATTTTTTTTTAAGATTTATGTATTTACTCATATAGAACAGGGGTACAGGCCAGAGATGCGGAGGGTGGAGCATTCACCAGAGACAGAGTGGGGAGCAGAACAGGCAGATAGATGAAGTACACTGCTGAGGGGAGCAGCAGGCGGGTCAGGAGAGGTCTGCCTCACCATGTGGATCTCCTCGGGACAAGCGGGGGTCAAACTCATTGCGGAAGTGGCTTAAGCTTCTCAGTGCAGTGCTTTAACCTGCTAGACACAAGGGAGGACCCCCCGCATGTGTAATTTTTTAAAAAATTTAATAGCTCTTAGGTGAGGGCAGAACAAAAAACATTATTATTACCCATGATTTTCATATTAAATGTGATTTGGAGGACTAATTCTTAGGTAAGCATCTACTTATTTACAGTTATATAAATACATAAATTTAATTTTGTTTATGGGCAGTATAAACAACAAGGTAGGCTATTGCTATTAGTCATTTTTAAATGCCACAGAATATTTTTGTTACTGTGAATAAAAAGCAGCAAACTTACTAAACATCTATAAATAGAAAATCATATAGATCAAATAATCTATGAATTCTATTTTTTAATAGTAGAAATGGACTATCTTAGGATTTGATTACAGAGTTAATATGACTTTGAAAAGCATATGTAGTTTAAAGAGAACTTCACCTTTTGACATACTTCAGTTTTTAAATTGAAAACTCCTTAAGTACAGAAATGATAGCATTAGCTTGGTATATGCTGACTGCTGTAGGGAAATTTATATTAATCTTGCAAAGGATATCTGTTTCCAGAAATCTCAAAAATGGAGATAGAGCAAATACAAAATTACAGAAATAAGTGGCTATTTAAGTTATTTAAATTATTGTTCTGACTTTATATGTGAAACTAGCAGAGTAGTTCAGTATGTGTATAAATGTTGCACAGTTTGAATGCAATTGGTTAACTAAAAGATGAACTAAGACACACAGCTATACTAAAGTCATAGAAATCACCAAGACACTGCTGTGTATAAGGAACATATACGGTTATATATGCATACAACTCAGGAGGTGAAGAGTAACTGAAGATCTAGAAGCAGAGACTAAACTGAAAGTTTATCAGATAACATGAGATGTGATAGCCCCACTAATAATAGCCCATCTGACTGTAGTACTCTCAGACACAAAGGGAAACCAAGTTCATCTAAAATCAAGTTACTTTTATTTTACTAACTCCGCCTCCAACACACACACACATACACACACTTTTCAAGTGCTGTAATTTTGGAAACTCACCATTTCAGATCAATTCCATGGAGAGCTGTACTTTGTTACTTTGCAATCAGCAACTCAAGCAGTCATATAGCTTTTGTTCATAGCTACTGAGTTACTTCCAAATTGGTCTGGGATAATGAAAAACAGTATTGGAAGTAATGTTCATGGGGGGAAAAAAAAAGTCCTGTTTTACTTTTTTTTTTTTTTTAAATTTCCTTCTTCAGTGTTTTGATCATCTAGTTCATTTCAGATCTAAGGTTGGATTTGCCTTAAAAAAGGATTCCCCAGTTGGTTATATTGATAAGACAGATGTCAAGAGGTCCAGATCTAAAAGTTCCCTTCCAAAGTAATAAAATCTAGCCCTGGCCACTGCAGAAAGTTTTGAACTTGAACATTACATTTTATTTCAACTGAATTCTCATTTAAACCTTTAGTTTAGGGTAAGTATGTTTGAAGCTCACAACTATTATAATCAGAATGTTTGCACCAATGGTATTTTATTTTATTTTTTTAGGATTTATGTTAAAACTCATTTGGCTATGTACAATCTGACCCAGAGATAAATATTATAAAGGTAAAGCACATTATGGCTCCATGTCAGATCTGTCACATTTGAAGAAATAGCAGACTGATAATTTAATTTTGTCTTTGTTTCTCTAAGATCATCTTCAAAATCAAAGTAAATGCCTCCTGAAATCAGATTTCTATGCTTAGAGAAGTTTTGAAATTGTCTATGCTCTTTATATATTCCCTAACTTTCTAGACTGGGACCCTTAGGTTATAGTATTTTCCCTTTCCCACTCTCCACCCACCAGTTAAAATGTTCATAATTGGCCCTCCCTGGTGGCCAAAGGGTTAGGACTCAGCACTGCAAGCTGGCCGCTGCCACTTCAATGCGAGTTTGATTCCCCACCTGGAGGTGATCCTTATGGCTCAGCAGACCTATCCTGACCCACCTGCTCCTCCACTCAGCAGTGTACTTCATGGATCTGTCTGTTCTGCTACCCACTCTGCCTCTGGTGAATCATCTCACTGCCCCTGCACCTGAGGTCTATACCCTAGTTCTGTATTCATACATAAATAAAATCTTTAAAAAAAAAAGTTTCTTACTGTTTCCCCACAACAATCGTTCACTATAGTGCAAGTCAGCCTCCCTTTCTAACATTATATTTTCTGTTTTACACAGTCCTTCAAACAACAAAGAGAAAAAAAAAAAAGCAAGCAATAGTGAAGTATGTAGAAAATAGGATACATACAAAGGATGGAAACATTCAAGATCCAATCATCTCCCAGTTCAACACTTCCTCCGACTCAAGTGCTTTGTTTATAGCAGTGTTACTTATATCTTGGAATCCTTATAATTTAAAACAAACAAAACCATATTCAAGTCTCCTACCTCCATCCAACCAGTCAATTTAAATCTTCTGTGCGGTGGAGCCCAGACACAGTAAAAAAAAAACCTAAAAATCTCTCCAGGTGAACCTATTAATAGCCAAATTTGAGAAACAAGTTTCTGAAAAGACTTACTCTGTTCCACAATGGAACACACATGTACCCACCCACCCAGCCACCCTTACACACACTACGTGCACATACATATGCCTATTCATATATGTGTATGCACACATGTGTGTGTATATGTTTTAAATAGAAAAAATCTGTAGCAATTCCCATGTACACTTTAGCCACTAGTAGGCTCAAGGTCAAACTTGTTTTTGATAAGCACATACTGAGTAGAAATAGTACCAGGTTACTATGTCTATTCTAGCTATCTGCCATAAAACAACAAAATAAATTATCCGCTGAATTGTTTTCCTCATGATTTCAAATGCAAAATACATGTTCTGCTAGCAAACACAAGGCTATCTGAACCCCTGCTTGGGACCAGAAAATGCCAGGCAGTTACAGCCTTCAAAGATGAACTCCATAATTTGGTCTCAATTTTATTTCCAAATTACTTCAATACTTTACTATTATCTGACTCAAAATTGATTAACTTGACAAGAGTAACTATTCAGTAGCCCTAACTTGTAAAACAGACCCTAAAATTAGCTTAATGGCCATGTCAAATGTTGCTACAAACTGTACTACATCATTCCACAGAAGACTATTGTTAAGATTTCTCTGTCCTAATATTGTAAGTATGATGCCTTACTGAAATGAAACTGTATCTTCAACATATACATGCAATAAAACTATCTTGTCAACTACAGTTTCTATGCCAGGTAAGCAAGTTGCACCATAAACAGAAGCTGAGTAATTATCAGAGCACAAGTAATTCCTAATATTGAAACATAGGCCTTTGGTTAGTTGTAATTTTCAGTCATTAATATCATTTCTAGACAATTTCTGTACTAGGATAATGAGTACTGTTTTTCTGGGCATACACACGCACTTCACTTAAATTTCTGAAATATCTAATACAAGTAGTCAATGTCAGCAATTTTAAAGACTTATAATGCAAACAAATTTGTAGAACTCTCTTTCTTATCAGTGCACCAGAGCAAATGCCTTGAGCAAGCTTAAACATAGCTACCGTGACTTCTATTATCCAGAGGGCTCTGTTGTAAGAAAGCCTATGTCCATGCACACTGAATTTAAAAGCTGTATATAGTTTATAATTTCATAAGGAAGCATGTGAAGGAGTTGTCTTTAGTGTTTTTCTTTGAAGCAGTATTCCAAAAAGTCAAATTTTATAGGGTACAACTTTTCTATAAGTATTGAACCAAAGTCTAGTGAGATTGTAATCACCACAAATGTATGCTTTTGGGTATTGGCTTTAGTCTGGAGTATTGTCTTTAGTCTGGAGCTGAGTATTGAAACAACTACTGGTTCCCAAAATGCAAATTATATACACTCATATTTAGAAAGAAAAAATATTAAAAATAGTTAAAAAGTGAAGAAGTTAAGCATTTTAATATTCTCTTAAATATTAAATATTAAAAAGGGGAATGCCATTTCTAATGTATTGTTAAATTCTGAAATGTTTGTTCAATATCTAACAATAGTTCTTAAAATACATCTCCCCCTAACTCTTTTCAAGTAATTCATATAGACTCTCTACTTTTCTATTTCTACTTCACTTGCTTGGATTCATTGTTCTCTTTTGTATGGCCAAGTTCAAAGAAAGAATAACCAGTGCCTAAACCTATAAATGTTTTTACACTTTTTTTTTAATAAAATATTTGCATCCAATTTCTAGGTGAAATACATTAAAAAATACAAATTAAAATGAGGTTTGATAGTCTCAAAGCCTACTGGTTAAACTTAATAAATTACTACTTAGTATAGATTAAAATGTCAATAAGAATTTGTTGAGAAAAATTGTTGAGAAGTACTAAGTAGTGAACACAGACTATTTCATTGATTTTAGCATATTCTGCAAGGCTTTGCTAAATGGAGTAAACTGTTACACAAATTACAGAATACTAGTATACCATAACCTGATAAAGGACATGAAATATTCTAGATAAACACTAAGGTTTATGATCAGCCTGTAAAGTTAGGCATAACTGGAGCCACTTTTAAATATATGTAACAAAACTCAGGTGAATAAATTAATATAATCCAAGCATATAATTCAAAATTACCATTTAAATCAAAGAAGAGGTGAAAATGTGATCTACTGGAGGACACTTATTGTCTCATGGAAAAATTGAGTTACTGACCCTTTGAAAAGATCGTTGACAGTCCAGAAGTATTAGCAAAATATGTATTTGTGCATGTATATGTATTAGACATTAAAGTAGTTACTCAGTCCTAAATTAGACTACAAGTACTCTTTCTGCTTGGAGTTTTATGCTTGATAGCAGAGGGAGAGTTTATATTTCCCTAATTCAACTTTTGTATATCTTACATCTAAAAATATACAAAACAAGAAATATTCTGTCTCAAAATTGTAGTGAACTCTTGAGTTCAATTGTACTTACATCTTATATTGGACTGGTATGTTTAATATCTCATATATTTAAAGTTACAGTATAATAACTGTCCTGTAAAGTAAAATAAATTCTATTTATAAGTTCATTATGTTTGATGCTTATAAGCGAAATACTGTAAATCAACATCTTATATTATTCTATAAGTGTGTACCATATTCATTTAAAATAGAGCTTTTAATAAATACTATCCAAGTTCATTTCTTTTTCTCAAAACTCATCTAAAGAAATCATAAAACATGTTTTGAAGAAAATTCCTTGAGGATAACTCTCCAATTAAAAATATGTTTTTTAGGATGAGTCCTAAAATTGAAGTTCTGACCAACAATTTTCGTTATAGATTTTAAGATCCAATTTTGTTAGGAGTTGCCTTAGGAGTTTGGCCAGATTCCAGTGAGGTAATTGCATTATACCTTCCTAATTTTTCACAGAAGTTTGAAATGAATACAGTTTTCTTCCTCATACTCTAAACAGGAAACTCAACCAAAAAGCAAACAAAAACTTTAGAGTTATGAACAAATGTAAGGGGAAAAAATGGTGATAAGCTTAAAATTAGATCCTATGTGAAAGTTTTGGATTGATTCTTTGTGGTTAAATGGGAACTGATTAGATTAAAGTCATATTTGAATTCCTCTGTATTCTCAGGTTTATGAGATCATTAAAGGCCTCATACCTCTTGAAGTAGGTCAGGTAAGACCACCTGGAAATCTAGGCCTCAGGCCAGGTCCCTTTAAACAGAATAGCCTAGAAAGGACAGTGAGGTCTGGCAGTCTAACACTGAGCCTATTACATGATCCAGTGGGTTCCACTACTATAAACACACAGGTAAAGCCTGGACACATTTTCAGCAGCTGTTACTACTAAATAGGAAAATAAACTTTCCATATGCCAAGCAAGACTTTGGTCACCTCAGTCATGAACTCAGAAGTGTTATTGTTTTTGACCATCGAACAGGATATATCCTGGACTTACTATATTACTGCTCAATGTCGGAAAATAGTCATTGTTTTTAAATTCCTATTATTTCAAAGCTGTTCCATCATTTAGCTGCTTTTGTTTTTAGTATAATAACAAAGTCCAATTTATGTCTGGTTAAATGTAAAAGAGAAAAAACAAACAAACAACAAAAAAAAAAAAACCTTAGCCTGATACCGATTCACCAAAAATCTATGAATGTTTCTCAGTATATGTTTGGAACAATTTCTTTCACACACATCCATGTGCAAGACAATTTCTTCCCATATTCAGCTCTATTAAGCACATCATGGTATCCCTTCATCGAAAATCAAATTGACCACATAATTTCTAACTCCAAAAAACCCTCATAAGCATCAAGAAAAATAAGTAATATATAGTTTAACAAGTACTTAAACATTCTGTTATTATTTAGGAATCAACATTGAACATAATTATGTGACAAAATGAGTCGTTTGATGCACGCAAGTAGTGACACTTATCTAAGTTGTTACAACAGTCTGCAAAGCTTTTATTGATATATTAATAAAAATTAAGTTAAACACAAAATGTGAAATTTACATGTCAATTATGCAAGATATAAAGCACTGGGACTAGAGTAGAAGGAAGGTTATGGACTAAACTTTCCTCCCCACCAAATTAATGTAATGTCTTTACTCCTAATAAATGAATGTAACTGTACTTAGAAACAGGGTCTTTAAGGAAATGATTAAGTTAAAATGAGGTCATTAGGAGGAGATCTAATCCAATTTGATGAGGCTATTAGAAAAGAAAGAAATTTGGACATACAAAGAGATATCAAGACTTTTGGCTGGAAGGAAAGACCATATAAAAATGCAGAAGGCAAGCAGATGTCTGCAAGACCAGGAAAGAGGTCTCAGGGGGGAAAAAAAAAATGGAAACTACACACACACACCCCTATAATAGGAATTATATAGACACATGTTCATTGCACTTGCTATTCAGTGGTGAGTAAATACTTAATTTTATGGAAAAAAATATTAAGCACTTAGTTTATTATAAGTATCACCCACATAAAAGCAATGCATCACCCAGATAATAAGTAAATGTGTGAATTTTTATAGACAATTGATCAAAATACTTTTTAATTTTTGCAAAATACTTTTTTTTTTTGCAAAATACTTGTTAATTTTGCAAAACTCTTCATTTGTGATCAACAGATAGCTAAACTAATGAAGGCGAATAGTTTCCACATAACTGTTCCTTGATTCTTTGTTACAAAAGTATAGCAAAAAATATAGTTGAATTTCCTTGTACATTAATGACGGCAGAGACTCTTTTGCTAAATTGCACAGTAGCTTTTGAATGCCAGAAGAACATTGTTTCAACTTTGTGTTTTAGTCACAATGTAGCAAGTAATGACATGACAGCTTTTAAGGACACCCTACTTTTTAAATCATTTCGTTAGATCTATAGTAGATAACCATACATAATGATTCCATACACAATGATTCATGATCCAGTTTCCATTTTCTTTGTTTTCCAATTTTCATGAAATTCATACATTATGGCCAATTTGAAGTTAGCAACAATGATGTCACAGAGCAGAGCAAGGAATTAGAATGCACAGAAAAACTCTGGTATACAGTATTTTCATTATTGATCTTTACTAACTCCATATGTAATGATAATTATTAAATTGAATGAATCATGTAGACAATGTTTGGGATTCTTGGGGGCACTTATTTTTTTTTTTAAAGATTCATTTATTTATGCATACAGAACTGGGGTACAAGCCAGAGGTGCAGGGGCAGTGAGAGGATTCAGGAGAGACAGAGTGGGGAGCAGAACAGGCAGACAGACAAAGTACACTGCTGAGGTGAGCAACGGGCGTGTCAGGAGAGGTCTGCTGAGCCTGATCACCGCAGGGGTGGGGATCCAACTTATGCTGCAGTGGCTTTAGCTTAGTAGTGCTATACTTTAACCCTGTGTGCTGGGTGGTGGTGGTCTGGGGGTACTTATTAATATAAATTAGCAGTAAATTTAATAATCATACTCAAAATTTTAAACATTTAATGACTGCCTTGTCATAGAAGCAAGTACATTCCAATACTCTACTGTGCGCTGAATCAATTTTTTTTCCTGTCAAACCCCTTTCCTCATTCATGACTTTTGTCCACATTGCACAACTCAGAGCAAATGGAACATTTTAGAGTGACATTTCTTCTAGATAAATATTTCTCTCTATATATTTTTTTGTCATTATACAATCTGATTTAAACAATATAGCATATTAAAGGATTATGGTAAACTAACAACATATGCCAAGATGACTAGTATAAGTGTTGTTCAATAACAGTACTTATTGAGGCTAAAAATAAATGAACCTCTAATAGTTAAATTTTAATTTTTAATGGTTTGCCAGGGAACAAAGACAGTTTTGGAGTGAATTCTTTAAAGTAGTTCATGTTGTTGATAAGATTGTGTAATGAGTGTATTTGTGACTGGTAAGTGTATCTTACTGGAGTTTTCTTATAATCTTGGAATTAATAATCCTTTTTTTTTTTTTTTAAAGATTTATTTATTTGT
>NW_004567103.1:68464350-68488853 GCF_000260355.1 Condylura cristata | reverse complement strand
GTACACTGCTGAGGGGAGCAGCGGGTGGGTCAGGAGAGGTCTGCCACACCATGTGGTCACCTCCGGGGCAGGCGGGAATCGAACTCATGTGGAAGCGGCTTTAGATTCTCAGTGCTGTGCTTTAACCCGCTGCGCCACCAGGGAGGGCCTAATAATCCTTTTAACTCATACTGATATAGTCTACTATTTCTACTATTGTTTTATTCTGTTCTCTGTGGCTTACATAACATTTCTCCAGAGATGCCATGATCCTGTTAGCCTCTGGATGTTCACTAAAGGTGTTCTCTGTAGTTAGAACAACCCTACTTCTCATGTTTTATTCTCATGCTTTAAGACTATCTTCCCATCTTCATTTGTCATTTCCATCAGATATGTCCTATCTTTCTATTTTGGTACCCCTAGGTACCCTACAGTATCCTAATTCTTATTGTTAGAGTAATATACATTATTGTATGATAGCTTCCTAGTTACTTTTCTATACCATTTGGCTGGGGATTCATGAAGATGTAAGTAAGTCTCGCTCTTTCATCGCATTTCCAGAATTCCAGAATGATGTCTGGAAATGTGTTAGCTCTGAGCAAAATGTTTCTTAAGCGCAATATTGCTGATTTTGAGGAGGAAATACCAGAACACTGAGATTAAGAACATGCTGCCTATTTGCTTTTCCCTCTGGTTACAATCATATTATTTTCAAATTATTTTAAGGAAGACACATGTATTTGAATGAATTTGATTGGAAGAACAACTAGGTAGCAATAAACTTCAGCAGCAGTACCAGCTTACTAGAACACCAATTATATTTGTGAAATCCCCCCAGGGATACAGAAAGTTGAATTAAAAAAAAAAACAAAACTAATTATTCAAGCAAGAATCTCTAGTCACCAGAATCCAATTGCACATTTGCTTTCCTTACCCTATCAACTTGAGAAATTCAAACACTCCACATCAGATAATGACAGAAATCCTTTTTTCACCATGATTTTCCAGGAATAGAGCAGCTACATTTCCTCTGTATTCAGTATGAGCCCAATGTGAAAATAAAGGAAATCTTGACAAAACATCCTGATTTTCCAACCAGATATACTTATTTTTTGTATAAAAGGAAAAGTTATGTAGGCATTACATCATCTGTCAGACACACAGCTTAAGTTAAGTCTCAATTCCTGTAATAATCACTAGAAAAAACAAGAAAAATACTTTTGATAAAAGTCAGTCAAAAAAAAATTGTGAACTCCTCCACAGACTTTAGGAAATCAATCCTATTTAAAAGTGAAATTAAAGCCACTTACTCTCAACCCCTTCCTCTATTGATACAGAAGAAAACAGTACCATATTAAATACTATTACACTACAGCTAGTGCAAAAGGATATGGATTTGCATTAGAACAAGTGCTATGAGTTGAGCTTCAGGCAAGGAAAGATCATTATTCATAACAAGCTGATCTGCTTCTATATGATTAACGGAAGAACAGTGAATTAATGTTGTTATCTTAATATTGTTTAAATGGCCTCTAGATGTGGTGCAGAGCCAAGCCAGGCAGAGTGGTTAACACAAAATAAATGTCAATCCAAGAGAGATTTCTGGGAAACATTTTCACCAGTAGAATTTGCTTAATTAATGGCCTCAAAATGATAAGCTCTGATAAGCCTCTGCTGCATGGTCTTATTTTATTTGGGGAAACAGGATACAGTCTGATTTAATGGGATTTTCTTCAGAGGCTGGTAAAACTAGCAAGCTTCTGGATAATTACCAGCCATTTTAATGATTTCTTTTCAAAATGTAGTTCATGCCCTAGGTTATCTAGTGAAATGGATGAAGAAAATATGAAACTGGAATGGTAACATTTTATTACCTATTGCCTTAACTGTCTGCTCCAACTAGAAGTTGGATTTTTAAGACACAAACAAAAGCATTCTATTACTTCTGAAAAACAGTTTTAAGTAAATAACAACTTCAGAATTAGCCACCCATAATAGGTAATATTCAGTTTTACAGCATGCTGAGATGGGAACATGTTTCTAATTGTCACAAGACTAGTAGAAGCAGCTTCATAAGTGTGCTAAATAGGAGCCCACGTCTCAGGCATAAGAATAAGCTTTAGGTAAGAGAAATCATTATCAATGATGCCCCAGAATTTTCCTCTATCTGAACTGTAGACTCTCACAGTATGTTCAGAACAGGTTTTCCTAAAACATGTCACTTTGGCATTCGGATTACTTCAAGCTAAGATCAATCAAGGACATTCAGGCTAATGAGATACTTTTACTATCCCCTTAATTATCTAAAAGAACGAAAATTGGGAATACCACCCAGAATTGGAATTTTTTTCTAACCATAAATAATTTTTCTATCAATTATGGTAAGGCATTAAATACCTACCTATAGATATTTGTTTTATTTATTTTTAGTTGTCTTGTTTTGTTTGTTTTCAATTTTTGTCTGAGTATCTATACTTTTTTGGGGGGGTCATATGGGTCACCCTCCTTTCATTATGAAGGCCCCTATCCTATGACTTTGTTTAGGATAAATATACCTTCATTTTGTCCCTGTGTCTATAGAATTTGCATCCACATACATTTTCCACATGCATTCGATTGGATGTGTTGATTTCTCCTATAAATCTGTCTGATGTGAAAAGATCAGCCTGAGAAGAAAGAATACATTTTCATTCCCTCTGGCCCACAGCTGAGAGGAAGTTGTGTGATCAGGAGAAAGTGAAGAAAGACAATATCCAAAAACATAATTTACAGCACTTGAGGTTTAAATTCATGAAAATTATATTCTAAACTGATTATCAGCAATTGGGGTATCTATAAGTGATATGAGGAATGATCTAGAAAAGTTTGTAGAAATGTATACAAAGACAACAGATGTTTTGCAATGATGAGAGGATTTCCGATTCTGAAAGATTCTTCACATCAATGTAGTATGTAGCCATTCAAGTTCACATCATCAGGTACTATAAGTCAAACTAATAAAATCTCCTTATTTTGTTCAAACAGTAGTGTGAAGGTGGGGAATTGTCTTCATATATTAAGTTTCTTTTGTTTAAGGGAAGCCAGCTGCCTTTCTTCCTGTGCTTGGTGACAGTTCATGAGCTAAGTTTCTTAATATCTTTGTATTTGTGCTGTGTTTTTATTGCCTTTCCCTCTAGCAGCATTTCTTAGAGTAAGCTAGAACAGTAGCTCTATTAGGCCCTGAATTTGTTGAAAGTGGAGGTAACCAATACTATTGTAAGCTCTGGAAAGTTACCATACCCAAAGGTTTTACCATTTTTTTTTTTTAAATATCCTTATAGTAATCTTGGATTGTCTCCTAATTAATCTGTATTTTCATACCACCACATGCACTTTCTCAATTTATTGTCATTCAAATTTTAACTATTAACCTAAATAGATCTGAGACAGAGATTTTGAGAAGTCTGATGCCAAATTCTAATACCTCTACAGCAAAGCATATCTGTACTATTAAATGCTTACTGAAAATAAGAAATCAATCTGAATATTCTACAGTGGAGTCCAATCTGCTTTCCAATTTGGTTTAACTTTTCAATGCGATCAGGACATACAAAGTGGGAGAAGTCTACATTTATTGCAATGTTTTAATAAATCAAATACTAGTTTCAAGAAAAAGTGTTAATATTAACTGTTTCCTCACAAATTCATCTAAAAAGGATGCTTTCTTTACTACAGGACTTTTAAGAATCCTAAATAGGTTAAAGGATGCTATGAAGCATAAAGAAAGGTTACAGAATGCCACATGAAAAAAATTCACTTGATTATGGACTCTTCCTCCTACAATATCTTGACAGTTCAGTTCTTCATGTAATATATTTTGGGAAATTCATTGCAAGATTTTATTAAAAATAATCATAACCTGGCTGTATGGAGCAAGGGAAGAGAGCATGTATACACACTCATTATCTCATCTGCTATACCATTTATTAATATATCATATATGATGGACAGCATATGCACCTCCACCCCACTCCCACTCTACACCCTCCACATAGAGTTAAGCTAATCCTGGTATCTGTAAATATATCTTATTTTTAGAGACAGCTTTCACAGATATAATCAAATTACTATGAGGTCATTTGGGTGAGCTTTGATTCTATGTGACTGGTGTCCTCATAAAAGGAGGAAAATTAGGGTATTATAGTCACATATAAAGATGGCATAACGACATGCCAGCAGAATGTGAAGATGGAGGCAGAGATTCAAGTAATACATCTACAAGTCAAGGTTGCCAAGAATTACTAGGTGAGATGCAAGGAAAGGTTTTCCTTTAGGAATCAACACCACTGATACCAATTTAGGCTTTTAGCCTTTAGGACTGAGAGCATAAATTTCTATTGTTTTAAGCCATTCAGCTTATGGCACTTTGTTAGTACCCAAGAAATCAACACACATTTTATTACTGAAAAGTGGAGTACTTCTGTAACAAATATCAAAAATGTGGAAATGACTTTAGAATTGAATAATAGGTAGAAGTTGGAAGACTTTTGAGGCACTTAATAGAAAGAGCCTAAATTGCTTTGAAAAAAACATAGGTAGAAATATGGATGTGAAAGGTGAGGACACAGAAGGAAATGAGGAACATATTGGAAAGTGAAGGGAAGGCGATCCTTGTTATATAGTGACAGAGAACTTGGCTGAATTATTTCTACTGCTGGGAGGCAAGGAGAACTTGTCAGTGATGAATTTAGATATTTAGCTGAGGAGATTTCCAAGCAAAGTGTGGCAGGCAAACCTGGTGTCTCTTTGCTGCTTATAGTATATGTGAGAGAAAAGAGATAAATTGAAGAAATTCTGTATCAAGAATGCTTCAAACATAGTCTAATATACCATGTTTATCACTTAGTCTTTATATCTTTCCTTGCACTGGACTAAAACACCACCAGGGAAGTCTATTCTGTTCACTGATATACCCCAGCTTCCCAGATACACACAGATACTCAGTAAAGGTTGAATAAATAGAAATTATGTAATCATACACTGACTTCCATGCTACATTTTCTAATAAGTTTATAAACAACTCATATTTCTCATTTTTGTTGAAATGGGAAATGTTTTTGCATCTCAAAATGAAAACAATTTGCACAGTTCTAAGTATATTAGGTTTTCTAACAGGGCTATTGATATGAAATAGGAACTTGAAATCTATCCAACATTGGAGCTCAAAATTGAGTCTCCTACTTGCCTTCTCTAAAGAATAATTAAAAGATTTTCAAGAAAAGCAAACAGTGTATGTTATAAAGATGTAAATTTGAGGCCATATATGAAATTGTTCTCAAGTAAGTTCTTTGCATTTAATTCTATGGATGAGATTTGTTAAATGCTTGGTATACTGTAATAGCATAAATCATATAAACATTAATAGCAAACACAGATTCAATTATTCATAAAATAGATTAAGGACATAAAAAATAATAGCTGTATTTTTTTTTAAGTTAATCAAACTGTCACCTAAAACCCCTATTGTTTTTAAAAATTGTATGTAAAATGATATAGGCTTTGCATGAAAAATTCAATAGGTTATATTGAAAACAATGTCAAATTTACTGCTCAGGAAATACCTAACCGTAATACTTCTCATACATGAACATACCTACACTTTTACAAATAAATGCCACTCTGTTAACACTTAGTTAAAAGTCCAGTCTGGTTCATCATTATAATTCATATATCCTCTTTCATAGCAAGATATATCTTTAAATACACTGTTTAGAAAGATTTTAGATATATAAATAGATTAAGCATTGTTATAATTTTAATCTCAAACATATCTAGGGCATATTTCTCCACATCCTTACATTTATAATCACTGATTCTGTGTGTGTGTGTATGTTTGTACTTGTTTGTTTTTTTTTTTCCTGTCTTGCAAGTAATAGTTATAGAGTAAATACTTTACAGAAATGCTCTCAATTATTCATGGATTTCTTTCATTTTCACAATGTCAGGGTTTTTCAAGTTAAAGTCTTTATATATTTCTTTGTGACCCTATTTTTTACTGTTTTACCACATGCATACTCTGTTGTATTTAGGCTTTTAAGCCATCATTCCCTGATCTACTATTCCTCATGACTCCCAAGTTGTCTGTTAAAAGTAGGGGCTCTTGAAATGCAAATCAACTCCACAATGATAGATCATCTCATGCCAGTGAGAACAGACTAGATTAAAAATAATCAGTAATGGTGTAATGATATGGAAAAAAAGGAGCCCTCTTCCACTGCTAGTGGAAATGTAGGCTGATTCAGCCCTTATGAAAAAGAGTATTGAGGCTCCTCAAAATAATAAACATAGATTTGCCATAAGACCCAACATTTAAACTCACTGATATCTAACCAAAGAACAAAAACAAACAAACAAACAAACAAACAAAAAACAAACTAATTTGAAAGGAAATCTGCAGTCCCGTATTTACTGCAGTACACTTTGCTATAACTAATATATGGAAATAACTAACTGCCCCAAAACAGGTGAGTGAATCAATACAGTATATAAACAAAATAGAATAGCATGCAACAATCTAAAATGATAAAGGCATGTCATTTGCAGCCATATTGGTGAATGTGGGAGGGATATGCTAAGTGAAATTATTCAGAAGGATAAGAACCAGTTGAATGGTTTCAGTTCTATGTGGAACACAGAGAAATCAAACAGTGTCAACAAAGCAACCCTTGAAGGCTGACCATAGATCTAAAGCATCCAGACTATAAGGAGAAGGAAGGAGACAGAGGAGGAGCATAATGAACTATGGAGGAGGACTATGTCTGCTTTGGTGGTTGGAGACCAATGGTGATTGCAACTGAGAAGAAAAATCCTATACTGACAAAATATTAATAATATAAAAAAGATGAAAAATGAAAAACAAACCTCACTGCACTAAATCTAAAAAGAAAAAGTCCTTTCTAAAGGATGTATTTGGAAGTCTCCTCTCTCTTGCCCCATCCCTCCTTATAATCCAGCTGTTACACATCTGCATACTATGTAAAGAACATGGAAACACTAATTTGAAAAGTTGAAAAGATATTTGCATCGCTCTGTTCATTGCAGCATTATTTAAAATAGCCATGCCATGGAGACAATCTAAGTGCCAATAACAGATGAGTGGATAAAGATGACATGATAGATATACACAATAGAATACTTATCACGTATAGAAAAGATAGGTTCAACAACGTGGGTGCAACTGGAAGGGATTATGCTAAATGAAATAACCTAAGGAAACATACATGTTTTTGCTCTTAGATGGAATATAAAGAAAGAAAATAAACAAAAACATACACTTAGACACAGAAAGCAGATTTGTGGTTACCAGAGGAGAAGGGAGGTGGGGGGGGATAAAATATAAGGATGATGCTGAATGGAAAGCAGACTTTTGGTGGTGATCACTATATAGGGCATACAAACTTAGGAGTACCATAATGTTGTACCCCTGAAACTTAACTAATCTTATAAACCAGTGTTATCTCAATATATATATTTTAATATAAGAGAAACAATAGGCAGTCCTCTCATCAAGTTTCTAGTGGAACAAGGGAACTCATTCTTCAAGTTCCTGCACCAATGTTCATCCATCTACTGCCCATGCCTTTCCAGGGCTAAAGGTAGATAACTCTACCTGTTATTCAGTCCCTCTTATTGTATTTTAGCACTTTGAGCATATCTCAGAGAAATAGTTCATTGAATCATAATTATGTTTGGGGGCCTGCCTCTCCAATGACAGTGTGTGTTCTGCCGAGGCATATAGTGTGTTTGTTATTTACATTTCCATTTCTGGTTCTGTGACCAATACCAGACATAACTTAAAGCCTCCATAAATATTAAACATACAAAGAAAATATTAGGGAGTAGGAAAAAAAAGTCAACAGTTAAATGTGTTATTGCAGTGTACTAAGCCAAAGCATTAAGGAAAATAAATAAATATGAACATCTTTATTCCTCCTGGTACAATTTTAAGGTCAAGTTTAATATGGTGAGGTATAATCTGACTGCAGTGTAAAATGGAATTGTTAGCCTTTAAAACAATTTTCAGAGATCAATGTGGCTATTTTTATTCCCATAAAAGTTCTCAATTTATCAATGCTTTCCTTACTTAGCCAAACACTTCTTAGTGTTTCTCATTCCCTCAACGAGATCATTGTTAAGGGAATGAGTTTTTCTTTTCAGAGGACATACATATCCTGAAAAGGGGGTTCAACAAAAATACTTCTGTCAACTGTGTTAAATTAACAGGAGAAGTAAACGGAACCATTTAAAAAAAAAATGGAAGTTTAATTAATCACCATACAAATGCTTCGTTATTTTTCTTATTTTAAAAAATATGTCATTCAACAGTCATATACCAAGACATTTTGTGGGGGTGGAGTGGGAAATGGGATCAAATGGGGAAGGGGGTGGAGGGAGGGAAGTGCACAGGACTATGGTGATGGCACATGGGTGACTCGGTGATGGGAAACCCATGGGATTACAATTGAGATGAAAAAAAAAAAAAAAGGAAGGAAAAAAATGATGTCAAAATAAACTATTATATTTATAAAAAATAAAAAAATAAAATCACAAAAAAAGTGTCATTTAAAAAGTGGTATAAAGAACTCCTCTATACCTACTGCCACTGATTAGTTTCAACAAGTATCGGTGTTTTAGAGTTCCACCATAATTGCTCGACTTAAAAAAAAAAAAAAAAAAAAAACTAGCTAAAAGATAATTAGTGGTTTTATAGGGAGTTTAACTTAAGTTCAAGAAAGAAAAGACATGCTGTGAACCTATTTCAATGAGACTCAAACAAACAAAAACAAGCAAGCAAGCATGTTTGCCGAAGGCCCAAAGAGAAATCATCATTTGCCTGGTGTGAGCATAACTACACTAGCAGACATTCATTTGTATCGATGTCTACTGTATTACTGTCTACAGTGAAGAGGAGCATTGTCCCTGGAATTGTCCTGTCACTGGTGCTACTCCGGTCCTGTCATTAATTGTCACTGCATCACATCCTTTAACATATCGGTGTTATATACATGGGTGGTGATAATTACAGAAGTAGTAACTAAAGGTTCAACTGCTTGAATGAAATTTCTATTTACTTCATCACAGAATATATGATTAATGCTTTTGATTTGCTAAATAATGTGCTAGTTATGCACTCATCCTTCTACTTATTACAAGTTTATTCAGCTTCTCTTATGTTTCCCTCTAACAGAGGCAGTGAGTAATGAGAAAGAAGAAAAAAAAAAAAAACAAAAACTAAGTGCCATAAAAGTATCTATGAAAATAAATTGATTAGAAGTATGATTGTTTGCTTATGGTCAATCAGTTAAGATGCTATTATGAATTCTAAAATTAAGATACTAAAACTAAGAACTAAACAGAGAACAGTAGTGGGGGTAGAAGGATATTGCGCTTGATGTATATCAAGTAAGTTATACTGAAATACTATAGCATAATGCAAGGATTTCACCTTGCCAATGTCTTCAAGCCTTTCATACTGTGGTTCCACAATCTGCTTCATATAGAGAATTACTGTCTATTGGAGTCCTATTTATTTCTCACTAGCCCATAGTTCCTACCTCTGTTGAGTTTGGTATACTTACAACATTTAACCCTACCCCAACCTCCTCAACATGCTTTCCTTGAACTTTCACTGGGAATTTCTGATCACATATCTGAACGTGACTAGACCACATTCATTCAACTAATTACCAATTTCTATGACTACACTTAGCATTGTTTCTTTTCTTTTCTTTTCTTTTTTTTTTTCATGTTCTCAGAATAATCTGAAATTTAGGGCCTCCCTTGTGGCATAGAGACTAAAGTCTCAGTACTATGAAGCTCTCAACAGCCACTGCAGCTTGAATTTGATCCCCAGCCAGGGAGCTGACGCACATAGCACAGCAGACCTTGCCTATCAATAGATCCACCTGCCCTGCTCCCTAGTCTCTCTCTAGTGAATCCTTTCACCCATGTATACATAATTATTATTATTATTATTTTAATAACCTACAACTTGAACAACCATCAAGACAAACATTTTCATGTACCCAGTTGATGGCTTGTGATATTATAGGGTTGGGATATTATTGGGATTACTAATCATTGTTAAATAAATGATGCATATAAATGACTTTGAGAAAACAGAATTGAGGGGGGAAGTATTTGATCGCATGATGTAAAGAGAAGAAAAGAAAACAAAATTGATTATATAATTCATTTAATTTGCATTATAATCTGTCTGGTTTCATTTAAATATGTGCTAGGGAATATCTTTTTTTTTAAGAGTGCAATATTCAGCCACATATTAAATTCTGAGTTGTTAAAAACTTAAGAGGTTTTGTGAACTAATGAATTCAAATTATCTAGACATCAATTCAGTAAGAGTAACAAAATACTGATCTCTGTAAACAGATACAAGATAAAAAGAGGATGGATGTTTAGATTCCTTTGGGATGTAAGAATAAATTGATAGAACATATAAATTGATAGAACATAGAAGTACAGTTTTATTTATCTCTTACAGAACCAAACTTTGTTAGTACCCTAATAGAATGACCCTAAGCAGAACGTTTTAGTAGATTAAATTGCTGACATTGATGATTTTCTAACAATTGTTTCAGCTAGTTATTTCTGGTTACTTTTTTAAAAAGTGAATATTCTTTGTATTTCTACTTATTTCTGGTTACTTTTTTAAAAAGTGAATATTCTTTGTATTTCTGTAAAAAAAAATGTAATATAAAATTAAGTGATAATTTCTGATATGAACCAACCCTTCCCAGGAGCAGTCTTGTAACTAGTGTCACATAACATTGATTATTGTATCAATTTGGTTGATATAAACATAACTGTATTCTTAAAAGTGGTAATTTTCATTCCCCTAATCATTAAATACAGAAATGGAATATGGAAGTATCAAAAAATCTTATTTTTCTTTCATGAATTTCACTCCAGATACATTCAATAATAGAGGAAATAGCACAAATTACTATTTTTGCTATGATACTGTAGTTTTTACTTTCCAAAACTAATTGCATGAAATATATTAATATATATTTATAGAATTATTGTCTGTTGGAATAATTCAAAGTATAATACAATCTTGGATTAAAATATAGTTGATCCTTATAAATATCAAAACATGAACTCATTAACATCACTATTATGGTTATGTTATCTCTCTCCTATCCTATTTGCACAATTTTTTGACACATTAATATGAAGACACCCTTGAGAACCTATTTGGTTGAGGTATTGGATATAGTAAAGTATTGATTTTTAAAGTGGCTTGTATCATTCAGGTTACTTGGACATATTGGAAAATTTCCAGATCCTGGCAAAAACTCAAAATGAACTTTCCTCCAAAAAGTCAGGAAGAATTTCATTAACCTTTAGTTGAAAAAAAAAAGTGCATTTCTCATTTGTTGCCTCTAAGGCAAGTTATTCCCAGAAGGATGTGAACCCCTCCAACAACCCATAGCATAGTTTTATTTATATCAGGGTTTGAATTTGAAAGGTTAAATATTAGAATTGCCTCTACAGTCAAATGATTAGCTCCATGTTCACATTATACCTACAAAGTACACCTGTGAAAGGACATGTTTTTAATACTTGGCAGTGTTTCTCAGTGCTCATCATAGTCACTAAGTCAATGTTTTCAGGTTCTTTCTCAATTGTCCAAAAGTATGAGGGAAAACTAGCATATACAATTTAAATAGCTGTAATTATATCTGGTAACACACACACACACACACATATATAAATAGTGGTCAGTTCTGACCATTCTATATAAATGATAAAAAACTTAATAACAGAAAATGGCTGACCAGCTAAGTGTGAATCAAATATGCAGATAAATTCAGGCCAAGCTTTGATAATGTCATGTAAAGGCTAGTTCCATGAAGTTCTTTCCAGATATTGATCTCAAAACATTTTCTTAACTAATTTTGTCAAAATTAAGGGTCACTTAGACAATTAATCTCAGACAACCTCATAGCTTACATAAATTGGACAGGAATTTACTAAATTGAAACATTTTAGTCAGAATTCATAGTGGTTGAAGTCAGAAAATAGAATAGATTCTCTAAAATTTTGTAAGTGCTATTCCACATACATTTTTTTTTTTATTTTGGGATTTTATATGAAATTGGAGATACAATGAAAAAACTTAAGGATGTGATAAAGCACAAAAAATGAGGGAATCACTAGAGCTAACAAAATAGGTGAACTATTAGTCATCTCTGTGACATATCAAGGGGTTTAATTAAATAATGGATAACTTCCCTATTTGTTTAAGAAAAAAAGTTGTTAATTCCAAAAAATATATGCTATACTTTTAGAGTCCTCATCTATGAACATCACAGCTAATATCCAATTTTAAAATTTCTTTATAGACTGTAGAATGGTACATTTTATAAAATGTTGAATAAAGATAAAATGGATTCTTTTTGATTTATGAGACTTTCATGTCAATTACTGTACTTAACTTCCTTGTTAGAACTTGCACATCAGCAGGTAGTGTGGGGTTCAGCTACATATCTTTCAATATATCTACTTAGAAACTGCCCTTTGAACTTCAACTTCTTGCTATCGCATTAGTAAAGTGATTCACATTACAAATGGTTGCATTAACTATTCTGGGGCTATGTAAGAATCCATTTTTATTGATATGCTATGTGTCTATACAGTTTCTTTGGAAAGTAAAGAGGATGAGTTCATTGTCTCTGCAAACGCTATTAGCCAATAATGAAAAGGATTGCTACTCACTATCCGATTTTTGTGCTAAAGTAGTGACATTCTGAACTTCTGATGTTCTTTAGGTGGCTATCCTGCTGCTTATTCCAAATTTGTCAGGTTATTTGGCACCTAATCTGACCTTAATGTCTAAAATGAACTGCTCAGCAATAATGTTTGATTTTTAGATGCTTTGCCAAACTCCCCCCTCCCCCATCCCTGACACCTTTAAAATAACAAGGTCAGTCACAAAAGAAATATGGCAAAGTTTCAGGCCTAATGATGCTGATTATCAGCATAACACATACATCAGCATGATATCAATTTGTCCTTGAAGACCATGGCCAAGTCGAGCTGTAATTAGGTAAGATTATTTGAAAAATCAAATGTAAACCATAAAGTACAGTTTCTATAGATGCTTACACTAGAAAGGGTATATAATTAATTTCATCAAAATTAAGGTCACTCATTTTTTTAAAAAATCAGAAAAATATTAATTTTAGTTTGCATTGGCCGTGTCCAGGCACATTTTGATTTAACGAAGCAACAACAGTATTCTCCAAACTCATCTAGTAAATTCTATGATTAATTGAAGAAACTGTGGAAATGGTAAAAATAAATCATTATTGGTGGGTAATGGCATAACACATGCTGAAAACAAATTCTTTTTGTTTCAGGCAAGGAGAACTCCAGAGAAATGCCTTCAAAAATGAGTAATTTACACACAACTGTATCTCCACCTCACTGCCTAAATATTGTCTTTCCTAATCTTGCAATAGTAATTCTCTTTTCTTTCAGTTGAGATTATTGAAATTTGGCCTCTGTACAATCATACTAAATAGCCTCAGTTTTAAATGAAAACACTAAAGTATTATCTTAGACTTCTTCACCTGAGTATGGAAAACAAAATTATATTACAAACATGGTTCATTTTTCAGTAGTGTTACATACAGACAGGTTATGCCTAATGCATACAGAAATGAGATTGGCGCATAATATACATACAAAGTGCAAGGAATAAAATTAGTATATAGCATATCTGTATAGACTCTACAGGAAGCTATCCACGAAGTACATTTTTATTCAGGGAAACTGAGAGGCAGTGAGTAGGCTGTATGTTGTGTTTACTCATTCAAACAAAGTTTATATTGCAGACAATGCATAGGCATACTAATATACATACTAAATAGGTATTGTATTATAGAACTTTAAAGTAAAAGACATGTCAGCAGTCAGCTAACATTTTATACATGTGTGAGTTGTGTCCAGAAAAGTTAAGCAACACATTTGAAAGTTTGGAAGTCTAGTTTAATAAAAGAGGACATAAATATTGATGCTATATTCTTTCCACAAAACTATATTTGTCCTTCATTTGGAATAGCTAATATATGCATTTTCTATATATTTTAAAATTCTTAACTTTGGAATGAAAAAAAACATCATGGATGGTAAACTTCGATGTATGTATGTGTGCATGCATGTGTAAATAAATTATATGAAAATAAGATGCATATATGTATATATTCAATCAGTATATGTTAATACCTATAATGTTTACAATGAAGCTATAATATTTTCAAAACTAAATTTTATTATTTTTTTTAAGATTTATTTATTTATGAATAAACGAGCTATGGTGTAGACCTGAGGTATGGTTTTGGGGGTCAGAGGATTCACCAGAGAGTGGGAAGCAAAGCAGGCAGAGCTGCTGAAATACTGCTGAAGGGAGCAGCAGTCCTGACAGGAGAGGTTCACTGGGCCATGTGGGTCAACCTCCCTCCTCAGGTATCGAACTTGTGCTGCAGTAGCTGCAGACGGCTTCATAATGCTGAGAAGTAACCCTTTGCACCACCAGGGATGCACCCTTAAATGTTAAATGCCATCCCTCTCAGTTTCAAAAATATAACTCATTAAATGGGGGGGAAAAAAGTCTTCTGATAGCCCTTTTCAAAGTAATTCCAAATAAAATATTGTTTGTTGATCCTCTCCTTTTCCCTTTTGTAAGTCACAGGAAATTCAGCTGATGAAGTCTTCAATAAAACATCAACACAATGCTGTTATGATTCAGCAGATATGCAATTATTCAAACCTGGACTGGTATCCTGAGTGGTATAATTAATGTTGTAATTAATGATAGGATATTTCAATTGCCTGAGATAATAGATTAAAAAAAAAAAAGCATTCTGGATCATATATCCATCTTCATTAGGGCTTAAGTGAAGTCATAAGAAAGTCAGATGGAAAGCATACTGAGGATATTAAGAAAATAGTATATTCACTGTGATACCTTATTTACTCTTCCAAAATGTATTTCTTTCCAAACCACTTATTTTACCTTTTACCTGTAACTATAATTTACCTTTTCTCCCCAGGCATAGTACCAGATTTACTGAGTTCTGAGTATATTTGTTAAACAAATGGATAAATAACTATAGTGTGCATTTACATGCAACATTCAATGATAGAATTAATTTATTTTCACATAAATCACAGTTACCTAATCATAACTGAGCATAGCAATCATTTGGGAGTTTCATTAGGAATACAAATGCAAATGCTCAGAAATTCCTTAGATAAATTTGTGCCTTAAATGATAAAGCATAAAAGTGTACCAGTAGAGAAATGACCAAGTACTTTGGAAGCATCTAGAAAATTTCATATGTATGTTGCAGTATTTTAAGAGCATTAGGAAAAAAACATGTAATTTCATAGTCCTGATATTTAATGGAGTAGTCGATGACTCATTTTTTTCCCTATTTTATGGGTTATTCAATAGCCAATATGTATTAGGGTCTATGTGGGCCCTAGAACACAGGTTTAATAGATGGGGTTGCCCTTAAAGGAAAGAGATATCCAAATTTATGAGAAAGTACAGAGAGACCCACATAAAAATAGCCAACTGATCTTTAGCAAAGGATCAAGGAAATACAATGGAATAATAAAGATAAACTTTTTAAATGTGCTGCTAGAATTTAACAGCTACATGCAAAAATGTGAATCTAGATTCAAAGTATAACCATCAGAAAATTTAATTCAAACTGAATCACAAACCTCAAGGTAAAATTACGAATCTATTAGACAATGAAAGAAAAAAATTCTAGATGACTTTGGATACGACAATTAATTTTTAGATATCACACCAAAGATATGAACAGCAAAATGAATGATAATTTATAATTTATTAAAATAAAATTTATACTCTGCTAAATATGGCATAGAGTATGAGAAGATAAGCCAGAGGATGAGAAATTATAAAATACATAACTAATAAAGAACTGCTATTCAAAATATATGGTAAATTCTCTTAAGAAGAAGGACAACTAAAAAATACAGGCGGAAGTGAACAAACATCTGACTGAGGCAGCTTGATAATGAGTAAGCATATAACATTAGAGAATTGTTCAATTATTGGTCATTTTATAATTGCAAATTAAAATAGAGTGAGGTACCAGTATAGCCTTTGGGGTGGCCAATATCCCAAACAGAATGCCAAATATTGGTCAGAATATAAAGTACTTCTTAAGCTGTCTCATTCATTGACATTGAATCAATACTGGGCTGAAATTTATGTCCACACAAAACTGATATGTGGATAATTACTCAGTTTCATTAATAATTGCCAAAACTTTAGAATCAACCAAAATATCTTCCAGTAGGTAAAACCAAAATATCTTCCAGTAGGTAAATAAATAAACCAAGTTGCATCTCCACAATGGAATCATACAATCACTTAAAGGAAATTAATGAAAAAATAAAAACTTAAGTGCATATTACTAATTAAAAAGTTAATATGAAAATGTGACATGTATGATTAAGATCTACAGAAATTCTAAAATATTCAGTGATTTAACCAAATTAAATAGAGGGAGGGATGTGGCACACAAGATTTTTTAAGACAGTGGAAATATTCTATATGGTAATACAAGGGTAGATGCCACTTTACATTGTTCAAAACTCACACCATGATAATTTTATATATAAAGTATAACACCAAGGGTCCACCCTAAGGTATTTTACCTTATGAAGATGGTCAGAACAGGGCCACCCTGGTGGCACAAAGGTTAAAGTCACTTTATATCAAGTTATCCACAGACACTGCAGCACAAGTTCAATCCCTGGCCTGGGAGGTGACTCACATGGTGCAGTAGACTTCTACTGTCTCACCCACTGCTTCAGCCAGTTGTGTATTTCAGTCAATCCACCTGTTCTACTCCCCACTCTTTCTCTGTTGAATCCTCTCACCTTCACATCCCTAGCCTATATCCCAGTTCTTGTATGCATAAATCAAGAAATCTTAAATTAAAAAAAGGTCAGAATAGTTTCATCAACTGTAACAAAAGCACCACTCCAGGATAAAGATCGATAATGGGAAGGCTATGTTTGTGTGGAAGCAGGAAGTGCTTAGGAAATCTTTGCATTTCTCTTAATTTTGCTTTGCATCCAAAACAGTTCTGAAAATAAAATCTAGTAAAAATAAGTTATTACACAATATAGGAAAAACTCCATATGTTTTAAAGGTTTTAATTCCACATATTTAGGAAGAAAATAGCAACTAAGAGTATATCAAACTAGGATGCTAGGACCCTCTATAACTTTCTGACTTACAAATTTTTGCCTCAACTTGTAAATTCCCAAATCACTGCACCATAACAAAATGCCATTTTTCTAACATTTATTTTGTAATGTTGGTAAGAAAAGATGAAGTTCACATTGTAAATACAATTCCCTTCTCTGCTTGCTAGTGGATCAACAGAGATAAAAACAAATATTTTATTGGATTCAGGAAAGGATAGGTCTCTGAAAAATTATTAACACTCTCTCAAGTTTAGTATTTCTTGTCTTTATTGGTAACAGCAAAAATAAACTATATGAACTTCTTTGATATTAGTGTGGGATTATTTAAGTAAACAAATTTCTTAATGAAAGTGCTGATACATTTAACAGAAATCCCCAGTTCAGTTGCCCATAAGAATTTAAGAAATTGACTTTTAAGGACAACCTACATGTGGAACAGTAAGGTAAGTAGACCTCAATAATTAAGCAAGGAGACATGCAGTGAGCAAGTAACAGAAGGCTGAAACTATAACTGCTTATTATAAACATATTTTATAAGAATGTTACATAATGCTACCTCATTTAATTTGCCAACCAATCTATAAAATAGGTTTTATGGGCATTTACAGGTAAGAAAAAACTGTACAAATATCATACACTCCATCAGAGAGTGAGCAAGAAATCTAAATGGTACCAAACTTTTCATGACTATTAAAAGTCTTTAATAAAACAAGACTCATAAATTCCTAAAACCTCATGATATTTTTATTCTCCATTTACTGAAGTAGTTTTTAGTGGGGGATGGAGAGTATGAGAGATGGCTGATATCTGCCAAAATTAAATGCAGTAAACTTCCTGAAATTTACCTGCCATCTACACATCTCCCACATTAAACATTTCCTTACAGGGAGCTTTCTCCATCCCTCTTACTAGTTAGGATGGCAGCACTTTCAAACCTTTATATTAGCTGGATGGTAGTCTCACTTTCTAATGAATGGACTCCTGAGTTAAGGGATTATGTCTATCCAAGTTATGCAATAATCCACCATGGTATTATGCCAAGGCATGCGGATTTCTATGTCTATGTAATAAGTTCAGTAAAATGATTTGAAAACATATAAGCAATGTTACTATTCCCTATGTGTTCTAAGATTCTTGCTCAGAAAACAGACTACTTTTTTTTTAATATTTTGAAATTGATAGTTTAGCATCTATTATAAATATAACTTGGGTTTATTTACCTAGCCATTTTGGGAACTGGACTTCAAACTGAGACAACTGAATTTAAGGTTAATATGTCAAACCAAGATTAAGCCAGAATCTTCTTTCTTCATAGAGACAATCTGTATCTTTAATATGATCCTTGCGAATAATGGATTCCCAGTCAGTTATTTGATTAAATCCTCTTTTCTCACCAAGATGGAAGTCAGTAACAAGCTAAGGGAAAAAATCATGTGAGAGAAGAGCAGTCCTACCCCATGTCAAGGCATTCATATGTTGGATCAATACAATCCTCAAAAGCACCCACAAAAACAAAAAAAATAATATTCTAACCTCAACCCAGGACTCGTGTACCCTATTGCTAACAAAAGGCAATATTCTACCACCCACAGCAATAGCTTAGTGTTCCCTGCCGCTGTGGAAAATGTTATATTGGACAAATGGGCCACACTGTGGCTATTGGATTAAGAAGCATCTACAGAATCTCAGACCATCACATACAGGAAACTACAGGTGTTGAGCACAGAACAGTGAGTGCCTACTATATTGATTTCCACAGTGCTCAAGGCAAAGGTAAAAAGAATGAGACTGTTGGAAAAAACAACACTAAGTCACTAACATACAGGAACAGAAAATCTCTTAAGCAGAGCTGCAGGGATAAAACCAAACTCCAAGACAAAATTCTCAGAGTGAATTGTTGAACTGACTCTGTCACTTTCAGAACTTCCCAGCATCTGGAACTACCAGTTCCTATTTGAATATCAAATAATATTCCATGGAGTTATTATTTGCTTTGTCATATTCATTTAATAAAGATTGCCTTCTCACCCTTGAATCAGTTTATTTCAATTGGATGCAATCTACAAGCTGTAACAAATCATGCTGTTACAGTAAAATAAAACATACTAGCTAACCAGTAACTACCATGTGAGAACATGTACAAGGAATGTTGAAATTATTATCTCTATTCATCTTCTGAATTACCTGCCATTTTTCTTATCATGCCAGTTATTACTGAACATCCACATTGCATATATTATCACTTTGGAATGTTCTTCAATTTCTTTTAATTTTTTTTTCTAATTATTCCTTACTCTCCTCCAACTTTACAGTTTCATTATCCCTGAAGACTCCTTTCATAGTAGTCTGAATTTTCAAATATGAGGACTATTATATTGTGATAATTTCCTATCTATGAAATGTTTTTGTACTGCTGATAGCTATAAATGCCAAGTTTTTCTTTCACTTCAGCAGTTGTACACACATTTAAGTTTAAAAATCATTTATTAATCACCAAGTATTTACACATGAAAACAGTTTAAAAATTTGAGTAATTAGTAAATGGGTATTTTCAATAATCTACTCTTAGTCAGACATATGATTTATGATTATTTTTCTTGAGTTTTTGCTACACTGTCTAGCATAAATACTTTTCTTCTAGAACGTCTCACCACTCTGACTTCATTTTAAACTGTCAGTAAAGCTTTACCTGACTAACCTAGCCCATTACATTGTTACTCTACCCTGTGTCTATTCTAAAGAAATTTAGAATGATGAGTATTTTCTGTGTCATACTGTTTTAAGTTTCACAGAAAATATAAGTTTAGTTAAAAATTCTCCTCAGTCTGTTTAAAAACAAAACTATTTTAATTACAAATAAAACTGCTTGAGGGTAGGGGGAGTCTTGGTATTTTTATTTTTTGTTGTTGTTAAATTATACTATTGCCAAAATTAGGCATTTAATACAGGATGAACAACTAAGTGAAACTAGAGAGATCACAGTCAACCATGACATAAAAATTGATCAAATTTGTCCATACTTGGCCTAGCTTGCTGCCAACTGATCTCAATAATGAAATATTAACAGATAGTGCACTGTGTGAGAGAATATGGTATACTAAATGCTGCAATTGCTAAACAAAAGTGTAAAGCTCTGATGGGCAGGATGATCCTATTTCATAGCATCATAAAGGAGAGTAGTCTAATCTATTAACTTCTAAATATGGTCTGTGTTTAATGAGGATTAAATCGATTTATGATTTTGACATTTTCCCTCATTTCCAATTGACTTTCATCTTCAAATGTATAATTTTCCACCAGAACGTTATTTTGGATATTTCTCTTTGCCCCTTTACTTGTATTTCTTTTGTCACCCCTGAGAGTCAGATTATAATTAGTCTCAGGTAAGCACAGAAGAACTGGATAATGAAAAAATAACTTCAAAGAGAAAGCTTTACAAACGTGGGGATGACAGTGCTTTCTCCGAGTTGGTCTGCTTTTGCTCTAGTGGCTAATTCAGTATTCCATACACATCTACATCATCAAAATGACAGAGGTGAATATTCTGGTTATAAGGAAAGAACTATAAACATGTATATGAATATGGAATTAATAGACCCACAGAGGTCATCACACCCTTGAGACATAGATATTACTTTCAAATCATTATTTTAGCAAACTTGTTGGGGATAGTTAGGTATCTGGAATCCAGATTAAAGAAAGTTAGTCTCTAGTATTAAATATGAAGTGTTTTCTGGTTCTTTCTCTTCCAAGCATCTATATTCTTTTAAATTCAGCAATATAGCTCCAGGTATAAATAATATTATCGCTATAATTGTATGCTCTATTGTGGTAAAATATGCATAATAAAACTTGCCATTTAACCAATGTTAAATGTATAATTTGGCAACAGTAGGTACATTTGCAATGTTGGGCAATAGTAACCCCTATTTCCAGAAATTTTTCATCACCACTAGCAGAACTTCTGCACCCATTAAACATACACTTAATATGAATATTCACAAGCACACTCAAGTTACATTAAAAGACTTCCAAAGTTCTGAGTAAAAATAATAAAGAAATAAGCAATCTAAAGTAAAATTAGCCACATGTGCAAAGTTTCTAAGATTAGCATACGAGAGAGCAATCTAGAATTCATGCTATGCACAGCTCCATTTAAACATTTGTGCAAAAAAGGAAGGGAAACATCAAGAATTTAAAGATCTTGATTTTGATCACAAAGAGATAAACTACAGAACTTCGGTAAAAATCATTAAGTATGAGTCATATTTCCCACAAAGCATAGATTTTTTTTTTCCCATCATAGTCTCAAGATAAAGAATATTCAGAAAATAAACAAGCCCACTGGGAAAATTAGCTCTGAAAGAAACTAAAGTACACTTGCAGTTCCCATTCCTGTTATAATGTGCTCATATAAATTCTATCAAAAAAGGCTCATCTTAAAACATATCGCTCTTTTTCCATAGAAGCAATTCTATAATTGGGGTGCTCTATTCCTGAGCAGGAGTTTGCATTGAATAAATCACAGATATAACCAACAAGATATCATAAAAGTAAAGCTGTAGAAAATCTAACCCTTTGTAATAATTTAAAATAGTAAAATTATACTCCTTTATAGAATTTAGCAGCTAGAAGAGAATTTAGAATATTTCCGAGTTCAAGCCCCTTATTTTGTAGATTAAAAAAACCATGTCTACAAATAATGAGTGACATTTTTCTAATTTATAAAGTAACTTGTAGCAACAGACACAAAAATTGAAGATTTCTTAATCTCAACCTGATATTCCTACATACTTCATTATGTCTTTTATAATATTGCAGTGAATCTGATTGTACACTATATATTTATTATAAATATTAAGTGAAATATGTATGTAGTATAAAAAATATAATATGTATGCATATAAAATAATATGCTTCCTATACTAATATTAAATTGATAAATAATTTATCTCTTAGGATTTCTGACAGACTTGGAATGATGAAGTGGCCCATTTCAATTAGGATTTCTCAGGAGAGTTTGGCTGGAGCACTGAATATCCCTGTTGATAAAATTTCCCAATTAAAGTAAAGATATGTTAACATATAGATTAATGTATATGCATTCATTAATGCATTTATATTACTATAAAATTTTAGTATCTTATATTTGATGATAGCTCTAAGGATTTTAAATAAGAGGAATCAACTGACTTTATTGAGTAACATATATTTAGCTCATTTTAGTCAATACCAGTCAATGCATACACACGCTATAAAGGATAACTTTTAAAGAAAATCTACTACCACCAAAGCTTCCAAATTCCTCTTCATCCCCACCAAAATTCAAAGAAAAATCGTAGCTTTAGGATTCTAAGTACAGAATACGTGAGAAGTTTTTCTCACAAATTGAATGATGATAGCAATTAACATTACTTTAAGAACTTTTAAAATACCATTTGAATAAAATCTTATCCTTCCAAATCACAAACATAGTCGATGCCTCCTTAACTGGGTTAGCACACAGTTACCTAAGAATCTGGCAAATAAGTGAATAAAGGCTTTCAGAAGTGAAGTGTATATGCTAATTGGAAATGAGAGACATGGTGAAGTATGAAAAAGCGGCTTCTGTGTTTTGCTTGAATTCAACACATATTCCTTCTTCCTGAGACAACTAGTACTCTGTTCATTTAAAAATGTTTACAACTACATTCAAAATTTGCATAATTTTATGTACTTATAAATATGTATGTGGAAAAATGTTATTAAAGGCAGAATTAACCTATTTCTAAAATTATGCAAAGCATGTGATTTGACAAATGTGTTTAAATGTTTGATTTGGCTTTATTATGCAGCCTTTTGAAACAACATTTAGGACAGAACTTTTTGATGGAAGCCTTAGAACATATTTTGGCTAAACCTTTCTCTTGAAGTTGGTTATCATGGAAAGTTAGAGAAATAAGTGAGAATAAAGGTATTATTTGATAAATGAAAATGTGAAATACTGAAATAATAAGTGAATGAATGACCAGGCCAATTGAGCAGTCATATCCCGGCTTGTCCTCCATTCTAAACATTTTTGATTGATAACCCAACTGATAACCTAGAGCTGACAGTCACTCCTGGTCTTCAGGAAATGGCATGTTTCTACAGACATGTCTTAAAGCTCTCACTATATTTTCCAATACCAACTGGCAAAGGATAAAAGTACCTCTTTATTGTGTATATTGGGTACTGACCATGATAATTAAAAAAGACCCAGATCTGTTTGAGTTTAATCCCTCCTTCTATTATAAAATGATACATAAGAATAGAAAATAATGATAAATTGCTTAACACTGGGATTCACCAAAAAACATGATGGCATATTCAAAGTATTAATATTGCAATATGCAATCTGTCTTATTAAATTAATAAGCATCAATTGGTAAAAAAAAAAAATTTAAAAATATAGGCTGTGTAGCTTTAAGGTAATCCACAGCACACTAAGCTAAAACACACACACACACACACACACAAAAATCAACCTAAATAACAATAAGAAAAATGAAAATAAAAGTAACAAGATAAAACTGTTTGTTTTACAAAACCATAAATTAATGAAATCTGTTAGTGTGCTAATTTGTAAAGTGTACTTGGAACGCAATTTAGAATGCCAAAATGTATCATTGATACAGTAATTCCAAATGAAGGAATTTAATTTTTAGAAATAGCTATATGTAACAGCAACATATGTCTGATCATTCACTGATTCACCACTTGATTGGTAAAAACTATGAGTCCAACAAGGTCCACAAAGGAAAGTGGTTTTAAAATGTATGTTTTCTCTATTTTGAAATGATTTAAAGTTGGTAAAAATTGGGAGGTAGTAATTAATCTATTATCATATGATCACCTATCAGTCTTATGGCTTAATAAGTAAGGTGCATTACAGGAACAATAGATATGGCTATGTAAATTAGCATGAGTACATTACATATTGCATACAGATGAATGTATGCAAGTGCACAGAAATAGTCTGGGGAATTATATTCTAAACTGTTGACAATGGATAATTCTGGGAATTCTGGGAGAGGATGAAGAGGATAAAGAGAATTTTACTTAGGCCAATTCTTCACTGTTTGGCTTTGTCTTTTGAATACATACATATATACATAAGTTTATAAAGGAGTAGCATCAGGATATTGGGTTAAGAATGAAAGATGAATGGGTATTCTGGGATA
>NW_004567103.1:68459586-68464095 GCF_000260355.1 Condylura cristata | reverse complement strand
TTGCTTAAATATGACAATTTCTCTTTCTGACACTTTGGAAATTAAGCAGATGATCAATTAGAGTGTAGTAATTACAATCTCATTTCATGTATTTCTGGCAAGAATCTGCTGCTGGCTGGTTCTATTCTGGCTCATGATTCCATGAGCCAGCTTCAATGGTCATTGATTCTTTGGTGCACACTAAATAGTGGGCATTAAATGGAGGAAATGAGGAAGCTCCCTAGTGGTGCAAGGGCTAAGAGTCAGCACTATGAAGCTTTTGCTAACCACTAAAGCACAAAATTAATACCAGCCAGGGAGGTGACTCACATGACACAGCAGATCTCTTCTGTCTCTCCTACTGCTGCCCTCAGCAGTGTATTTCAGTTGATCTGCCAGTTCTGCTCTCCACTCTGTCTCTGCTGAATCCTCTTACCCAGCCACACTGCTGGCCTATACCCCAGTTCTTGTAAACATAAATAAATAAAATCAAACTTTTTAAAAAATGGAAAAAAATAATAAATATGAGATTGTGATAGCAGATTTATGTTTATCACTGACACAAATGGCAAGTTGTTACCACTTTTGCTTGGAGGGGTGAGAGCCAAATCATGGTCAAGCTAGATGGTAACACAAAGTTACCAACTGATTTAGGAAATTAAGCTTCAGTTAAAATACTGATGATAAAAGTCTTATATAAAGGTAGAGAACCACAAAAACTGAGAAAGGTTACTCAAGTATCCATGTTTATGATTCAGTGACAGACATTCAAACAAAAAAGAACTGCATTTGTTTAAATTATATTTTTTGAGGCAAAATAGTGAACACTATCGGATCATGTGTTTTCATTTCCTTTAATTAAGATTTATTTATTTATTTATTTCTGCATACAAAAATTGGGTGTAGATCAGAGTTGCAGAGGGTGTGAGGATTCCCCAGAGATAGAGTGCGCTGCAGAACAGGTGGAACTACTGAAATACACCACTGAGGGAGTCTTCCCCCTTCTAAATGCTTTAAACTCATATAATACAATTATAATTAATCCTTTCATTAAACTATTCATCCTACAGTATTTTTTACCTATCTCATTTACATACAGCATGCTGTAGCAATTATTTGATGGTAGAAGCTCAATCTACAGGCCTTTGCATCTTGAGGGCCTAACACATAGTAGCATATTTTCAAGAAATAGTTACTAAATTGTTTATAAAAACAACTAGAGTTAGTTTTCTAAATATCCACTGAGAAAAAGAATAGCAATAAATACTTTGTATGGATACATATTTTCTATCACATATTAACTTTCAATTATTTTTCCCTTCCTTCTATTGAGAAAATTAGTTCTCTGCATAATTTAAATTCCATTCATTTAAACTACCAGCAATAATAACTGTATAATTAAATGTATTTTACCAATATCTAATGTATCTCATTTTTTAATATGTGCAGATATTGGAGTTTAATGTACAACCTTTTAGTTGTCCTCAATATTGATATGCAGTTTGATAATAAAGAGTTAAAAAATAAAGTGAATAAGCAGTAACTAACTATAAATAGTTAAATGCTATACCAAGGATTCATCTAGTTTAATAATAGGATATGTACTAGTATTTTGATCAGTGTTCTATAGGATCTATTTAAAAAATAATAAACCTGGCCATGAATCAGGAATGTTCCCCAAACACTTTAAAATGAACTCTGAGGTCTCTCCCTGGTGGCACAGCGGGTTAAAGCACATTACTAACAAGCTAAAACCACTTCCACATGAGTTCGATCCCCGCCCCGGAGGTGATCCACATGGCGAGGCAGACCTCTCCTGACCTGCCTGCTGTTCCCCTCAGCAGTGTACTTGTCAGTTGGCCTGTTCTGCTCCCCCACCAACTTCTGTCTCTGGTGAATCCTCTCACAGCCCCTGCATCTCTTGCCTGTTTCTCAGTTCTGTAATGCATAAATAAATCAATCTTAAAAAAAAAAAAAAAAACAAAAAAAAAACACTCTCAACTCTATCGCTATGCTTTAATTCTAATATCCAATACCAGTTAATGGTCTACAAGAGATTACCCATAAAATGGTATTTTGAAGACTCCTACTCCATAGATATCTATCATGTACACGATGCAGACTGATTCCAAAGAATGAATGTTAACATGCTTGAGTGTGAAATGGAAAACTAAAAAAAGCCAAGATGATAATTTTGAATTTCAAGGTTTCCTGCAGTGGAGCTAGGGTAAAAAATTAATACTGGTCAATGATCTTATTTTAACTTGTAATACTATTATTCAAATGTTGCTTTCAATTGAAGAAATGAATTATTTTACTCTGATATGAAGCAAGATTCTCAAAATGTTTCTTTATAATTCAACTTGACAGATCATGTTATAGCCAATGTAATCTATTAATCTATTGATGGACCATCCAAAGACTAGATTTGATATCACGACAGAATTGCAGCCACTCTGCTCTTTACTTGTTATATGACCCAACAACATAATTCACTTAATTCTGACTCTGTTTCCACATCTGTAAAATGAGGTAAGCCACATATTCTTGTCAACCTGAAAGGTTATGGGGATTGCAAATGTTAAAGTAAGTGTAAGTGATTTCCCAAAGCTTATTTACTAGACATGTACTACCATGTGTTTCTAAATGGCAAGACACTGTACAAATTCCCAGTCACAACAATGTGAGTCTACAAGCACATGAAAAAGTAAAACAAAGAAATGGGGAGATAGGGGAAGTACTTTACTGATTACCAACATGAAGATTTTCCACATAAGGAAATTAATGTAATCCTAATACAAGTGTCATGGAAAGAATATATATATATATATATATATATATATATATATATATATATATATATATATATAGAGAGAGAGAGAGAGAGAGAGAGAGAGAGAGAGAGAGAGAGACTTTCTTAAATTACTAAGTGATGAATACTTTCTGGGTAGCACAGACCTGGGTAATCTATTTATTACAGAGCGAAGAAAGTGGGGAGAATATGAAGAAGAGGGAATAACAAGAGAAAAAAAAAAACTAAAAATAAAGAATGAGAACCAGAGTATCACAGCTATCACAGCTCACACCTCATATGCAAGGGTTAAGAAAGTCCCTCTGAACACAAAATAAGTTTGATTAGCACTAACCAGAAAATGAAATAGCACATAAGAAAAGTGCTCTCAGATTAAAGTAACAAGACCCATTTTGAAGCAAATCTTTTTTACCCAAACTGAATCAATTCTGTTTCAGGACCCCCCAAAAAAAAGCTAAATAAATCACGTAGTAAAATCACTGATCACCAATACAGTTAAAGGGTGAGATGAGAACATTGTTAACCTCATCATTATAAGGAAAACAGAAGGGTCAAGTTACCGAAAAAGATGTGGAAAATATGATGAGGAAGAATATTGTTAAGGGGGAAAATGTCGATCTGAAATGAACAGGAAATTAAAAGGAGACATCTGAGAATTATGAATCTGCTAGGCAAAAGCAGCAGTCTATTTCTAATGTCTGCAACATTATTTGTGCTGTACTTGCAGTACCACTAATCTGGGAACTCAGTGGTGGCACGACTGGAAGGCTGGCACTCTTTAAATTACTTTGATTTATAGGCATTGTGATAATTAAGGCAACAGAATTAACTTCCTCAATCTACACACCCCTGAAAATTGTATTTCGCCAGTGTGCATCATAGGGGTTGGCTAAGGAACAGGAGTTAAAAATGTCCCATTCACATCTATAAACTGGGGAACACAATATTGAGATGAGATACTGCCTTGTGTTTATATGAAAGCTAGAGTGAGATGAATATGGACATTCTATTGTAAAACATTTTCAAAAATACAGGGTTGTGGGGAAAATTGCCTGAATGTCATAATTTGTTCATTATTTTTCTAAGTTCACAACTGGGTATATAGATGCACACTGGAACTTATCTGAAACTGATATGTAGGGAAAAGAGAAGCTTTCAGGATTTTATACCAGAAAAATATTGAATTGAATATTAAAAAAAAAAGGTCAAAAAGAGGAGTGTGGTGGGCACTGAATTCAAACTTCTTATTTAGAGGTGTTATAAGGTGGCATTGTTTTAAAAAATTATTTACTTAGGCACAGAACTGAGGTACACGCCAAAGATAAAGGGGCGGTGAGAGTATTCATCAGAGACAGTTTGGGGAGCAGAACAGGCAGATTGACAAAGTACACTACTGAGAGGAGCAAAAGGCAAGACAGAAAAGGTCTGCTGTGCCTTTTGGGTCACCATCCTGGTCTTAGATCAAACCCATTCTGAAATGGTTGCAGCTAGCTCCCTAGTGCCACACTTTAACCCATTGTGCCATCAGAGAGGACCCTAAGGTGGTATTTTTGATGTGATGTAATAAGAACAGAGAGAAGGAACTACCATACTACTGACATAATACTAATTAAAAAATAAGGGGAAAATTGGCCCTCCCTGGTGGTGCAGCGGGTTAAAGCACAGCACTAAGAAGCTAAAGCCACTTCTGCATGAGTTCGATTCCCGCCTGCCCCGGA
>NW_004567103.1:68443714-68458890 GCF_000260355.1 Condylura cristata | reverse complement strand
TATATATATGTGTGTGTGTATATATATATATATATTTACCCTCAAAATGATAAAATGTTTCTCAAATTCATATTACCAAACCTATATCCTGGTTCTTTCAACTCAAATATTTTGGAGCTGTGATCTCTCCTGCCTTCTTCCATCATTCCATCATTCTTTACTCCCTATCAGCAATTTTAGTTTCTTCCCAAGATGACTGCTTACATTATTCATCCTAAGGAAAATGTTACATACGATGTTGTTTATCATGTGGTACTGAGTAGTTAGAGAGTGCGATGATCTTGTGGACCATTTTGCTTTTCATAGCAAAAACACTTTTTTTTGACTACTTTGTGTGAATTTGGTCAGTGTGATAAGTGGTCATGTGTCAACATGTGTCAAAGGAAGAGTAAGCAATGTAGACTTTCCCCCCAGAAAAATATATACTTGTGTTTACTCTTGATGCATCTATTTGTACCAGCATGAAATTCTGCATCTCTACTCTTTGTAACGGTCCTAATTATACCGAAATGTGCACAACCTTGGCTGAATTTAAGGGGGAAAACAAATTTAGGGAGACATATGGCATTTTAGAAAAATTAATGGACTGAAACACAGTCTGCCTGGAGTAGAGAATATTTAAGCTGACAATGTAATGATTTTTAAATAAATATAAATTGTCTCTGAAAGCCAACTAAACACCACGGGTTTATACTGGAATTTAAGATTTGGGGTAAACTTTAAGAGTATTTGGACTCTTGTAGTTGTAGTTTCTTCCCAAGGAAATGGATACCTATTTGTGGGATTACATTAAAATTATCTTAAACACCCTGCTTTGGAGACTTTACTTTGGGGAGAGATAAAGTAGTGAGAATTGTATGGTTTTCAAAGTCCCTATAACTTTTCAGCAGAAGTCCATGTCATGTGACCCCTGTTAGAGGCAATCTAGTCAGACAGCTTGGTAGCTTGAGATTTCGGCCTTCTCTTTACAGACCATGTCTGTAGCAAACAGAATCTGTAACAGACATCAGATTTCTGGGATTATCCCAAGAAGACAGGCTTTCTTCACTCGATTTAGTCACAGGATGTGACTTACTGGTTTAAGAATCATTTGAAGCAACTAATCTTTCAGCAACTGAAAATAAATTCCGGCCAAGTTAAAATCAACATGTTATTTTGGCCAGTCTAACCAAATTCTTCAATCAAATACGGGTTCAGGGAAGTGGTGGAGATCCAAGAAGGGAAGACAACTATAATTGAAGGCCGAATCACAGGGACCCCCCAGGAGAGCCCAAATCCTCCAAACCCCTCTGGCCAGTGCCCTATCTGCCGGTGGAATCTGAAGCACAAGTACAACTATGAGGATGTTCTGCTGCTTAGTCAGTTCATCCGGCCTCACGGAGGTATGCTGCCCCAAAGGGTCACAGGCTTGTGCCCAGAAGAGCACCGCAAGATTGAGGAGTGTGTGAAGATGGCCCACCGAGCAGGTCTGCTCCCAAATCACAGGCCTCGACTTCCTGAAGGATTTGTTCCGAAGAGCAAACCACAACTCAACAGGTACCTGACCCGCTGGTCTCCCCACTCTGTCAAACCCATCTACAATAAAGGGCATCGCTGGAACAAGGTGCGCATGGCTGTGGGGTCACCCCTCCTGAAAGACAACACCTCCTACTCAAGAAGACCTCTGGCGCTGTATCACTGACGGAGGGCTTCCTGCCAGTCTGGCCAGAACTGATCGTGTCCTCCAGCACCCGAGCCCTGGGCCACCATTCAGCCCCATCCATCCCATCAGCAGGTGGCCCTGCTTCTCCAGCCCGAGCAGCAGAAGGGACTACAGCACCTCCGGTGCCTGCCCAGCAGCAGTGCTGGGAGCTGAGGCAGGGAGGGCACTTGTGCTCCTTGGCAGCTACTGTGATCACGTGACTGGCTTGGGCCAGAGGACAATTTTGCCCAAAGGAGTGTCATAAACCAGGCTCATGTGCTGCTCCTTGGGGTGTGTGCGCTGGCTGCTTGGGAAGTGCGGGGAGCTGGGGGTGGTTTCTGACTGATTACTAGCATTGAGTCATTAATTTCTTGTGATGGGCTGCATGAATACAACCAAAGGGAGTTGTTGACCAAAAAAAAAAAAAAAGTTTTATAGATAATGTCCTTCGAGATTGAGGCTCAATGCCCCCCACCATGAGGATTTCAGGACACTCCTCAAAGTGATAGGTTCCCAAATAACCACTGGACGGGATACTAAACTGGCAAATAACAAACACACACTTAAATAAAGATAAATTACTATGTCACTTGTTAAAATCTAGAGATTTAAAAAAAAAGTTTTAGAATTTCAGACTAAGAAATATTTTCCATCATCATTATACATTCTTATTTTTACAGGAATATAAACTTGAGTGTTCCCCAACACTCATGAAATATACTCTATTTTGTCTTGTTTGTACTGATAACTTGTATAACTCTCTAAACACTCTCAATTGATACTCCCCGAATTTCAACTCCTAGTTCCAATTTACATATGATTAGGATAAGAAATAATGGATAGTTTCCAGAGAGTTACATTTTAGTTTTTATGAACATTATGCCAAACTGTTGAAGTAAATAGTAATTTATATTGAAAAATGTATATATATTTGAAAACCAAATATGTTCAATTTATTTAGATATGATTCATTACAAGTAAACTGAATTTTTCTAAAGAAATGCTACTAGAATCAACCTACACAGTCCCTCCTATGAAGGCTGTTTCATCACACACACACACACACACACACGTATACATGCATACATATATACATATATACATGTATATATATATGTGTGTGTGTATATATATATATATATTTACTTGAAGCATTTAAAAGGAGAATCAGTCTCTCAGCAAATGCTCATTGAGGGCCTACTTTATACACAGAATTGCGCTAAATGATATTAAGATAATGATTTGTGTAAAACAATGACTTTGCCATTTCATTTAATTAATGCAATCTGAACAACTTCTATATAACAAGTACTTTTCTGGGCACTGTAACCTAACAATAAGTAGGACAGATTAAAGCCTACCAAGAAATTTACATTCAGAGAAAGATCCACAGGTCAGGGAAATCTCAGATATTGAAGAATGGGTTGATTTGTCCATAAAGTAAAAGAAAAACCATCTGTAAAATTAAAAGCTGTGATGTATTAGTGAATGACCATGCAGCAAGATTAGAGTCAGGCTAGGGAGTTGACAAAGAACTAGTTTTGCCAGGATAGCAGTTGTGTATTGAGAAAAAGCCACGAGGATTATAACTTTTATATAACATTTTGCTTTCCCTCTTTTTCCTCCTTTGTCCTCTTTCGTCCCTGTCTCCTCTTCCTTTTTTATCCTTAATATTGCTGATAAGCCTTCAAAGCAGTTATGGCAGGCAGGCAATAGCAAAGACAGGCTTTGAGTGGGGAAGAAGAGTCCAGGTCGAAGGCTAGGTATGACAAGCACATTGATTTTGTGTCATTGTCAAGTAAAGGTTTCAGCAGGGGGAATGCTATATATTCACCACTTTCTACTTACACATTACTTTGCAGTTAGGTTGGTAGAATAGATTGCATTTCAGTTAGTCTAGTGGCCAAACAGGTGCAGAGTTTAAAAAAAAAAAAATGCCCATGAAAATTCCCAGCACTCTCTTCTGTATCCTAGCTAACTTGGAATCCATGTGTTTCTGCTGATATAGTTGGAAGAACAAGGCAACAGGTCACGTCAGGAAAAATATTTTAAGTAATTGAACATTGGGATTAATGTGTTTCTACAATCTAGTGTCATCTACCCTAGCAAAGAATAACAGTGCTTATTTAGTGAACATGTTTAAACTTTGCATTGCTTTTTACATCTGGGAATGAATATACTTATAAACTTATTACACTAAAACAGTACAAATACAACTTCACTGGTTATCACTGGTTTTAAATTCTTGTGTTATACCATATTTATCTTTGCACTATTATAAATAATACATGGGTACATGATCTGAAAAATTTGGAGAATGTTAGAAAAGGGACTAACTAGCCTCCTTCTCCATTTTTGAACAGCTTGGGTATGTATCTAAGTTGTAATTTCTAATAATCATTGGCCTTTAATAAATGATTTTCCCAGGAAATATCTCACTAAAAAAATTATCAACATTTTAATGTAAAAACTGAAAGAATATCAGGTTATTACAGGAAGTCTGAAAATCAGAGCCCAGGGAATAAATACATACATATTTAACAAACAAAAATAGGAAAAATGTTGTCTTTTATTTATATTTACATAAAACAGGCATTTTAAATAATGAAATAAACAAATAATATGTGCTTTAATCCAAAGATGTGTGTGATTCTGGCAGGCTATCCTGAGAGACCTCTTATTTTATCTCTCACTTGGAAGATTTTATAGTGAGACTAATCATCCAATTCAGGAAAAATCTGTACAACCAGCAAATTCTAAATTAAACAAGACATGTGGAGTTTTGTGCTGAGCAGAAACATCCATCTTGGGATGGTATAAAGAGACTGGACCTGCAGTGAAAATGCCTGAGTTCTTAACTGAACTCTATCAGTAATTAAAGTTCTGACATTGGTTGAATTTATAATCTCAGAACATCTCAAGATATTTCACTTCTAATTACTATATAAAGGAATACAAAATTCTTGCCTTGTTGACTTTATTGTCTTGTATATAGTCATTCCTCCTTCCCAATCCTGTCTTTCAAGTGTAATTCCACTATCTCTTCAAGAAGTCATTCCTGACTTCCCTCCCCATTCTAAGATAAGTGGGTTTCTCTCCATTGTACTCTTAACTATGACATTCAGAGATCTAATGTAAAATTCACTTCACTGTTTCCTTATATATTTGGTCTAATTACATCCTGTGAGTTTTATCTCTTTTCAAGTTACTAGCACATTTCATGTCTCAAATATAATATGTAGCAGACAGAATGTTCGTTAAAAAGACAAATGTATTGATCCTGCCTGGTGGTGCAGCAAGTTAAAGCACAGCACTAAGAAGCTAAAACCACTTCAGCATGAGTTCAATCCCCACCAGCCCCGGAGGTGATCCACATGGTATGGCAGACAACTCCTGACTAGCCTGCTGCTCCCGTTAGCAATGTACTCCATCAATTTGCCTGTTCTACAACCAACCCTGTCTCTGGTGAATACTCTCACTGACCCTGAACTTCTGGCCTGTACCCCAGTTCTGTATGCACAAATAAATCTTTAGAAAACAAACAAAAAAGGATGAATGTACTAATGAGTGAATTAATGTGCTTATGTAGATATTGGTATTAAGCAGGTAGGTCTGACAAAGATTAATTTGAAAGTAGAAATTGACTGAAGAGAAAGTTTTAGACACAGTGATTTTGCCAAAGCCTTCAGGTACTCTCCTGGAATATATTCTTTCTGTTTGGATCAATTCTGTTTTCACCTGAATAAGTGAGTAACTGGATTTCTGTAGGTGTTTCCCCACTTGTCCATTAATGCTAGCAGCATTTAGTCAGTCTTTTCATGGTATATTTTGAGTTTTGATAAAGAAAATCAAACCACCTTAGAATGAACAAAAAAGGAATTATAGCAGCAAAAAAGGCATATATAATTAACTAATAGACAACCTTTGACTCACAAAGTATTAATTAATTCTTCTAAAAGCATTGTGTTCAACTTCATACATTCCTAGGTCAATTAGCGACATAAACTACAGGTCACATGCATCTTTCAAATTGAATTTAGGACTGTAGTTACAATTGAGGACAAGTGGCAGAGTAGTAGTAGAAGGACACACTTTACTGTGTTGAAGAGAGGGCAGTAGAGGATATAGTTTTGCATTTTGTACCCTGTATTATTTAAGGGTAAAATTTAATTGATGAGGTAAACACTGAAAAACAGAGACACTTATATACCTGTTTAAAAAGCCAGGAAATTAGGAAGGAAAATGGCCTGATAAATACAATTTTAAGAGGCATTAAAATGATTTCAGAAAATCTTGAACATTTCTCAAAAATTTAGCTAAGTCAGGTTTAGTTAGGGTACATAAGAAAGAAATATAGACTTACTGAATAAGTTTTATGGTAGAGAAATAATCTGTATTCCATATATATATATATATATGCATACAGAGCTGGGGTACAGGCCATAGGGGCAGGGGCAGTGAGAGGATTTGCCAGAGACAGAGTGAGGAATACAACAGGCATATCAACAAAGTACATTGCTGAGGGGAGCAGCGGGCAAGGCAGGAGACATCTGCTACACTATATGGGTCACCTCCCTGGCCAGGGATCAAATTCATGCTGAAGTGGGCAGCTAGCTTCACAGTGCTGTGCTTTAACTGCTTGTGCCACCAGGGTTGGCCCTGAATTGCATTATTTTGTGGTTTTGAATATATTTTATGCCATGTGGTTTTCAAAGTCTTGTCCCATGCCAGCAGTATTAACATTGACCAGAAATTTTTGAGAAAAGCAAGTCCTTATGCCCCAATCTAACCGATGGAATTAGAAATTGTGGATATAGAGCCTAGCAATCTGTGTTTTACAAGTCATACCTTTGTTTTGGATGCATGTTCAAATCTGATAACCATTTACATATATTGGAACTGAAGTTGGTTTTAAGAAAGACTGCACATGAAGAAAATCCCATATCGCTGAAAGTGTGATTTCAAATAGCCCACCATATAATTTGAGTCAAAGAATAATCTGATATTCATACCCAAAGAAGTAATAAAGCAGAATAATTAGACAACCAATCTAAAGATAAAATGATTGAGCCTAAAGACAAAGTAAATGAATTAAAGAATAAAGAAGTCAATGAACATAACATATTGTCTCAATAAAACTATAATACAGAACATTTTCAGGTCTATTGTTATCTGTATCACTTTCTCATTGCTAGTGATGGCCATACAATGAGTTGCTGAAATAACTTCACCTATGGTCAACTAAAAACATATAAAAGGATCCAGTTATCTATTTTTGGGCACTTGGGTTGCTTCTATAGCTTTCCTATTGTAGACTGTGCCTCAATAAACAGAGGGTTGCCGGGGTCCTTTTGAATTAAAGTTTTTGAGCCCTTTGGGTAGCTACACATGAATGGAATTGCTGGATCAAATGGAAGATTCAATTTTAGTAGTTTGTGGGACCTAAACACAGCTTTACATAGAAGATGTGTATATTTACAGTCTGGCATATTACTCGTAGAAGATGTGTATATTTACAGTCTGGCATATTACTCAGCAATCAAAAAGGATAAATGTACGGCCTTTGCAGCAACATGGGTGAAGCTAAAAGGGATTATGCTCATGAAATAAACCAGAAATAATAAGAAAAATATATAATCATCACACTTATAGGAGGAATATAAAGGAATTAAATAAGGGACCGAGGGGGAGGGAGTATTTATAATAAAGTAAGAATCAATATCATGAGGCAACTATGGACCAGAGACATTCTGTAGTGGAGAAGGAGGAGAGGGATTATGACAGGAGTGGGAGGAGCACAAGGCACTATGGTGATGGTGCACAGTGAATTGGTGGTGGAAATTTCATGGGGAAATCATACATTGTACAAAAATGAATGATAATGTAATGAATATATTAAAAATATAAAATATATAGGAGATTTTTATAGAATTTAGCCTCCTTTTTGGTGAGTTTGTAAGCTTCAAATGTTTGTTCATCTACTGAAAACATGTTAAGGACAAAACCAGGTAATGTTTGTAGAGAAATGTGATAGTTTCACGTGTGTGGATTTGTTTGTAATTATATAAGTATATATGATATAAAATAAACAGATAAAGTTGAGGAGCTCCAGTTGATTCTAACCATGTTAAAAGCTTACATATTGTCCTACAAAGTAAATTTTGAGGGAATTTCAAATAATTTACAAGGCAAAAAATCTCATTTGGGTTTGACTGCTATACATAAAGATAATTGGGAAGGCTAGTAGCAAGGGTTGAACAAGTATAGTGTTTCTTTTTTTCTGATTTAGAGATTAGTAAGATTCTAATGCTAAAGAGCATTTGATGTTAGAACATACATACTCAAAAAGTCTAATGAAGTCATATGAAGTATATTGAAATAAAGAAAAAACACTAGTGAGTTAATTTTATGAGTATATTTCAGGCCCTCCCTGGTGGTGCAGCAGGTTAAAGCACAGCACTAAGAAGCTAAAGCCATTTCTGCATGAGTTCCATCCCTGCCTGCCCCAGCGGTGATCCACATGGTGCGGCAGATCTCACCTGACCCGCCTGCTGTTCCCCTCAGCAGTGTACTTCAAAGATCTGCCTGTTCTGCTCCCCACTTAGTCTCTGGTGAATCCTCTCACCACCCCTGCATGTCTGGTTTACCCCAGTTCTGTTTGCACAAATAAATAAATCTTAAAAAAAAAAAGAGTATTTCAAAATTAAGTTCATAAAACTTGATCCTTAAGACCTTTTAGATTTGTGCTATTTTCCCATGAATCTCTAATTTCTTTAAAGATCTCTCATATAGCCTAAATATATATTTTTCAATATCAGTATCTATTGTGTATCCAAATTCTAGTTACCTAGATGTTTATTTCTGCCATCCTGTCTGAAAATTCTATAAGAGTAAGGAGATTTCAGCAGTGATAGAATTTAGTCTTAAGTATTATTCATTGTTCAAATATTATCTATGCTAGATTTTACTTACAAAATACTCCCTCAAAGTTCCTTTCACAAAATAGAGTATATATGCTTATTTCATTCAAAGTTCTCTATTTTCACTAGTATCTTTACTATAAGGATAGTGTCAAATTTTATATCCTTCCCAAATTATGCATACCTTCCCAAATTTTATATCCACAAAGATCAAAATAAAAAGTCATATATAAAAATAATAAGCACCAACAATTTAATATAGGACATCAAGTTGAATTTTAATTCAGATGAACAATGAATATTTAATATAAAATTATCAAAATATTGCATGAGACATTTACACTAGACAATTTATCGTTTATCTGAAATTCATATTTAACTTCATGTTCTAGACCATTTTCATTTACTTAATATGACAACCTTAATATTCTCCCCATTTATATTTTAAGCTGGACTAAGTTCTATTATGTACTCAACATGTGTAGATCAAAAACACAAAATTTACCCCAATTTTACCAAATATGAGTCCTAAGATACTTTCTATTTCATTCAATTTACATCCTACTTAACATGATTCTAACATCATAAAGCTCTTTAATACTGCCCTTGTAGTGTTCTTTCCCCTGATTCCCTGTTGAGAACAGCCTATATCACTTCTTAAGAGTAGTTTTAAAATAATTTAGCTCCAGAAAAAAAAAAAAAAAACTTAATTTGGAAGCTAGCTGTTAAATAAACAAACACATAAAAACAGGCAATTTAATGAAGGAGATGTAAGCAGAAACAGTGGTTATTTACCCTACACTTTTTTTCATAATATGTCATATTAGAAAAATGTTTTGTGTGACTGGATAAATGGAAATCAAGATAAAATATGAATAAACAGTGGTACATTTGTTTCCTTGATATCTTAATAGCACTGACAGACAAGCACTATTCAGTCTCAGTGGTGCTGACAAGTAGATTTCAGACTAAGAAAAGGCATGCTGTGTGTAAGGAGGTTAAAGATTCCAAAGCTGCTAACTTTTTCTAATCACAAAATGTTAAAATGAAAGAAACCTTGAATACCAAGTCAAACTCCTTTCTTTTAAATTGAGAAATCCAATTTAAAGTCAAACCAAATTTATGTTCGAGGTTATATACTGGCAGATGGAATATAAGCATTTTAATCCCAATCCACCACTTTGCCAGAGCTCTGTAACACCAGACAGCCTAAATCTACCATAATCAAATATGTATTAAGAAAATAGTAACTGTCTTTACCATATGTAAAGGTTCTTTAATAGTTAATAGGCCCACATATGCTAAGTGACATGGACAAAATAGGAGGTGTCTGTTGGGTGTGGTGATTTAATTAGGGTTGTGAGGGTTAGGGTTGCTTCTAATAGTTTACAGTAATATGTTTAAATCATAAACATATAGAATGCTTGAATCTAACTTGTACCATGATTCCTCACTATTTTTTCCTCAGATAAAAATAAGGAATTGATGAATTTGTAAGGTTATTGGAAGTTCACACCAAAGCAGCACTATTAGTTATTGTTCTGAGACTTAAATTTCACCAATTGAATCCACAGCTCGGTGAGGACATTGCTGCTGATATTTCAGAGCTGTGCCATTTTTCTCAATGCTGTAATTTAGAGGATTTATTAGCAGGCATGTTGCAAGATCATTGTGTGTAGAGTTCATGATGAAACCCTCCAATGGGACTAGAGGCTGAACCAAATTGACAATTTATAATGGCCCAAGAAAAAGCCCAGGCCAGAGAGATTGCATCAGTACGTGTCATAGAAATGAAAGCAGTGACTTCTAATACAAATTCTGCTCATAACACAGGCAGAGTGCTCTTGGCATCAAGGCCAGTAGAACACTGTAAATGCATGTCCTGTAATATCCACAGATCCAGTCAGACATATCAATTCATAGTTAAATTCAGGAAGGCCCAGTTACATATTCTAGTTTGCAGGCTTTGCAAAGGAATGGACTTCTGAGATTACACTGTGAATTTGAATGAAGTTCAAGATATGCCAGGTAGTTTGCATGGCATCAGGCAATTTTGATTCTGTGACAGTGAATCAAACTTAGGTAGTTGAAGCTATTACTTGATGATACTAATGCATTAGCTGCAGACTTAGGTCAATCAATAAATAAATGAATACTGCAAGTGCAGTAAATAAGAGACATGAAAATCAGTTAGAAATTTACAGTTGTGGTTTATAATACTATGTAAAGCTACTTGCCACAAAACTTTCTCACAAGAAACTTTGCTACACTTGTTAAGACGCCATGCATTTTTCAAACTTACAATTACAGAGTTGATTTTGAACACTGAATACTTGGATATACTATAAGTATGAGAAAAATGACATCAATATCCTCTCAGGAAGAAATTGAAACAGTATGAATTACAACTGTTCAACTGTAAGAATTTGTGAGCAAAATTATAGGATTATCTTATACAGGACAGGGACCATACAGTAGCTATGAGAAAGACTTAAATCACAGGAGGGAAGATAAAACTAAATGCAATGTTTACGTGAAATTTTCTCCAACTGTGTATTTCTAACAGAACATATAAATCAGACTCTAATAGTTTTCTCAGAGGCTGAAACTTTTGGGATACTACTGTGCTCTATCAGTTCAAAGGAGCAGTGTCCTGACAAGACTTACTGTAGGTGTCTCCTGGTTGAAAGGTAACTGAACCTATATTTGGACTGCTTTAAGCTAAAGGAGCAATTTATTCAAAAGATATGAGGAACAGGTGTGCTTCTGGACCTCGGAGCACATTCAGAGGTTGGACAGGTCTAGTGATCCTAAGAAATGCTCCCTCCACCTGTCCCATGGGCTTGTCTTATTCATCTGCCTGTTCCTTCATCTCACTTGTGTTTTTCTCCAGGCTTATAGGAGAGCATAACCTCCATTTGCATGTAGCTCTCTGGGGAAGATACTAGTCCAGCCCTGTTCCAAAGTGTATCCAAGTTTAAAGTACACCTGGGAGTCGTTAAGTGCCACATTTCTAAGATACACATATATCATCTCTGTATAATTCTCTTTTAAAGACAGAAGTACATTAATTTTCTCTTCCCTTAGAAGAATAAAAATAAGTTCCTCATTCAATCTTCAAGTGATATTTATGTTAGCTTGTCTTGCTGTTACATTAGTTAGGATAGAAATAAGATGGCTATATGTCAGAAATGTGTTTACTGCTGATAATGTTATTGCTTTGAATTTTGTATTTACCAATACAGGGGCTAGATGGAGATAATCTACAAAAATATAAAGCTGTCCTGTAAGAATCCTCTATTCCTGTTTTATTGACAAAATATTAATAGCAAAACTTCAAATTATTTGCATCAATAAGTTGAAAAGGAAGAAGTTTTAATTTATAGAACAGTGAATAAAACTTATTTATAAGTTTAACTCTTATCTAAATTTCATCCCTTTAGTGACTATTTTTGAATATCTTTATAAATTGAGACTTCTTTTAAAAGATTTATTTATGTGTGCATACAGAAATTGGGTACAGCCAGAGGTACAGGGGCAGCGAAAGGATTCACCAGAGACAGCGGGGAACGTAACAGGCCAAATGACAAAGTACACTGCTGAGGGGAGCGGGGGGCAGGTCAGGAGAGGTCTGCCACACCATGCGGATCACCTCCAGGGTAGGCGGGGATCGAACTCATGCTGAAGTGGCTTTAGCTTCTTAGTGTTGTGCTTTAACCTGTTGTGCCACCAGGGAGGGGCCAATTCAGACTTTTTATAACAAATAAATTGAAATCCAATTTTTACAAGATCTGTTTTACTCCCATTAAGAATAACTTTTGTAGAATAATTAGGAAGGATAACTGTTTTTACAGTTAAAGAAATATATGTTTAAATTTAAAAGGGTTCTTTTTTATGTTATCTAAGTTGAAAGCTTCTAATGTGCATAAAACTTTAAAGACAAAGTCTTACATTGTTTGGCCCAATTTTATTCTTAGCATCCATATGATATAGTGCCCTTACCCATAGATATTCTAAGAAAATAAAGACACAAATTTTACTTTCAGTATTTCTGATTGCTATTAAGGGATATAATAGATTACCTAGTTAAATTTTGATTTGTCTATTTTTGATATAAAATATAAAATATTCTGCTTAAATCTAGCAGAATGAATCTATAAAATTATAGCTTTTGGGGGGGGGAGGAATGGAAATTTGTTAAGAAAGTTTATAGAACAAATTTTCTACTTCATTGTAGAGATAATTTTGTTCATGACTCAAAGTCAAAGATCCACATGGTCATTTCCTCTTCAATAATTTGCCTCAGAGGAAATATATTTCTAAACTACTGTTTAGAGGTACACAAGAGTACATTTCTGAAAATAAAATAGGTTGTCTTTAAATATAAACTTACAAAAATGTCTTAAATTTGATGAGACATTTACATGTATCTTACTAGGAGGTAAGCACTATTCTGACTTTTTGCACCTTTAAACCCATTATGGGAATCTGACAAGGTAGTCATAATTTTTATACCTATACCATTGTATGAAGAAAATGAGTCTGGGTCTCCCCAGTGCCTTAAGGGTGAAGTCTCAGCACTAATCAGTGCAGCCTGAGTTCCATCTGGCCAGGGAACTAACCCACACAAGACACAGTGAACTCATATCCTGCCCACTGCTCTCCTCAGCAGTTTATTTCAGCAGATAGATGTGCCTGTCCTTCTTTTTCTGTGTCTGCTGAACTTCTCATTTCCCTGCATCTATGGATTATACCCTAGTTCTAGGCAAAAATATGATATAAATAAAAGAAAAAGAGTTGAAATTTCCTTGCTAAATTGCCCCATTAGTATAAAGTATCAGGAACTGAAGTGAGGCATTATAATTTCAGAAGTCATCCTCTTCAACATGTTACCTCTCTCTTAAAGTCAATATTGGTTGGTTTCTTCCTGCTGGCACAACAGCTTAAAGCACTACATTGTACAGCTCTATGAAGCTACAGCAGCACAAGTTCAATCCCTGGTCAGGGATCTGACCATCATGGCAAGACAGACCTCTATTGACACGCCTGCTGTTAACACTCAGCAGTGTATTTCAGTCAGTATGCCTGTTCTGCTCCCCACTCTGTCTCTGGTGAATCCTCTCACCCACCACACCTCTGACCTGTACCCCAGTTCTGTACGCATAAATAAATAAATCTTTAAAAAAAAGTAAACAGTTTTTGTCTATCTCATACAACTAATACCAGTCAGAAACAATCATCCATCCTACCATAGGTTTTCAATTTGGAAGACCTTTACGTATCACTTGGTTTAATTTGTTGTTTTCTGAAGAGATCCTTATCACTAGAGAAAACTGTTTCTTCTCTCTTTGATCTATTGCCTAGAAGTATTGAAGTTATCACTAAAATTATCTCTGGTGATATTTAAATATGTCTATAACAATACTAAAACTTCAATATCAGATTATAATAGAAATAAACATATAATGTATGATTTCAAAGTAAAGGACACTTGTTTTTCTATAGCTAGTACTGATTTAAATGTTGGTAGCTAGAGGATGGTTTGATCCGCTCAGTAATTATAAAATTCCATTGTGTGCAAACCAGTGCCTTTATTTAATTCTCCATGTTTAAAAACTAATGTTTGTTTTTAGATGGCATTTCAAATTCTTAATTAATAACCAGATTTAAGTTGATCTGATGAGAACTTTTAAAAGCCCATTTATATAAATATGTATAAGTGCATGCATGTACATATATATGTATAAAGTAATATAAAAACATTGCATATTGATAATCATTTTTTGAGAATCATCTTTTGAACATGTGCCCTGGATTTATACTTATATTGGATTTATTATAAATCCAACAAATTGTTAAATAAACCGTTGATATATAATTTATTATTTTATTTTATTTTTTTAAATATTTTCTTCTTTTATGGTTAGTGCTTTATTTTATAACAGTTTATTTTACATCATTTTGTACATTTTTTTTTTCCATCTCAATTGTAACCTCTGCAGATTTCCCAGCACCAAGGCACCCATGTGCCATCACCATAATCCCTTGCACTTCCCTCCCCACCACCCTGTTTTTGATCCCTTTCCCCACTACACCCCCACAAAATGTCTCTAGTATATGGTTGTTCATTATTTTTGTTAGCCTGATCCATTATACTCCTGCTATGAGTGAAACCATCCGGTATTTTTCTTTCTCTTTCTGGCTTACCTCACTAAGCATAATATTTTCCAGCTCCAACCAAGTTGCTGCAAAAAATATGTTTCTCTTTTTTGGTTGCTGAGTAATATTCCATTGTAGATATGTACCCCATCTTTTTTATCCAGTCATCTACTTTTGGGCATTTGGGCTACTTCCATGTTTTTCCAATTGTAAATAAAGCAGCAATAAACATGGGGGTGCAGGTATCTTTTTCAAACAGTGTTTTTATGTCTTTTGGGTAGATACCTAGGAGTGGGATTGCTGGGTCTTAGGGAAGCTCCCTGTTTAGCAGTTTGAGGAACCTCCAAACAGTTTTCCATAGTGGTTGTACTAGTTTGCATTCCCACCAGCAATGCAGGAGAGGTCCTTTTTCTCCA
>NW_004567103.1:68437758-68442684 GCF_000260355.1 Condylura cristata | reverse complement strand
TGTTTTGTAATTTTCTTTGTAGAGGTCTTTTACCTCCTTTGTTAGGTTGACTCCCAGGTATTTGATTCTTTATGTTTGAATTGAAAAGGGGATTTTTTTTTTTAATCTCTGCTTCTTCTGATTGGTTGTTTGTATATAGGAAAGCTTCTGACTTTTGTGTGTTGATTTTATATCCTGCTACCTTGCTAAACTGGTGGATGGTTTTGATTAGTTAAAGATTCATTTATTTATTTTATTATTTATGCATACAGAGCTGCAGTATAGGCCAAAGTTTCTGGGGTGAGGATATTCACTAGAGACACAGTGGGGAGCAAAACAGGCAGATTAACAGAGTATACTGCTGAGGGGAGCAACAGGTGGGCCCAGGAGAGGTCTGCCCCACCATGTGGATCACCTCTGGGGCGGGGATTGAACTCACACTGAAGCAGCTGCTCTTTGCTTACAATGCTGCTTTCTAACCCATTGTGCCACCAGGGAGGTCCCTGTTGATATATAATTTAAAAAGCAGTGTGTTACTAGCAGCAAGACAGAGACATATATAATTCAGCACAAAGATGAAGTACTTATATGTAAAAGATAATCAAGTTTATATAAAATCATAATTCTAAATTATGATTAGGATTAGAATTAGGATTTCTAAGTACTTCTGTAACAACGATCTTTAAAAACAAACAAACAAAAAAAACTACTGTCCTTTATATAAAATTACTCTTAAAAGACTTCACAGAAATAATTTTTTACAGTTCTATTTTAGGAGGAAGTCTGATGTCCAGAATAATTGTGAATTAGCATAAGGAAGCATATGCTGTATTTAGTTAATATGGTTTGTTTGTGTTCAGAGTTCAAGAATTTATGGAGTAAATGACTATAAGAAATATAAAGTAACACATGTTCTTAAAAGGTCATTCATAATTTATATTTTAATATAGATTTCTCAAAGTTGAACTTGTAATTCTCAATCAAGTCTATTATGAACCAAATAAAGTTTGTTATTAGCTATAAAAGTATAACTCTAATATCCAGTTTTCAAAAAGTGTCCCTGTTATGAGAGCTCTCCCTGGTGGCACAGGGGTTCAACTCTCAGTGCTTTCCAGCTATTACCAACTGCTGCACCATGAATCCAATCCCCAGCCAGGGAGCTGACCCACATGGCACAGCAGACATCTCTTATCTCTCCAGTTGCTCCCCTCAGCAGTGTATTTCAGTCTATCTGCTCCTTACTCTGTGTCTGCACAATCTTCTCAACCTGTACCCCATGCCTATATCCTAATTTTTGTGTGCATAAATGGATAAAATTAATATTTTAAAAGGTCCTATTATGTAATATCAATGACCATCAAATGCATTACATTCTATAAGTATGATGATCAATTAGAATTCAAATTACAAGGGACTCTATGAAGTAATCCACACTCCTGTTATTCAAAATCTGGCATTACTTCATTTACATATCTCTTTCAGTAATGCATAACTAATTTAAACTAACAGCAAAGACAAAATTAAGGAAATATATGAATCCAAATTAGTTATCACTAAAGTCAGAATTTTTGGTGAATTTGGATTTACTGTGTTATCTTTGGCAATGGATCTATCTGTAACTTTTAAAAATAAAATGACTTATGTAATACTTTATTACCTTTCTTATATGTTGTTAACCTAATCATCATCTTTTATTCAAATCAACATTCCATGTTACTTTCTTCCATGTTACTTTTTGGCCCAACCTGCCATTAACTGGAGTTTAAATTATGTTTTAGAATGCTCCATCACCCACAAATCTGTCTAGCAACTGTCTGAAATGCAAATTAAATGAATATATATTCTTGCCAAAACATTAATATATTCCTCTGGTATGATTCTGCTTTTTGCAACAGACCTGAGCAGTTGATCAAAGAAATTATTTCAATTTGTTGGGGAGGAAACCTTAATAGGTGCCATCTAAGTAAAATAACATTCTGAAGAACAATGTCTCAACTAACAATTTGGATAACATGAACACTTCACACTGCAGACGGTATTTATTAAGTGGTAAAAGTACATTTCCGAGAATGTTCCAACATTAGAGATTATGTTAATGTCAGTATCTCCACATGAGTTAACTTGTTTTCAAAACTGAATAAAATTTAAACATTTCAGTGCTTGCAAAATCCAATGCTTACAAGTGCTAAGCACATTAAATGTTGGGGCATATATAATGTAGCAGCCCATACCAAGCAAAAGGGAGCAGAGAATCCTGTTTGTAGTAGCAGGTAACACTCAATTCAAGTCAGTCATTGGCAAAATGGATTGTAGACTGTAAGCCATTACCTTTTTAATGTTTTATAATAATTCATAAGACAAAAGTTGTACTTGAAATCAAGTAGTTTTAAAGTGTTCAAATCCAATGACAATTTCATCCAGGTCAAATATCCTTTTAGACTATATTCAACCTGAGGACTAGCTGGTACATCATGTATTATTTTAAGTCACTATCCATCACTTATTTTAGCTTTGCTACATCGAGGGCTCCTTTGAAAGTTCAGTTCTCTGAGTTTCTAACCAATTCTGAAGGGTTGTGTAAAACTGGAGAACATTCCCGATATATTAGGATGATATTGACAAAAGAAAAAAAAAAAATACAGGCCCCTGTTGGTGACAGAGGGGGTTAAAGAGCAGTACTATGCAGCTACTCTATCACTAGTGCCCTGACTTGGGAGGTGACCCACATGGCACAGCAGAACTCTTCTGTCTCCTCTGCTGCTCCCCTCAGCTGTGTATGGCAGTCAATGCACCTGTTCTGTCCCCCAATCTGTCTGGTGAATCCTCTCACCCCCTGAAATTCTGGCCTGTACCCCAGTTCTTGTATGCATGAATAAATGAATCTTTGAAAAGAAAAAAAATACATATACAATTTTGTGGTTTTTTTCATAATTGTCATAGTTTAATGATGTTTATTTAGATTATAGCAATGACTTGTTACATGCAGTGAGACCTCTGTTCTAAGAATTATCTGCTAGTGGCAGTAACTAGCTCATCTTGCCTCATGCCCTTACCTGTATGTATATAATTTCTTTTCTTCCTGATATATTGTATTTCTTAAGGACAAATCACTTTAGATTTGCATGAAACTGTTGTGTGAACATCGCTAAGTACACTTTTATTTTTACTAAGGCAGTATCTTGTTGGCACATACTCAATAGAAAGTGCTTAATAATACTTGCTGAGTTGAAACAAATATAAAAAAAGAACAAACCACTTCACTTTTACAAAAACATGCTTTCTTAATGTCCATGTTGCTTAACAAGAAATCACCTTTATTTTTCTCAGTACTAAGGCATTATTGCAGATAAAACCTCTTCCTGGCTTGAATAAGCTCATAATCCCATCCATTTTATGTGCAATTGCCTTTGGCCTCATATCTACCTGTTTTCTGAGATTTGAAATAAAGCTCAGCTTTTTACCCTTTGTCACCAGTATGCATTATATACTCTTAAAACAAAAACTCACATAATTAGAAACTGCAACAGAAAGTTAAATTTTTCAACCACTGTCTTTATTTTGCTCAGTAATTCACAGTGCTACTTTCCCACTGTACTGTCTGATACTTGTCAATGAAAAAGTCCAAAATATCATAAATTAGGTATCATTTTAGGTTTTAAAAATACATTTTTTTTAAATAATTATTTATTTATACATACAGAACTGGGGTACAGGCCAGAGGTGCAGGGGTGATAAGAGGCTTCACCAGAGACAGAGTAGGGAGCAGAACAGGCAGATCAACCAAGTACACTGCTGAGGGGCGTACTGGCCGGGTCAGGAGAGGTCTGCAGCACCATGTGGTCACCTCCCAGGGCAGGGATTAAATTCATGCTAAAGTGGCTTTAACTTCTTAGTGCTGTTTAGGGAGGGCCCAAAACATAAAATTTTAACTGAGACAAAGTTAATGTCCTTATGGTTTGTTTGTTTTTTACAAGACAGCAGGAGATATATACAGAGAGAGGCATCAGAGGGGACAATTATCTTGCTAGCTAAGAGTGGTTACAAGATGGAAGAGTTAAGATCAAGTCTATGTGAAGTGTAAGAAAAGGCCTTAGAGAGTAGGGTCATTTGACATTTATCTCAAATTCTTAGTATTGTCAGGTGTTACTTGCAAAAGCATAGTAGGCCAAGGACATATATTCAAAGAATAGTAAGCATAAGCATAAATGTGAAAAAAAATACAATGTACAACAGACAGAGGCTATGTTCAAGAGCTGATGGTTCCTCAAAAGGGATACTTGGTAGAATGACTCATACATGGAATTGAAAACTAGTCTAAAGTCAGACTGGGAAAGACCTTGAAAACTTTTTGAAGTGGTAGAGCAGGCTGGTATTAGCAGGGTTCCAGTGACTCATTCCTTTGGGAGAGTCACTCTTATTGGTCTCCTTCTAAATTGAGCATAGGCTTGGTCAAATGCCATCAGCAAATGTGATAAAAAGAGTTGATAACTGAATGCACAGTGGGACTCTCTTCTTAGAATTCAGCCTTAATGTAAGAGATCCAGACTGGCTTACAGAGATTGCAAAGCAAAAAAAATGTCATCTCAGCCTCCTACTTTCCATGTCAATTCTCAAGCGAATGCAGCCACACAAGTCATCATCAGAGGACAGTGCACCCAGTACATAAAATCATTGAGTTTTAGAAGAAGGTAGTTTTGCAGCAAGACAGAACTGATATAGAGATCAACATGTTTTATATGGGCAATGTATAGCCTTCAAAACTTTGTCATGTTTTTCAACTGGGGCTGAAACACTGCAAAGCTTTTTTTAGCAACTATAGTGATAGTAAAGGTGGAAACAGATTGATGTCTGGGCTGATGCACAATGAAAGAACCATGGAAAACCTTTGTGTTGGCCAAACTATTGAAAATGAGTAACTCTATAGGGACAGGATTTAGCAAATATATA
>NW_004567103.1:68415582-68437658 GCF_000260355.1 Condylura cristata | reverse complement strand
TTTTTTCTGTGAAGGGTTGCATAGTAAGTATGGTAGGCATTTCTAATTCCAAGATTTCCGTTGTAGACACGGAGCTCTGGCCTGGTATTGCAAAAGAAGCCATCTAACAAATTCATGGTTATAGTCTAATGAAATTGTATTTACACAAATTGCCACTGGGTTAGATTTGCTTTAAAGCAAAGGTAGATGGAAGACAGATAGCATTTTATAGTTAGAATCAATGCACTATAGCCATTAAAAAGAAGGACGAATAGGTGATGTCCTAAGGTTTAAATGGTCAAGTAGATGTCACTGGTGGTTACTGAGACAGTAAATCAAGGGTAAAGCAGATTTTGAGTGGGGTTGTTTTGGGACACTGTGAGTGTAAAGTGGGGCCACCTGGAAGAAATATATAATACTTGCTTGAAAATAGAAGCAAGAAGTACTAGATCTTGAAAACATATTTGAAAGTCAGTAGCATAAAGGTGGAATTTTAAGCCGTAAGTAGAAATGATTAAATTACCTTTTAAGGCTTCTGTTTTCCATTACTGCCCTTAGCATGTAAGGAAGTACTCAATAAACAAAGTCATGCAACATTCTGTTTTTAATTGTATCATCAGCAAATGAGATTACTGAATGAGAAAATGATTAAAAATAGGGCCCTTGAGGCAATTACTTAAGGGATAAAGGGATGAGAGAGAAATCAACAGAAGTGATCAGAGAGTTATCAGAGGAAAAAAAAGCCATTGAGAATATTATTGTGGATTAAAAAGGAGTTTATTTTCTAATGAGGTGTGTTTGTCAATATCCATTGCTATGGAAAGTACCACTTTTCCCTCCTCCACTCATATGTAGTCACCTTGGACTAGCTGCTGAAAATGATAGGCAGAACTCAGCAGCCAGGTGAAGCTCTGTAATGTAAAAGGAGGTAGCTAAAAAGCTCTTGTTCTTGTGGCCTGACCTGCACCGTGTGCTGCTGGGAAAGAGACATGGAAAGACACATGAAAGAGATATATAGAAACATTTGAAAGATATGTGAATGGGAGACACATGGGGAAGTGACAATGGTGGCTATTGTTGATGTGTGATCTCATTTTGTCCCAGTTTTCTGCAACCTGCTTCAGAATTTCTTTCCTAACACTGCTTACCATAAGTTACCTTAGATTTGTACCAACTTTTCAGGCCCTACTTCATGCCAACCCTACTTGGTGTGGCTGGGCATTTGTCCCCATGGGGATGGATAATTTGTTCTTTTGAGGGGGTACACTAATATTTTCTCTTTCCTCTCTATTCACCCTAATTATATTAAAGATGTTTCACATAAGAGTATGTCTGTCTTCATTCAGCAGATGGCTGGACACCCTTTTGAACACACACCCTATTCGTTTAGAGTTCCTGAGTGCCCCTTGGTCACATGCTAACAGACTGGAATTTTAGCATAAAGTTCATATCTCAAAAGTGCTATCTCCCTCAAGCATAGAGAAAATTCATTATTAATTCAAACTAATCAAGTAATCACACTGATTTTATAGGAGGAATCTGCATCTAGTGGGCTGAAGGGGTGGTAGGGGATTTGATACACTAAGACAAAGTACTGGAATCCAACACAAAAGTGATGGCATTCAGGTCTAAAACTCTTGTGGTGTCAGGTGTTCCAGAAGGGCAGTGTAACTTGTCCAGGAATAGCCTCTGTCAGCAGATGCCAAGAAGCCTCTGAAGAAGGCTTAGGAGACTAAAAATCTTAGGTTGACTTTTTTCACCTTCTATGTAATGTTTTATAATGCATTACTATGGTCACCTGTTGGTTTGACCTCCTAGGACAACTAGGCTTTTATTTTTTTCCTTACACTTAGTATGTCCCTATTTTAACATACTCCTGAACAAATAGCTGTTTTCTAGTTAATGGCTTAAATTACTACCTTAACTTCCCCTATCTCTGAATCATTTTTTTTTTCTTTTTTTAATCAATACAAATAAGACGAGTGTCTGGACAATTCTTCATAGGTAACAGTGTTGTTTTGAATAGCTTGGGAAAGACCAGTGCGAGAAGGATGGAGGTTCCAATGTAACAATGCCAACTAATAGCAAAGTCCTTGTTTTCTAAGTTTCTCTATTCATTTCATTTAATTTACATATTGATTTTCCCAGGTGTCATTTTATATCTGCAAAAGGTTCTCCTTTCTACCCATCTAGAGATCTACTATTTTTTTAAATTTCTATGGCATAGATGATCCAGGCTAAGACACACCAAACTCTGGATTCAAGAAATAGCCTGGGTATGGGTATTTAATTCAGTTAACTATCTTTTTTTTTTTTTTTTAAGATTTATTTATTTATTCATACAGAACAGAGATGCGAAGGGTAAGAGGATTCACCAGAGACAGAGTGGGGAGCAGAACAGGCAGGAGCAGCGGGCGGGTCAGGAGAGGTCTGCCAGCCATGTGGATCTCCTTTGGGGCAGGTGGGGATCAAACTCATGAGGAAGTGGCTTAAGCTTCTTTGTGCTGTGCTTTAACCCACTATGCCATCAGGGAGGGCCTCAGTTAACAATCTTTACTGGACATGTTTCCCTATATATATATAGGGAAATGATTGCCTATTTTACTTAAGCTAGTCATATCCAGTTTCTATCTTTTCAACTAATCTGGTCCTGACTTAGACATCTCCATAAATATTCCAGGAGAAACATATTAATGGTGCCACATGATCCAATTAGAGGTAAACACGGGAACCATTTAACCCTGGTACAGTTTCTTTCATTAAATACAATAGCATCCCCTGATGGCTTTCTCATCCTTCGATGTCATTTGAAGTCTCACACTGCTGCCCTCAGCTCATTTGCTTTATTTCCAGATTTTTTACTGAGCATGTTTCCTAGCCAGATTCATGACTATGGATAAGGTTCAAACTATTAGAGAAACAAAGTTCCTGAGGGAAACAGACAGCTTCTCATTGTTCTTCATTATTTACATATTCTCCTGTATGTTTCTGAGGCACTTAACCTAATTTACATTTTAATGAACTACCATACTGTACTTACCAAATGCTTAGTGGGTCAATACTAGAGAACCCATTACAGAAATCAGAAACAAACAATAAGCAGAATTGAAAAAAAAAAAAAAAAAAAAGTGCATCTGCTGAACTGGTATGGCCAGAAAAATGTTTGAATTTCAATTAAGATTTCTGTCATATCCATGTGTGCTTTTGCATTATTTAATATTTTCCCTAAATCAGATCACTGTGTTTGCTTAACTTTGTGTATTTTTAAAGAAAATGTTGTTTCATAGCATTGTTCCCTAAATGGAAAACAGTGTCACTTAAAAAAAATGTCGGGCCCTCCTTGGTGGTGCAACAGGTGCACAGCAGTATGAAGCTATCGCAGTCACTGCATCACGAGTTCAACACCTGCCCAGGGCGGTGACCCACATGGCATGGCAGACTTCACCTGGCCTGCCCACTGCTCCCCTCAGCAGCGTATTTCAGTCTATCTGCCTGTTACTCACCACTCAGTCTCTGGTGAATTTTCTCACCAGCCCCCGTCCCCACACCTCTGGCCTGACCCCAGTTCTGTATGCATAAATAAATCATTTTTTAAAAAAATACAATTGTATCTTAAAGTAATAAACATTTATCACCTAAAGATTTTCCTGGAGAGTGCTGGGAAAATGCCGCACACTGTGAAAACATCACTTGTGGAAACTGAGGTAGCATTAAGAAAAAAGAGGACTTTGGACCCATTATGTGTCCCAATCTGTTTTACTTCTTATTGAAATCTGTATCTACCTATCAGAATCTACTTCTTTATTACAAGTTTTATTTAGTTATTTGTGTATGTATTTTTTGCTCCAGTCTTGTCTTTACTTCAAGGATTAAAACTATACCTTTTGTTTTTTTCAAGTTCAGAGAATATATATGCACACACACACACACCATACACACATACATATATGTATGTGTGTGTATTTTATTTGTTGAATTAATGAATGAATGGAAGGATGAAATAACTAACCTCTCTGTATTTTCATTTCCTTATCTAACTTGACAAAAGAAACAGGCTCTCAAGTCTTTAGATTAAACACCTATATAGGATGTGACCTAGAGAGCTATGAAGCACAATTCCCATTTCCAATTAATCATCAGACTGAAAGGCTCATGCCACCTACAGACCTGGTCATTCAACCACACTTCTCTTCTCTATAACCAATGTCTCCCCTTATCTTTGTGGCTCCTATGGACAAATGTGCATATATATTATGTACATATAAAATGGTATATGTACATCTTAGGAGTCCTAGACACTTCTCCTGTAAAGTCAGTCACAAGAGCAAAAATAACACCTTGTCTGTTGGTCCTTAGAACTGCATTTCATTGCAAGTATTTAACACTGACAATCAGGCTGAATTTGAAAGTTATGAGATCTACTTTCCACATAAACTGCTATAAGAGGAAAACTTCTAGAACATATTCCATATGATTTTATTTGTAGATGAAGACATGACTTTACTACCATTCTTTTATTGAGTAGAAAGTTATTTAACTCAATATTTTAATTTTCAAAGATAAATTAGAGCTACATACATTTTTTTCCAGATTTAGTCTTTGCAATTTTTAATCCAACCTCTTAAGTGATTTAACTCAATATTTTAATTTTCAAAGATAAAGATAAATTAGAGCTACATACATTTTTTTCCTGATTTAGCCTTTGCAAATTTTTTTTTAAACCAACCTCTTTAACTTCAGTTTCTTGAGAAAGGAAAAGTCACATACTACAATTCCAAGAGCCCATTAGCGCTCTTAAAAACTTTATTAACAAGTAATATGTAAAGTTACCATGTGCATATCTAGTTTAGCTTTTGTTCCTTGTAAAGTTGGAGAACTTTTAATTTGAGAAAAGATGCATACTTATAAGTTTCTACCAATTCTACAAAAGCTAGTGTTATAAAAAATATTTGTGATTTTAAAGTATTATATAATAATTACTGAAGAATATTGAAGGAACATAAAATTCTGAAAATAATCCTGGAGATGGTATATTTGATTTACAATTGCTACCAAGAACAAGAGAAACACATGTATTGTGAATAGATGGAGATTTACTCTAAGGTTAGTACTCAAGTCCTTATGTTTAAGAAGTCCTCTCTTGGTAGCATAGTAGGGATCAATAAAGGGAAGTTAGAGAAAGAGAAAAGGCCAACCTAGAATGAGCATAGGCAAATCCTGCAGAAAGCTATTTCACTTGTCCTCACAGGTAGGTGAATACTGAAATGGAAGGTCAGTATTCCAAGCAATCTATAGCCAAGTCAAGATTTCTAGGGATTCCTTTTATCTGTCTGTAGTTAAGGGTGATGATGATAAAGATGTGGGAATGTTGGAAGTGTGGTGGGTGGAGAAGAGAATGTAATACTGAGTGTTATGCAAATTCATAGCAATATGCCACGTTGCTCTTCTAGGAATCTTTGATATGAAAACTAAATCAAAGCTATCGCTCTGAAAAGGAGATGACAGATACTTTATATCTTAGGCATCTCATACCTTTTTGACATACTATAGATAATAAGATATATGTACATATACTATATATACACAGCTGCATGTTTATATAGTAATATATGTACGTTGACATAGTCTTAATTAGATCAATAAGCCATTTTTAAGTTGATCCAAAATATCCCTTCAAAGTTATTATTTATTCAGTAAATAATCAATATCTGGTGAACATACCAATCCATTTTAGGATTTTACCATTGAGCCAGATAGATATGCTGTACAGCTCCAGGGAACACTCATTCTATGCAAGGGGCATATACTAAAAATTATGTGTGCTATAAATAGCTAATAAAATACAATGGTGATGAAGTGTGAATAAATGTGGCTAATATTCTAAGGAATTATAGACTCTATGTTACAATCAACAATATATTATTTAACAATGAAAATGGTTAATTACTTTAAATTCCAAATAAGAATTTCACAGTTACAGAAAATCCTAGTGTAAACTATTATTATAAATATGAATCGTGGACTAAAGTTGTAATGTAGCTGTCAAAACTTATCCTCCAATTATTTCACAACATTCATTCTTTTCAGTTGGGTGGACTATTGTCCACCCAGTTGGGTGGACTATTGAGCACCAAGGTATTATGAAGGACATAGACATACTGAAGAATATACAAGTGGTATATGGAAATAAGTTACAAAATTTAGAGTTGAAAGAGCTAGAGTATTTTCTTAATTAAAAGGAAATTGAAGAGTGATAATGATAGGTCTATGCAACTACCTAAAGGTTTTACTTGTAGAATAATGGAACAGAATTATCATACCTAATTTACAAAGCAGCTGAAAACTACAAAAAGGTGAAATTCATTTTGGAGTGCTTTCTCTCATTTGTAGAAGAGTCTTTATTTATAGGAGAAAGTTGTATGAAATGACTTCTAAGATTACATTTCATAAAAAGCTCTATGAAGTTAAAAGAATATTAATCTTGAAACTAGACGTTTGTACCATTAAACTTACTCTACCACTTACCTAAGTTTTATGGCAAATTAACTCCCAGAGGCTGGCCGAAAAGAGTTTTTACCTTAAGTCTGCAGAACAGGTTATTGCAATAAAGTGACACTAGGATTCACCTCAACCCAGGGAGGAAGGGAATTCCCAGGCTGAAATCCTTTACACTGAACATACCTTCTACTGTTGTAACTCTAGTTGCATTTATGTTAAGCTCTATTGACTTGTCATTATTCACGTTGTGTTTATTTTGTATTTCTTGAAGAGTAATATACAAACCAAAAAGAAAGGGTCCATTTTTTTTCAATTTACTTTCATTTTACCAATCATGTGTCTTATTTTTACACATTTTCAAGAGTCAATCCCCTGGTTAACCTGTCCCAACAGAACATTTGGACATACCTATGACTTAAACATGTAAAACAGGCATGCCAAGCTCTGGATGTTTATAAACGAGATTATAAATATCTTTGTAGAAAAATTTCATGATTCCCAACAAGGGAAATTTTCTGTTTAAGTTGTGACATGTTTTAAGAAACACAAAAGACTAGAAATAACAATTTAGGCTGAATTTTAACCCTGAGCACCTCACCCATCTCATGTTGAACCCCTTCCTTCCTCTCTGTGGACACTGTTCCATGCCACAAACCCAAGACTCTGAAACTCTCCCACTAGGAAAGGAATGTTAGATGGTTACTTAAGAACTATTGAGGCTTGCCAATTAACTATTGCCATTTTCTGAATCTTGATCAATGTGTGTATTACTTTACAAACCTAGAGCAACATTTCCCCATCCACTATCTTCAGAGTCAATTTTTTCTCTTTAATTTATAATGGCAATTATTCCAAACTGCATTGATTAATATAAATGGAAAGTACTACTTTTATTGGTATAATAAGCATTTCCCTATGATATTTCTTCACACATGAGACATGTCTATAAGCATAATTAATAATAATCATAATATTTAACATTTATCAACCCCTTAAATGTGTTAATTACATTACATGCATGATCTCATTTAATCTACACAAGAACCCAGTGAGACAATTTTGCCATTGCTACTTTGTTTTTAAATGAGTAATTTGAAGCACATGAAAGTGAGGAATTTCTTGAAGGGTATATAGTAATAAAGCTAAGTTCAGTTTTTTCACTCAAATCAAATTCTTAACCACTATAATCTACTGGGTAAAATTACTTATGTTTTCAAAGGAAATGCACATTAAACAGTGATAGATATTAGAAGTTGCCCTCCTGAAATTATGAAAAAAATCTAAAAACACAGGGATTATTGTGTATTAGCAAACTCAACAACACTGGAGACTCCTAGCATTTTGATTTTTGTCAGTGGTATGTTTTAATATTTAGTTATTCATTTTGTGAAGAACTTGGGCATAGGCCAAAGGTGGGGGGGGCGGGGGAGGGCAATGAGAGGATTCAGCAGAGACAGAATGGGGAACAGAACAGGCATATTTACTATTGAGGGGAGCAAGGTGTGAAACAAGAGAAGTCTGTTGTGCCATATGTGGGTCAGCTCCTTGGCCAGGATCAAACAAGCTGTCTCAGTAACAAGGCTGAGACTTAATTTCTAGGCCATCAAGGAGGTCCACTACTGTTTTGCTTATTATGCGTATCACTTAGGAATTTGAGCAAGCACTTAACAATATGCTTTTAAAATGTTTGTTTTTATTTTTCTATGAATTGTTGCTCTTGTGTTTTGTTTCTTTACTGTTTTCCTGAAGGAGATTTATGTTCTTATTGAAAAGTTGAAAAACTCTGCATATTAATATTTCACAATAGGATATGCTCTGCAGATATTTCCTTACTTTTTTAGATTTCATTGGATTCTATTACATTTTCAGTACTATTCACAATATTGTACTTTCTGAAAGTTTCTAGAAATCACATCTGTATCTTAACTTTGTGGCCTTGATTCTTCAACAGGAACTGTTATCTACAATAAAGTTGGAAAAACAATTACTTTCTAGCTTACCTGTAATGTTATGCCCTTAATTCAACCTATACAGACTTTTAATCCATTCTTTAAATAGAGAACATAAGTTGGTAAAAATTGTATTCAGAAGTCATGTTCACAATAAAGTCCTTAAGCCTAATCATTTTAAGCTGGATTACCCTGGGTAAGACATTCAACATCTTAGTGCCTCATTTTCTTGTTTTTAACATGAAGCTAATTGTAGTTATAGGAATTTATCCAGTACTCCATGAGTTAATTACATACGGTATGATCAAAAATGTCTGACTCTAATATTCAAATAACTGTTTTTACCTATTTAAATATATGTTAACAGAAGTTAGGAATCTACTTTTTCCATAATGAGGAAGTAATTATTTTTATATCTTTGATTATATTTAGCATAGTTTCTTCACTGATTCACTTTAATTGTATATTCAAATTCCAACTGTATATTCACCCACTTTCTACCATTTTTAGGAATGTATACTTCTATTCCTTACATCAATCTTTTATTTCATATAAACATGTATACCACAGTAGCAGCAGCAGATTTGGAAAGGTACTGAAAAGAGATAAAGTAATCTAGTTGAAAATTAGCTGGAATTTATTCTCATATGTCTCCACAATGGCTATATTCCTAGTGGTGGTTTTACTTCTTCAAAGAATATTGTCATGAAACATGAGCTTTGTGTCATAAACACTGCATGTTGCTACAAAACACAATGAACACTCTGCATTTGAAACTAGGCCTATTTTTTCAATGTATTTTATATGAGACAATAAATATTCATTTTGAGACTTTCACTCCACTATGTTGAGGTGCACATAGGTAATGCTAATGTGTCATTCAGAGTCCTACCTAAACACATATTCCAAACTCAATATACCCTCAATGAATTAAACTGCTTTTTTAAATGTGCAAAGTGATGCACCACTGAAAATTCTACAATGCCTTATGGTTACTCAATCCATTTTGAACATTTTTTCTTCATTTTTAAGTACTAAAGACAATAACTCCATGCAAATCATTCTCAATGAAAACTAAAATAGTCCTTTAATTCAGGCATCTGGTCCACCTCACTATGTGAACATATCTACATGACTTCTACTTATTTCCCAACTATCATTGCTTTCATTTTCAAAAACTTCCTTATGAAATTTTCTTTGACTAATTGAGAACACATTGATTTCTTTCTTCCTGAGGCAGCATTTAGAATTGTTTAATATTAGAGGTAAAAACGATCTTAGTGCTGATCTAGGTTAAGCCCTCCTTTTAATAATAATGAGGAAATGAATGGCCAGCAAGGTTATGAAACTTCCCCTCAGAGTATTTTTAATGATCATGGCTCACTTTAGTTTTCTAATTTGTATTTCTCTGTAAGTTTATACCAATGAGATTAAAAACACCTCTGGAACTGGAACCAGCTCTAGATTCAGCAATTCATTGAACAAATATTAATTAATTGTCAACTATGGGTCAAGCAACAGTCTGGAACCTAGAAATATGAACTTACTGACATAATCCTGGCTTTCATGTAACTACAGCCTATTGATAATACAGAATTAACCAAACAGTTACAAATAAAACTATATATTACTGTGTAATTATAATTGTGTGAGGTATTATGTAAAACAAATTTGTCATATATATATGACATTTATATATATATATGACATTTATATATATATATATATATATATATATATGACATTTCAACTGAGATCTCAGGAATTAAGCAGGTAAATGGGGTAAGAGATGTACTAAGGCAGAGAAAAATGTATGTTAAAAAGTCAAAAACTCAAAGTAGTTTGGAATTTTATGGAGAAATAAACCAGTGAAATTAAAACAAGAAAATGAGGGGAAACAGAATAGGTAAAGCAAGAGAGCTAGTTAAGCCCAAGAGTATAGTGTTTGTCATTGAGATATCTCACTGTGTATTCAATTTTAAGGTTTATTTATTTGTGCATACAAGAACTGGTTGCAGGCCAGAGGTGTGGGGGGTGAGAGGATTCACCAGAGACAGAGTAGGGAACAGAACAAGCAGATCTACTACTGAGGGGGAGCGGCAGGCAAGACAGGAGAGAGCTACTGTACCATGTGGGCTGGTTCCACTTGGAGATCTAACTGTTGCTACAAGGGCTGAAGATTGCTTCATAGTGCTGAGGCTTACCCCCTTGGGCCTTCAGGAAGGCCCTGTGGACTAAGAATCTCAATCAATAGAAATCCCGTGAATGTTACTGCAGGTGACTTAAGTCAGTATTTTTCCATAAAATAAAAGCCTGCTATGAATTTTAAATGAAAAAGAAAGCATGATCCCAATTCCGTAATTTGTCTGGGGACAGAAGTACCCTAGCTAAAGTGATTGATAAAGGGATGGAGATATATCAATGAATAAAAAATGCCTGAGTCAGTATTATACAAAGAACTTTAGGTAATAGAACTTTAGCTAATAGAAGCGCCGTAGACTATTTCTGATTTTCTAGTAATACAACTGAGTTAAATTTGTGATATCTAGATGATCAAAACTTTAGACGTAAGCCTATAAAGCTAGACACTTGTGAAAAGTTCCTAAGGCTATGCTATGTATGAGATTAATGATATGGTTCTTGAGATATAAATCTGAATTGTTGGCATGATGATACATGTAAATCTATAGGAATGCATAAAATCACTAGGAGAGAATATGAGGAATAATCCCAATGACAAGTTTTTGAGGTCAAGTAGAGGTTGAAAAATTCTGCAAAAAATATATGAAATATAACCATAATATAAGGCAACAAACCAATATTTGATAGCATCATGAGATTAAAAAAGAAATAGCATATCTGCCAAAGAATTCAGACTGGAAAATATTTTTAAGATGAATAAAACCATTCATCTGCACTGAAAGCTGCCAAGAAGTCAATTAAGATAGGAGCTGAAAAGTATCAATTGAATTTAACATAAAAATCAATGAAGACCTTACAAGAGTAGTTTTGGTGACAGGGGTAGAAGAAAAGGTGGTAAAGCTTATCAAATTAAAGCAGGCTTTAATTTAAAGTGAATAGTGAGTGGGCTCCAGTTAGAAAAGTCTCTATAAAACTACCTAAGAATACTACATAGAATATATGAGTAATATCTACATATTAAAAGTAAGGCAGGAAGTGTATAACTTAACAGAAAATTAGTAAAAACATAAATGGTTTATTCAGAAGATCTTAACCACATGGCCAAAAATAGTTGAAAAGATGCCCGACTGACTAGTAATCAGGGAAAAGTGCCAAGACTCCTGTGAAATACTGTAACATGGTCTAAAATGATCTTCAATAATCCCTGCCTCCGGTTTTCTGCTCTGGAATAGGAACTGGACCTAGGGAGTATTACAAGTTAATAAAAAAATGACAACATGTGATGAGGCGTCTCTTTGTGAGACGAGATTACAAAACAAACTTCCCCAGTCCTTGTGCTCTCTGTTTATTGTCAGTTGTTCTGCAGAGAGGCATGTGTGGCAAAAGCAAGTGAGGACTCTTACGAAAGCCCATTGTACCTGAACTCAGAAAAACAGCACATCAAAAATTGAGAGGGATGCAAGTGAGTCCTCCTCAATGAAATGTTCATGTAAAAATACAGCCCCAACTAACATCTGATTGTCATCTTGTGTTGAGAGACAGAAGCATAGATGCTACCTAAGACTGCATTCATGACTCGCAGAAAACTGTTATAAATATTTGTCCTCTTAAAGTATTATCTTTTGGATAATTGGCTATATAGTAATTTAAAAAAAAAAGAAATAAACAAGGATCATTTTATAAACCTGAAATAAGTAAAAATATAGAAGCCTGATTAAAACAAGTGTTATAAATCTCAGTACTGATGAGAGGATTGTAAATTGAATTGGCTTCATTTCTTGAAAATCAGACTGTGCCTATTAAATCAAGAGTTCTGTACCTAGTAGTCCCCTGGTGGTCTCCAACTCCCTTTCTAAAGAAACTAAATTTTATAGAAGCAAAGACATAAATAAGCACAATTATTACAAGGTTGTATATAAGAGTGAAAACTCAATAGCCGAAAACCATCAATATGAGAAAAGAATACTGATATGTATATATATACACACACATGCGTGTGTATAGTCACAAAGACATATGTGCATGCATATATATATATATATATATATATATATATATATATATTACAAATTAGAACAGCATATTGAAGGTAAAATAAACTGGATCTCATTTTAACAATCACTTATGGATAGATTTGAGATTTATGAAAATTTTGTAACAAATTAGAGTGACTATCATACATAGCTAATTTGAAATGATAGCCTCTGAAATGAAGGAACTGGAGCTAAATAAGTAGCAATTTAGTTGTGTCCATAATATTTCTATGAAAATTATCTAAAACAAGTATGGCAAAATAGAAATATTAATTAAGTCAGGGGTAGGTGATGTTAACTATAGGTGATATTAAAAGATTCAGTGTGTTATATGGCAAAATAAAAACATTAAGTTGGGGTAGGTGATGTTAAGTATAGGTGATGTTAAAAGATTCACTGTGTTTTTCTCTTTGTTAGATATATTTCATAATATTTTAAAATAAGAATTGTAAATTAGAATACATTAGATTCTATCAATTAGTATTGTTATTAGCAGATATATTCAGAATTGAGATGGGGCAAAATAATGTGTCAATTTGGGCCCTCCCTGGTAGTGTAGTGGGTTAAAGCACTGCACTAAGAAGCTAAAGCCACTTACTCATGAGTTCATGAATTCTATCCCCGCCTGCCCCAGAGGTGACCAAATGATACAGCAGACCTCTCCTGGCCTGCCCACTGTTCCCATCTGCAGTGTACTTCATTCATCTGCCTGTTCTGCTCCCCACTCTGTCTCTGGTAAAGCCTCTCACTGCCATTGCACCTCTGGCCTGTACCCAAGTTCTGTATGCACAAATAAATCTTTTAAAAAATAATAACAATGTAAAATAATGTGTAAGTTCAAGAAGGAAAATGATTATTTTACTAATATTTTTTTAAATGGAAGAGACTATGTATATGGAGGTGGGAATAACAACTTGTGATGAGTTAGATATTGAAAGCCCATGAGTGAGTAAAGAGGATTAAAGAGAAAGTAAAATCTCTGAAATCAGGTGAAATGGATGCAAAAACACAACCACTGGTAAGGCATATCCTTTTACAACTGTCACACAAAATGCAAACACAGTACCAGTACTGATGTAGGACAAATATTTCTGTTATAACTAAATGAAATTAAAACACTAATTGGAAATCATGTGTTCACCATTTTAACAATGTTCATTTTAGCACAATTCCCAATAGCCAAGATATGGAAACAACCTAAGTGCTCACTGGCAGGTGATTGGAATAAGAAGATATGGTATATGTGCCTAATGAAGAATAAATGATGAAATCATCTATTTGCAAGAATGTATGAAATTAAGAGGTTATCATTAGTGAAATTCAGAATAAAGCAAGTACTGTATATTTTCACATTCATGCAGAGAACAAAGGAACAAAATACAACACATAAGAACAGAAGTTCTAGAGGGCAAGGAGAATGGGGGGTGAATTAAGCAAAGGTCATTTATTGGGTAGTGGATGTTTTTTCAGTGGTACTCATAGGGAAGGGAGGAAGGGGCGAGCAAATCAGTTAGAAAATCAATTGTATTGTGGTGGATGGAGACTGGACTATTAGTGGAGATAATAATAATGTAGTATAAACTGATGTTGAACTATAATTCTCTACATTTAAAAATTATATAGCAAGCCAATATTAATTATTAAAAGACTAGGATAAGCTAGAAATATGTGACACTACTTAACAATAAAGGGAAGCTATAAAATAATGTTTGCAGTAATGGGATTTTATAATGTTTGCAGTAAGTGGCAGACATTTCTGGATCAATTTAAATATAGAGTGTAATCAACCTAATTATTCTTGAAATAAAATGTCTGTAGGGATACTAAATATTAATAACTTAAAACAATAACCTAACTGCTTTGGAAGTTCCAGGTGATATCTTCATTTCAATTATTATTTACAAAAGTAGTTAAAAGCTAAGCCTGGGGCCCTCCCTGGTGATGCAGTGGGTTAAAGCACAGAACTAAGAAGCTAAAGCCACTTCTGCATGAATTCCATCCCTGCCCTGGAGGTGATCCACATGGCGCAGCAGACCTCTCCTGACCTGCCTGCTGCTCCCGTTGGCAGTGTACTTCATTCATCTGCCTGTTCTGCTCCCCACTCTGTCACTGGTGAATCCTCTCACCACCCCTGTGCCCCAGTTTGGTATGCATAAATAAGTAAATCTTAAAAAAAAAAAAAAAACTAAACAAAACAACAACAACAAAAAAAAACTAAACCTGATTGTAAGAAAATGAGGCATTTCATTTTGACCCAAACCCAATTTGACCCAAACCCAATGTTATATAAGGTAAGGGTAAACTTTTACAAGCTGAAAAATACTGCTGTAATTCATCATGAATTTTCTTAGTAAGTTAAAATTCAAAATCAGGGGTCCTCCCTGGTGGCGCAGCGGGTTAAAGCACTGCAATGAGAAGCTAAAGCCACTTCCGCATGAGTTCGATTCCCGCCTACCCTGGAGGTGACCACATGGCATGGCAGACCTCTCCTCACCCGCGCCCGCTGCTTCCCTCAGCAGTGTACTTCGTAGATCTGCCTGTTCTGCTCCCCACTCTGTCCCTGGTGAAGCCTCTCACCGCCCCTGAGCCACTGGCCTGTACCCCAGTTCTGTATGTACAAATAAATAAATCTTTAAAAAAAAAAAATTCAAAATCAGTGCATCTCAGAGAGTAAAGTATAGTCATAAAAATCCACTAATAAATTTATCCTAGTTTCCAAATTACATAGAAGGGAAAAAAAATCTAGATTTAAGTAATTTATTTTGTCTTAATTTTATTTTCCTTAATTTCATTTTATTAATTTATATATATATATATTCACACACACACAGACATATATATGCCTCCACCATCTATCTATATGTATGTGCATTTTATATATTTAGATATATATGTCTCCATAAATTTGTATGTATTTTTACAGATTTGTCATTAAATAAATTATGCTGACACATATTTGAATTCCTTGAAAGTAAAATTTAGTAACAAAATCCCCTAAGACAGTATCAGAATATTTATTTTATTCTCAACTTGACTGAGATGTAAGGTGTGGTGGAAAGAGTATTCATCTGAGTCAATAAATTCAAGTTTTGCTCCTGGCACTATCTTGAACAGCTTGTTAAATTCTTCTGGGTTTCCTTGTCTACAAAACCAAAGGGTTATATTAAGTGAGCTGTCAAATTCCATTGTTTAAGAGCCCCATTTTTCAATTCAAAGTAATTGATAGTCACATCTCATAGATATTTCCATTTTTAAACTATCCAATTAGACATGTGCTCGATATGGTCAGACTGTATAGAGAACTAACAGTTCTTTCATATCAATGTTTTATATACCCAATTCTTGTTCTCTTAAACTGTAACTTCTAGAATAGAAGTAAAAATCAAAGTAAAGTGAGGGAGAACGATATGTATGTGCATGTTCAATTTGGTGCCTTAATAGGCCTGGGTATTCCTGTAAGTTTGGAATATAATTTCCTGAAAGGAAATGGAAATGACAGTGAAATAGAATGGGGAGAAATTGGGTTGAGATGAGAGTAAAAAGTAATATTGTTTGCAATCTTCTTTGGCCAAGTTTTTATCAACTAGAATTTCTCATAAGCACTACTTAATCTGTTAGGAAAATAGTTTTAGAAACATCAAAGAAATTGCTGGGTGAAATCAAAAGTAGAGGAAAAAAAATGGAAATCTAAAACACCAAGCTATTGTCTTTTATTACTGAGTTGAGATGTAATAGTAACAATTGACCTGATATTTGGCAATTTAATGGAGTATGAAATATAACTTCATACCCTGAACATGGTAGTTTTATTTTGGTTCAGTTCTAGTAATATTCCCTCTCATAAACACATGTCTGCTGAACAAATTCAAAATTCTCTCACCTTTACACAAACAGGTTCTATGCTGAAATCAGAAAAGGTCTGAATGATTAGGAAACTTTCCAGTTACATGTCTCCTTCCAAAACATTAAGCATAATTTAATACACATTTTTGGGGGGATTTTTGATGAGAGCATTTTCTTACGTAACTCAGGTGATTAAAGAATATATTTCACAGGACTGTTACAAATAAACTACTTTTCTATGCACTAGAACAATATTAGAATGTGAGACTTGGGTCTTGTGAATCAATAATTATTTAGATGAGATTTGGACTTTCATTTGCTACTGAGGGTTCTGAGATGTTGGGATGGGTTATCCATTTTACACATAGATGAAAGCAAATATTTGGGGAGCAGTAGGCTGACTACATAATAATGTTCAACTCAGTAAAAATACCTACATTTTATTTGTCTGGTATCTGTAAATGCTACCTTAGGGATAAAAGTGTTTGTTTTTTTTTCCAGATGTGTCTAAACTGGGCATTTTATGGTTATAAGATTATCCCAAATTATATAGATAGATACAATGTAATCACAAGGATCCTTCAGACAGAACTGTAGGTATATTAGATTGATAGAAGACAATGTGATGATGGAAGCAGAGATTAGAATGATACAATGATAAACCATAAAATGAGGTTAGACTCTAGAAACTGGAAAAGACAAAGAACAGATTCTTCCTTAGAGATTCTAGAAGAAATCAGTCTGTTGACACAATTTTAGCCCTGATATTAAAAAAAAAAATAGTAATGCAATATATTTCTTTTCAGCCCATGGTCTCCTCAAAAATTATTTCACACATTTAAAAATATGACATATAACACACCCCAGTTAGAAATGTACTATTAGTGTATATAATGCACATATCCAAATAAGTTCTTAGGGAAACATTTTAAGTTTTCATAAGAGAAAATAAAAATGGAGTTACATCAGAAATCAAGAAGGAGTCATACCAGGAGGCAAAACACACATACACACACACACACACACACATTAAATTTACTACTCTGAACTGTTATCTGAGAGCTTTTTCATGATGATTGAATACTTTTCTTAATCTCTTACAGAAACAATATCCACATCTGATTTTCACAACCCAAGATTTTTCAAAATAAGATACATAAATCTCAAAATTTCATTATACATTATAGCATAAATATATGCTATATGTCACATTGTAGTATGAATAGATAGGATATATAAATGCAGGGATAAAATTGTTTGGGCTGATCTATATAAACCTATTTATATAGGTTTATGACTATTAACAGGTCAGAAATTCCAGTGTGGTGTATATATATATAACTCATTCCCAGCTCTAGCAGTGCATACAATACAAACAGTATTATAGCTATTACAGGTTCTTTTTTGTTCTCATTGTTTTATAGATGCCTATGGTATTACCAAAGGTGACATTTTGTCCATTCAGACACTATTGTTTCTCTGAGTCTGGAGAAACTGGTGTTTCTCTGGAGAGAAAGGTACTTCTACCATCATCTCTAATTTATATCCCCTCAATATGAAAAGGTATAGTTTTTAAAATATAAATAAAGCTACCTATGATGAAGTGCAAAAATAACTTTGTCTCAATGTTAACTTTGTTCTAATACATTATAAATAAACTGGAGAAAAATACTCAAAGAAACTCACTCCTCAGATTTGTAACTGTTATCATAATTATGAAGTCACAGGACTGTATAATAGTCCTATAGTAGGACTGTATAGGACTCTATAGGTGTAATTGGTTATCCACTTTGAATGAGAAAGCAGAGTTCACTGACAAGTGTTAAAATTAATAATCATTTTGTTGATCTAAAAATGTTAATTTTAAAGATGACTAAACACTTACAACTTACGTTATGATATACAGCCATGCCTTAACCTTCTGGTTTTAATCACAAGAGGGATTACATTACTGTGCAAATTTACATTGTTTTAGTATCCTGTAACTATTGGTCCTTGACCACATAAGTTAAAGTTTGTTTTTTACTTTCATGTATAAGTTTATTAGCAAAGCTCTCCTATTCTTTCTTTTATTTAATCATTTAAAACTATATCTTAGTTGTAATCAAGATACAAAGGAAACTTTCGTTTCTGATTTAAAGCATTTCATCTGTTCTGCAGGTTTGGACAGGGTCTAAGTGATTGATTTTACCACCCAAATTTTAGTAGTGAGAATTCTGGTTAGACCTGACAGTATATACATATATGTACATACATACACACATATAAATATATACACACATATATACACATGACTATCTGGTCTTTTTATACGTACATCTTTTTATTCATAGGCTATATTCTTTTCACATCCATTTATAGCTAGTCATTATTGAGGATGGTATATGCCCAGACACCGGTCTATGTACTCTGTGTGGACTAACACATTTAACTCTTGAAATAGAAGATTTATTAATATTTCCAATTTATATATTAGGAAAAATAGATAGATACATAAGTACAATGTCTAAAATCAAATATAATTAAATAGCACTATAAAAATTTGATCCCAAACAAACTGAAAACAACAGTCATCATTTAACCTGCACAGTAGTAATAAAAATGAAAGCATATTCCTCACTCTATAAAACAGCTGAGGCATAGTTTAAATGATTGATGGAGATGGACAGAATTGCAAGTATTCTTACAAGAATATCAACCCATTCCATATGATTCTATAAGGTAGTGTTGTTCAGTTCAATGTTTTGTCACTTCTTTAGGTATTTGCCTTTCTAAAACTATTTCATATACAAATATATATTAATTATGTATCAAAAATAATTCATTCCAAATGACATGGAAATAAATATGGCAATCAAATATGCCTCTATCCTTTATTTAGAATAGGTGGATGATGATAAAACTCTGTCCTACCAGATGAGTCATTAATCTACCACTTTCCTCAGTTAACTATTGACTGATGCACAAAATGTTCAAGATCATGTCTGGCCTGTTGGTCACTTCCAATTTCTTCTCCGTGAAACTGTCAATTCTCATAATGAAATGTTAGAATCCAAATCGTGTGTAACTGGCAAATTAAAATGCTCTCTCATCTTTCACCCAAACTCTTCCCTAAGTTAGTTCCTAATCTAAGTATAGGTATTGAAAAAATAATAAAACAAACTAAATGTAATTTACTTTGATCACTGAGGCCAAATTTACACATACAAATGAAATCATTATCTGTAGCAACAACTGTTCTAGATATTTTGCATTTATCACATGACACTAATCCTCCCAATACAATCTATCTGGCATTCTTTTTTATGAAGAAGGACAATTCTATAGCTAGGTAACTTATCCAAGTAGCTAAGTGAAGCATTTAATATTTGAATTCAGGTAAGTTTGCATAAAACACTATCCCATACCTACTTACACACACAGCTACTCAAAACACAAACTAATTTAATTTAGTCTATATAAAAAGTACATCAATTACACAAACCTACATGGTATATTTTCTTTGGTTTGCAACTTTTTTTTTGGTATGCATCCTCATTGTTACTTGCGTTACATGTTTAAGGTACTTTATTCAAAAAAACAAAACTCACTGTAATTTTAGACACCTCAAGATATTTAAAAACATTAAGAAGACTTTGTTTCTTTTTATTTTTATGAGTAACTTCATTTAATGCAGAAAACATTTTTAGGCATAGCTCGGAAAACTTCCTTTGATAAATGTTTTTTAGTACTCTTTTACATTTTAAACAGCATGAATGTCTTTTTTATCAGAATAAAAGCCAGTCAGCTGACATTTTTAAATTATCCATGAAAGTTTTATAAAAATATATGTGGCTAGTATTAAAAGACTGAAATGTAAATTTTTGTTGCGATTCCTGATAGCCACAATAACTAAAATACGGAGGTATTAACAGAACTATCTACTGTATAAACATTTAGAAGACTTCAATTTCAAAAAGACTACAAGTCTTTCATGAGGCAAACATAACAATGGAAAAGGAAAATAGGAAAGTCTACCATTGCTATTTAGTTATAATCTTTGCCTCTATGCATTTGATTTATGCTTTTACAGCAGATTGCATTATCAATGCATTCAGTAAATTGCTTGAAGGTAACAGCCTGAGTTCCAAATATTTTTTTTAGCGTCTTCATCTTTCAAATATTTAGAACATAGATTAGACAAAAATGATTATATTGAATTTTGCTGTGCTTGAATAAGCATGTGGCTTCCTGGTATTCAAATTAATTATGCCCTTTAGAACTTTTTAGTCCATGCTATGGAACAAGTGTCCCATATCTTCAAGTTTATTATATTTTTTACAAGAATGAATATAGTAAGTCTAGAGAAATGATCACATCTAAGAATTGATATATGTAATTGAACTAATAAGGTGATAATAGAAATAGAGTTAATTCTCCAAAATTTGTCTGATTTCTAACTGTACAATAAGGGTTTTATGGAAAAGGATTAGTTTAAGTTGAAATCAATTGTGATTTAATTAAGAAACAATATGCTAGAGAACAGTGGTCAAGATCTGGAGAGCTGGAAATGTTAATTAAATGCTTATCTTTGTAAATCTAAATTATTTTTTAGGCTAAAGCTTGTAGGACACCAATTGTAATATCACACTTAGTACTGTGCTTATATCAATTAAAATTCTCAAGGCACATTTTAATCATCAAAAGAATAATCAATAAACCTTTCCTGGCAGTAACACCCAGTTTATTTGCCTTCCATTCTATTACATCATATAAGTTGAAGTTGTATGTTCTTTATTTCTTTCTTTTCCAGGGTGACTTCACCCCTTCTGTTATGAGTTATTTCTGTGAGTAAATCATTTGGACCATAGGAGAAAGAAAATGATATATTCTAAGTGTTATCACTATTTAAGTTCTTTAGAGGAAAGTCAACATTAGTTTATTGACATTAAGACATTTCTTAGAATGCTACATGTACTTGACTTAAAGTGATTTCTGAAATAAAAGATGGAAAAGCAGTGATCTAGAAAGAAAGTAGTAACTGTTCAACAAACTTCGCTGCTGTTAAATTCATCTCATGGACCACCCACCAAGCAATCATTAACTTGACCCATGTATAGTCATTAGGTGACAGGTGGCAAGTACCAGAAAGTTAGGGATGACATAAATAAAGAACATTCACTACAGGCATATATGAGATCTTGAGATATTTTCTAGTTTTTCTCTAATGTGGGAAAAAAATTTACAACTCTAGGCCTCAGTGGATTGAGTTTGAATTGTTTTAGTGAGCAGATGGGAACAGAATCTCTTTTCTGATCGTTAGAAGAAAAATTGACTAAGTTGTCAGTCAACAACACATATGCTACAAGGCATTTTGCTAGATACTTCATGATCTCCAAAAGAATAAAGTATAACTCTAGTACAAGAAAGCCAAAGTAAATGTAGCCAATTTCTGGAATACATGAGCTAACTAAATGCAGGGTACATTTAAATGCCTGACATATCTTAGCACTTAGCAGCTTCTGATAATTGTTCTGTGTTGTGGAATGTTTGAACCTATCTATCTATACACACACAAATTATATATATATATATATATATATATATATATGTATATATATATATATGTATATATATATATATACATACACAC
>NW_004567103.1:68387726-68415482 GCF_000260355.1 Condylura cristata | reverse complement strand
TTTTTTTTTGGTGGTTTACAATTTTGTTTTCAGGTAAACTGTACAAACCTCTACTCCTGTGACTTTCATTTCCTGCCCAAATTCCATCTTAACTTGCCTGTATTCTGCACTCCAGAAGTTATTCCCCTGCCTCTGGTCATCTTCATATGGACATAATATAGACAATTTGAATTTAGCACTTCAAATATGGTCCTCTGTATAAGCCTGCCCACTGTCTTACAGTCGAATTTCAGCAAACGTTATCAAGGGTCATTCCTTCATTTTCCTTAACTGACTCCTTATTCCTTCCTTTAGAAATACTAATAGAAGGGTCCTCTCTGATGGCACAATGGGTTAATGTGCAACATTGTGAAACTAGTTGCAGCCATTTCAGCACAGAACTCACTTCCAGGCCAGGGAATTGACACATTTGGTTCAGCAATTCTACTGTTTGATTCCTCAGCAGTGTATTGTAGTCGATCTGCCTGGTCTACTTCCCACTCTGTCTTTGGTGAATCCCCTTGCATCTCTGGCCTTACACAAGTTTTTGTATGCATAAATAAATAAAATTTTAAAAAGAAAAGAAAGAAATCAGAACACAATTTGGAGTCTTCACTTCCCATGTCAGACCCTGGGTTCAATAATTTTTTGCTTAAATGAATGGGAACACTATTTAACTTGTCCCTAAAGTGAGTTTTTTACAGAACAACTAGAAGTAACACTTCTTCAACAGACATTTAATATACTTTCCCTTTCCCACCTAAATCACTCAATGACAATACTCTTTCTAGGATAAAATTAGTATCTCTATCATGACTCCCTATGATCAGTGCCCATGGAGTCAATTACATAACGTGCTAGAACCCAGTAAAAAGCAAATATGAAAGATGAATTGTTCAAAAGTTGAGAATTTTAAGAAGGTAACAGTAACATTTAATCATGTAAAAAGCTCTCTAAGAAATGGGTACTTTGTGACTACCCAGGCCATGCATTCATGAGATGTCCTGAGAGCATGATTTATTGCTACATCATGTCTCTAGTATTCACTCAATTCTGAGCTTCTGAAAAACTTAGAAGCTCAGTATTTCTTCAGTAGTTAGCAATTTCTCTCATTCATGATAGTGGCTCCAAAAAATCTGTTGATTCAATCCTACATTCTGAGCAAGAAAGCTTCATTGTGGACATTAATTTTCTGCTAACACCTATAAAAAGAGATGTCATGGCCAGATGCTATCATTGGGCACCTCTGGGCTAGGGTTGATTTTAAGCTTCCTTTAATAAATAGCCTCTCCTAAAATCATTAGTAACTAAGCACACTGATTACAAAGCCTGCTATTTATAGCACTTATGCATTATCATCTACACTTACATAAATAAAATTATTTGATTCTACATGGTGCTGCTATATTGACTAATATAGTTTCAACTTAATGTGCTATTTTTGCAGAATATATGTAAATTGGAAATGTTCAGTATAAAAATGGTATTTCATAGACAAACAGTATACATTTCTTTTATATGTTGTCCCTTTTGTTCCTTCCATTGTCCTACTTATTTTTAACTTATTTAATTCTTAAGTATTTATATCCATTTCCCTCCTTAAATCCACTTGGAATTTTATATTCAATCTACCTCTCACATTCTCATGTGTTAACCATGTATAGCAACCTAACTATCCAAATTCTAAAGCTTGTCAGAAATAAGGGGATTGTGAGAATTTCTACAACATGTCACAATGAAATGCACATTCCTATGAAGTGGGTACTTTGTCTCCCATCCATCTCCATTATTCTCAGTTTTAGTTCTTTATCTATAGACTGAATTATTAGGACTCCACAGCTTCTCTTCTATTTGCCAAGTTAGCCATCTTCTTCTCCTAGTAAAGGCTGGGTCTTAGAAAGCAGCAGGATTCAGGTAAATAGAAAGGAAGGAGGAGGACACTGAACAAGTCCAGAGTTAATTTAAGCACCAGCTCACAGGAGATAATGAGTGAGTCTGTTCTACTGAGAAAGCCATATTGCAGCAAACAGGTTGGGAGTGCTGAATATATGAATATCTCCAAATACATTATATTCTCATCCCAAAAATTCCAGTATCAATCTCAATTAGTATATATTTGGGGAATTAAATGGCTAGTTAAAGAAATTCAGGATATTTATAATCATCCCTTTGATTTTATATTTCTCATAAGCCTATGTAATTAGGAAATCCCTAAAGTTTCATACAGAACAATGCAGGCTCATTACTATTGGATTGTTCCTGAAAAACAAGGAAAATGGCATAATCTACTCTTTCAGACATCTTCAGTGAGTGAGTGATACTCTGAAAGAAAACATAATGAACATAAAGATGCTGTTCTCATAAAATTTGAACAGATATTAAATGACTAAGGATGAGGAAACCTCTTGCTTGTCTTCAGATTTGCTATCAAGCATTATATCCCATCTCTGCCTTTTATTTTTCTTGCTAAATATTTTCCCCAGATCATTTCCTATAAATTCATCAAACGATATTCCTATTGGTAGCTTAGAAATATGTCTCATGTCTTTCGGGCAAATAACATTACTCTAGTGCCCTTATAATAATTTAATGTTTGATTAATGTCAGTATTGCCACATGTGGAATTATTATTCAGCTGCTGCTGAATGATTATCCAGAGATGCCCCTCTGCAACTATATTGTACCAGTTTTTTTTTGCATGCTCCCCCTAAAAGATTACTGTAACACTCTCCCTACTGAATGCTATTTTAAACTCTTCAAGTTACTATTTAATGTAACATAGATTAAGATTGGTTTATTCATTTGAGGAGATACATTTAGGACTGAAAAGCAAGTTGTCATTCTGATGACTTCTGGGGTAAATATATATAATTCTGAATTTCATGAGAATATAAAACTTTATTTGCCCTCTTGGAAATTGCAGGAATTATGCCTGGTGTGCTTACATGGAAAGGGTAACTGTGACATGATTTAGTTATGTTAACAGTAAGCCTTCAGATGCTGTAGTAATCCATCATACAGACTAGTTTGCTTATTCTTCATAGCAAATGTACGACACAGGCATCAGTGTTCTCACTTCGAGGAGGAAGCTAAGTCTTGGAGACTATAATTTGACATTATGTTCTTGAGATGTGTCCATCTGTGATATCACTCAGGTGTGCCCCACTTCATCCACATACTACATACTAGTACATTAAAGCAGCTGCTTTAATCAATGAACAATTCTTCAGTCTCACAACAAAGACATGTATTTCCTTAATGCATGGAAGGCTACTGAAAAATAAAGATATATTTAGCTCCTAAATTACCATCATATACAAAGGCCCAGGATCAAGGTCTGTTTGAAAACACTAAACTTTTTTGAGCTGATGTTTTAATGGTTCAAACAATGTCAAATTGTAGGAAAACTTTAGTTGTGTCTTGTATATTCTCATTTAATGTGTACTTTAAATGTAATACCTTCAGGCTTATAACTGAAAATGCTGTTAATGCATTATGCTGCAGCTACCTGTGTTTTCCCACTTGTAGAAAAGTTTTATTTATATATAACACTTGTTTACCAAACATCTTAATCCTAATTCTTTTTTTAAATCATAAAACCCATATGTGCTCTAGATTCAACTTATTGGCTCTTTCTTCTTTTACAATTTTTGACAGACTCAGTACCTTGGAAAAAAAAACAAGTTGCTAATAAATATAGGAATAGAATATGATATACAATATCATCAAACTAAATTAAGCATCAAATCTAGGGTGTATACTTCTTTGATATTTAAAATATACACATGTGAATAAATTAATCCTACCAAAGAACTACAATAAACATCAAACATGACACAAGACAAATGGAATCAGTTACTTTTAAAGTATTGGATGTACTGAAAAGAAATGATAAATCTTCAAACATCAACTAAACATAACTTGCTTGAAACTTTTTATATTGTCTTAAGACGTTTACCTCCATGATAGCAATTCCTGATAGGCATCCTGAGCATTTTAAATTTTTAACAGTGGGTCATCTGAAGGTCTGAGAAAGTCTGAACTACCTAAGTTTTAACTGTATGTTGTGTGCAGTTACACTTCAACTATCCATTTAACTTTTTTTTTTCATTTTCAAGGCAATTAAGATATATCAGTTTTCCCCTATCATTCTTGCAAATTAGAGGAACCACTACAATGATTAAACAGCTGGTGAGAATCAATTATGAGGGAAGATTAAGGAACTAAATATGTATAACTTGGCTTAGTGACAACTGAGAGAGTGTATGAGTGACTGTTTTCATACTTGAATTATATCTTCAAAGATGAAATGTTTGACCAAGTAAATAGCAGGCAATAGGAATTAAAGGAAGCTTTCAGACAAATGGTAAAATGACTTGTAACTTTTTGTGTGTCTTTTAAAATCAATTTAGAGAACATAAAAAAGGATTATACAGCATTATTAACTGGGTCAAGTACTTTTCAAAAGCAACCAGTTTTGAAAATAAATTTTTTCTTCTATTAGGTAATTAGATGGACTTAAGTGCTACACCTATAATCTTCCCATTCTATCACGTGAAAATATTTTAACACAGCATTCTTTCAGTAAAAGTGCATTTGACGAGCAAAGGGCATCTCTGTTTTATTTTTGTGATCCAAAAATAAACACAATAATCAGGTTAAAAATATCTCTCTCTCCTAACTGTAGATTAAAAATGAATGTGTACTAGCTAGACTATTAGCTAATGGTTTGTAAACTAAGGATCATAAAATACATAGAACATTCTTCCCTCACAGGTATGGGTGGTTGTTAGGTTCAATCTCATTTACTCTCTTTTTTAATGTTCCGGAAAAGGTGGTGAATGAGACATTTGTTATGTTCATATTATTGTTGTAATGTATGTAGGGACTAAGATGTATTCAAGAAAAAAAAAATAGGTCAGTTTATGTGAGCAAATACTAGAAGGTAAGAAGTTTAAACATGAAAATAAATAAAACCATATCATGAAAGACGATTAACACTATTAATGCAATATGGGACTTGTATTCCCTTTACTTGCTAGATCCTTTAGGTCTTACAGAGTAATGATGCATACTGAATATTTGACAAATAGAAAAATATAAGCTTTGACTTGAGAGATGTTAAAATCGAAGCAAAGAGGGCATTATTAGGCAGGTCAAATGAAGTATATGCTCAGTCTTCAGGACACATTCCTCCAATGTTGATTGTTTATTAAATCTTCACAACAGTGCTAGAAAAACTGAGCCCAGGAACACACATAATCATGAAACTGTGCCACTGAAGATGGTATGTGGTTTAGTATAAGAATAACTATGGAGAATACAGTAGTTAGTGTTTAAACAAATAATTTTTTCCTCTAATCAAATGTAACTGTCATCCATTCAAATTTGGATGAAGACATAGCTTCCTAGAAAAAAACCTTATTTGAAACAAAATTATAGTAGTTAGTTTTCAAGCAAAATGCTGTATCACCTCAACATCATGGCCACTTTCAACACAAATCCCTCATAAAAGCAGATATTCCTTTATTTGTTACCTGTAGTTTGTAGACTATAAACTCAAGAGAACAAGTGTCTTATCCCCTGCATGTCCCCAGTGCCCAGCGTGGCCCTTACTTTGGAGCATGTGCTCAACAAATATTTATCTATAGAATAAGGTGAGATCCAGGAGGAAATGTTAACCTTGATGCTAAAATTAGATTATATCTAAAATTAAAAAAAAAAAATAAGTTGGGTCAAAAGGTTTTCTATTTTTCTATTTTTTCTTTCTTTTTTTCTTTTTTTTTAAGATTTATTTATTTGTACATATAGAACTGGGGTACAGGCCAGAGGCTTAGGGGCGGCAAGAGGCTTTACCAGAGACAGAGTAGGGAGCAGAACAGGCAGATCGACGAAGTATACTGCTGAGGGGAGCAGCGGGCGGGTCAGGAGAGGTCTGCCACACCATGTGGATCTCCTCCGGGGCAGGCGGGAATCGAACTCATGCGGAAGTGGCTTTAGCTTCTTAGTGCTGTGCTTTAACCCGCTGCGCCACCAGAGAGGGCCGCGTCAAAAGGGTTTTATAAATGTATTCTAAATTTTACATGTCATCTATGATATTATGTATAGTCATGTAAAAAAAATTATAGTGATCTGAGACAGGTACTGTTTGTATATCAACATCTTTAATATAATGTAAGTCCATTTGGCTCAACTTTTGGTCATTTTACTTCCACAACATTTTAAGGGGTATATAGTAGGTAATAAGATAATAAGGAAGGGCAGTCTTTATTTCTAGGGGTTTACAAATTAAAAGTCTCTCTTGAAATATTGGCAACGTATTTCATTAACAAAGAGGACAGGTTTTCAGAGTTGTCTGACTTATAAAACTGTTAATGACACACTCCTAAGTTGCAAACATATATTTGAATATTTAGAGAATACTTGTAAGGATTCTGACAAGAAAATGAAATTAACTGATAGGATGTTATGGATTCAATTTGAGATAATGAATACAAAAGAAAAAAAGATCCTGATAAGGTACTTGTGATACATTTAAAAACTACATGCCCTAACTCTTATTGCTTCAATTATTTTCCTCCTTCTAACTTTCCTATTTCTAGCAATGCCAACAGCAAGTTGGGAATTTCGAAGTCAGGTCAGATTCCTTCTTCTGAAGTTTCCTAGAATTTAGCTTTCCTTTGTTTTCTTTGATTGACACTTGAATTTGCCGCTGGGTTCACACCAGAGTAAGTCTGACTTGGACTACTACATACTTGGTCACTCATTCTCAGTACATCAGCCAATTCTCACAATATAAACTCAATGTTTTCCAACCTCTACAGGAAAATGTCCAAATTCTTAGATTCCTTAGATTTCACTGATTCCAGAATCTCACTGGATTGTGACATTATCAAGTATTCAAATTATATTTAGTTGCTAACTAAGAATCATGAATGCATCATGCATACTTAGTTCATTAAGTACATCATGGATGTGCTACTAACTATGCCTTTAATTATATTCTGCACACAGTTACGGGCATTACCCGTCCTTGTATGATGGACTTTGAAGCATTCTAGTACCACTCTGTATAGGAAAGCATCATTAAAAAAAAAAAACAAAAACATCTATTCTCACTTCCTTTGTCTCAGTTACTGGTTTATGTCTTGACTCCATCACTTAGAACTAGACATCCTTTAGAATGTACTTAAAACTGTTGTTTCCCCCAAGGAATCGGCTCATAAAATCTTGCAGATTGCATGATTTGTAGGGAAAGTACTTACAACACTGCCTACAGGAAATTATTTAATCAGTTATATTAGCATTATTTTATAAAAAAATGAGAGAGTCTTTTTCATATTATACTGCTTGAAAACTCTAATCTGTAAAATAGTATCCCTATGCTACACAAGAGATTACCAATGGAAAAGGCAATGTTTAGTTTTTAGATTAAGTACCCCAGACAGTACTGGTATATTCAACTTTCAACATTTATTGAATGCCTTTTATTTATATCATTTGGTACTACAACTGGAATATAAATATAGATATCATTGACCCAATCCTCAGTTTGCTACATATTTTAGGAAATAAGTGGCATAAAGAATATTACTATGTTATTGTGATTAAGAACAAACAACAAGTATGCATTTTTTTTTTTTTTAAGATTTATTTAGGTATAGAGAACTGGGGTCCAGGCCAGAGTTGCAGGGGGTAAGAAGACTCACCAGAGATAGAAAGGGGAGAAGAACAGGCAGAATTAATGAAATACACTGCTGAGGAGAACAGTAGGCTTGTACTTTTGTGACCAATGTGGGTTACTCCCCTGTCCAGGGATCAAATTTTCACTGCAATGGCTATGATAGATTCATGGTGTTGTGCTTAACCATCGTGCCACCAGGGAGGGCCCCCAAGTGAATTCTATAGAAAAAAAAAAAAAAAAAAAGGCCTAAGAGATCAAGTTGGGCACAAATTTGAAGACAGAAGCAATTGAGGAAATTTCTTAAAACAGGCGAACATAGGGCCCTCCATAGTGGTGCAGTGGGTTAAACCACAGCACTAAGAAGAAGCTAAAGCCACTTCCCTATAAGTTCTACCCCAGCCTGCCCCGGAAGAGATCCATATGGCGCGGCAGTCCTCTCCTGACCCACCCGCTGCTCCAGTCAGCAGTGTACTTGTGTCGATCTGCCTGTTCTGCTCCCACTCTTTCTCTGGTGAATCCTCTCACCACCCCTGAACCTCTAGCCTGTACTCCAGTTGTGTATGCACAATATTAAAAACAAAAAACTAAAACAACAACAAAAACAAAAACAAAAATAACAGGAGGACTTAGAAGGGATTTTAAAAAAGGGTAACAGGCCCTTCCTGGTAGCACAACAGGTTAAAGTGCAAGCGTGGCACTATGAAGCTATCTTAGGCACTGAAGCATGAGTTCAATTCCCAGACACGGAGATGACCAATATGGCATGGCAGAATTCTCCTGATTTGCCTGCTTTCCCCTCAGCACTGTATTTCAGTAAATTCACCTGTTCTGCTCACCACTCTGTTTTTGGTGAATCCTCTCACCCTCCAGCTCTTGAATGCATAAATTAATATTTTTTTAAAAATAATTGTATATATTGAAAGACTAGGTAGAACACGGAAACACAGAGGTTGTGGTAATATCAATTTGACTTATGCAGAAGGCTTTTGTAAGATAATAGAATAAAACAAGTGTTGCAAACTACAATCATTAGGATAACTGATGTAAATGAATGAAGAGGACCAGGGATAAAACAGTAATAATTTACTGAAAACTCAAGAGCCTGCTTGTTGAATAAAGGAGACAGCCACCCCCATTCCCAGTAATAAAATTGTTGTCCCAAGGGTATGAGTATTATGTTGCTAGAATATGTGTTTTTCAAATTTAGATCTCTTCTGATTTGAAAATAGGAGAACAGTTTCAACATTAAAAAATGGAAGGGTAGATCAAACAAATCATGTTTGCCAAACACTGCTTTCCTTGCCTGCCAGGTGTAACCTCTGAAAGAGCTTGAAATGACCATGTAGAGGTACTTGCTATATGAAAATTTATAGTGAATTTGTTAATAGGTACCTGGCAGGGATTTTTGAACAGAAGTGTTACATGCTCAGGAATATTTTAGCAAGACTGTTCCAGAAAATTATTTATCACATGAATGATTGAATAAACGAGATGAGAAGCAAAATAATTAAGGTTGAAGAATTAAAACTCAAACCAAAGTGTTAGTTGTGGAGCTGTAGAGAGAGTGATCTAAGGTACAAAGCAAAGCACATGAGCCCCTTTGTAATGTTGGCTGATTTATATTAGTTTTTGTCTGGCCAGTTTGTACTGGTTGCTCCCTTTTCTCTCATGTCTTTTAATCAAGAGATTTACATAAGTGAGCTCATTAAAAGAAAGTCATATCTCACAAAGTGAACTTTGCCATGTTGTGTAATAATTACAGCACAAAAGGATAGGTTAATCTGATTATATACATAATAGGATAAACAGAACATTTCCAGCATCTGTGGAAAGTAGTCCTAAATGTTTCTTGTGTGTCCTTAAACAAGTGCAATCACATATGATTTTCAGTAAAAGTCATCTTTGTACTCAGGCTTTTGAAAATTGCCATGAGTATAAATAAACATCTATCATTTCCAACTTAAGGACAGAATATCACATTGTAAAATGTACAAGGTGTTATTAGGGACCTCTAGGCTGAAGATTTTGCATGCTGTTACAAAGACATCACAAAAGACAAATCTGTGTTTACTGTTCAATGATAAAGCATAATTACCTGGCTTTACCTCTCCTGGGTGTTAAATTAAAAAGCAATGGTTAATCTATGGCTCATGTTAGCTGGTTTTATGTATTAATAACATAATGATTATGGGTAATTCTCTTTCTTATGAAATTAAAAGCTTTCATAGGAACATCTTTCGACTCAGCAATGATTTGCATTACTCCCAACACAGAGACACCCATTATGGCCTTGTGCCAAGGCACTAGTTTGAGAGCTTATTCTCTGAGTTTCAGAGGAGTATTTTTAATTTTGAAGTCCTTTCATTCAACTCCCACAGACCAATTCCTGCCTTGATCTTTCTGAAATGAATTCTGCAGCAGGCAAATTCAACTGGAGCTGTAATGTCCCTAATCACACAGCCTAGGTTTCACACCTCCCACAGTAGAATTACTGAGGGAGCATATCACACAAACTCTGGTGTGGGAGAACACGGTTTGGCTGGACACACTTCCTTTGCTAATTAAAAGATGAGCAGGCTGTGTGGATTTCAGTGTGTAACTGGAAATATTCTTCTTAAACTGATACTAGCATAAATACTCTCACTACAAAGGATGTGTAACATCACCACTCTCATTCCACTCACCCTCCAGTTTGTTTGGATTTCTACCTAACTTCTAGTTCACACATGATTTTAATCAGAAATTTTACATACAGGGAGAAACTCAAGCTCAAATAAAAATAAGCCAAGTAAGTAGTACATTTAAATGAGAAAAATGAAAAAATAGTAAACTAAAAGGATAGTTGAACAACTCATTTGCATTAATGCTTAGATCAGGAATATGTTTGAAAGCGCAAGATGTGTTGGGATTTTACTCTATTGCATTTCTGTTTTGTTTTATTTACCTTGTCTTAATCAAAATGGTAATAATTAAAATGTGTTATTAACTAGAACTGCTAAACTTATGTAAGGGTGTATTAAATAAACTGATAAGATAACAGTATTTTGAAATGTATTCAGAATTATCAAAGGAGCACATGTATGTTTATTATATAATTTTATTAAAGACAACAAAAGTACACAAGTTCTTGAATTTCAAACTTAAAATTGAGACTTTTTTTTTTTTTTTTTTAGATTTATTTATTTGTGCATACAGAACTGGGGTACAGGCCAGAGGCGGCGAGAGGCTTCACCAGAGACAGAGTGGGGAACAGAACAGGCAGACTGACGAAGTACACTGCTGAGGGGAGCAGCGGGCGGGCCAGGAGAGGTCTGCCACGCCATGTGGTCACCTCCGGGGCAGGCGGGAATCGAACTCACGCGGAAGCGGCTTTAGATTCTCAGTGCTGTGCCTTAACCCGCTGCGCCACCAGGGAGGGCCAAAATTGAGACTTTTTTAAAGACCCTTAGAGAGCTATATAATTTACTTGCTTCTTGCTCCCCACTGCTATTCTGTCACAGCGGATTTCATCCTCTAGGCATTACATAAATGCATATTAAAAATATGCCAATCTTTCATCCTAGACCAGATACCTGAAAGCATCTACTTGATAGTTTCTTCCTAATATCAATGGTGTCCCTGTGATAATCTCTTTTCAACAAGTGCTCTTCTCTTATTTGTCCCTGTACAGTTTGCCCTATCAGCAATCACTTGGTATGATGCATTATATCTCTATTTCAGGATGCTATATGAGCTCCAGACTATTATTGTCATCTGGCTATTCAATATGAACATGTATTATACATCTGACTCATCTGAAGATATAAAACTGATCCCTTTTGAAGGAATGGAGGAAGTAACGCAGGCCTGAGCAAAACTAGCCCAGGAAAGCACCCCCCTCACCCACCCACCCCCCCACACACACAGGAAGAAGGAGCAAAAACTGGACAAACAAGATAAGGAAGTATGGGGGGGGTGGGTAAGGGAAAAGCCACAGATCAGATCCACCCCCACCTTGCAAAATGCACATGCAAATGAATGTTGACCCTTAAAACTATAGGTTGAAGAGGGACAATGTACATTTAAATTGATTGGATAATGGGAATGGTGTGGCCCAGGCTGATTGGACCTGAGACACCAGGAAATGAGACATCTATATTCCTGGAAACCTTTCATTGGGTGGTTGAACTGTGACCCAGGCTGTGACGTCTGTTAATCTTTGAATCCATTTGCTAAGTTGAATTTGTGCGGGCTATGACGTATGTAGTGGCCAATAAGGCCTATATATTCCCTGACATTCCTTTGGTCCGGGACTTGCCCAAACCCTTGGTCCTTCATGTCCAGCAGGGAATGGCTTGACCCTGGCTAGCCAGCCCAATAAACTCTACTTTGCGAATTGCATTCTTGTGTGACACTCTGTCTTTCGTGGTAATGGAGTTCTCAGACCCTAACACATTCAGTCAACATTTCTTGAGTTCCATTAAATGAAATGTTTTCAGCTGATGAGCAGTGACCATTAGACTAAATTTCACATATTTTAATTTCCAGAGTAGTGAGTTTCCCATTATACCAATTAGCTCCCAACCCCTCTGGCAGACTGGAGCATATCAATTAAATATATTTGCCTGCATTTATACTGAGTATTATTAAAACTAACTCTTGGAGTTGCTACATGGAAGAAAACCATTTAAATACATACAGTAATGATCTTATTACAAATATGAGTTTTAATTTTTATGATATTGCTTCCTAATCTTAAGACAAGTGAACAGAATGCAACAATTTTCATAACCTCAAAAATTGAAGAAAATATTTTAAATCCATTCCATTGATACATTGTACAAATAGTTAATAAAACTATCTGCTAAAAATGCTTTATACTATTTGATTCTATTATATTGTTAGTTGATAATTTCTATAGTAGGCAATAAATATCTTTCATTACCAGACCTTTTATCAACTAACTTACCTAATGTATAGATTTATGACACAAGCTATGTAACCTCTGTTGACAGACACAGTACAGAGGGGAAATGCTCTGAAAAATCAGACTTTCCAGGCTAATTTACGTTAAGAGGTAACATAACCTCCCTTTTTTTGTATAATCATAATATCAAAATATTGTGAGCAACCTTCAGCTTACAATTGGATTGCCTCAGCCCTACCAGATCCTGACAAGCAAGTACTGCAAGAAGGTGAGAAATTCCTCTTGCAGTCAAAAGTGATTTGACAACTGACTGATTAATAAAAGCAAATGTCTGTTACTACAGTCTCTCTCACTGCTCAAACTGAGGAAAACCCAAATCTTATCACTCTACTATCTCACAATATCTTCTATTGAGTTTCTAAATAACCACTCAAGCTTTCTACTATCTAGTCTTTAGATTTGGAAATTCACCCAAGTCCCCTATTCAGAGCTAATCAGGTTTTCTACCATCTAGACTTCAAGGAAACTCAAACTTTCTAAAAAGTTTTTCAAAGAACTTTACCATAATTTGAATTACAAGAAATTTCCTCTTCCTGCCCTCACTTTACATTACCCCCTAGGATGTCTCTATGAGAATGAAAGCCTTTAAGTAATAGATAAGGTTTAAGAGATTTTATTTTGGTTAATCTTCACTGTGGTAAGTATAGTAATATTAGTCTTAAACTTTGTAAATCTATGTACCTGTTTTAACCTTGATAGATTGATTTTAAAATGTTATAATCTCAACTAAAGATCAAAAGGACCCCAGACTATTTTTAGAAAAAAAGGTGATTGTGACCTCAGCCCATTTCATATGTTAATGTCATCCCTGTGCCTGCTTGAAATGTATAAACCTCTGCTGAAGGCAGAGCAGGGAGACTTGCACCCAACTCCCATTCCCGTGTCTTCCTCAAGCCTGCTCCCCTTTTTTCTCTTTTTCCCCTTTTTCTAGGAATCACCATTTGCCCATGCAGTTCCCACCTTGAGACCCTGCCTGTTCTGCCCCCCAATAATCCGTGATCAGGGACAAAGTGTCTCAGACAGATTTAATTTCAAGACACTCTCCCTTTGCTATCCTCCTTTTCAACTTACAATAAAATCACCAAAATAAATAATGAATTAAAAAAAATGACCAAGCAAATATGGTAAAGTCATAGCTTTCAGATCTCTCAATACATGCCAGTATTAGGAAAGTAAGTACAATTTAAATGTATCCACATTAATGAAGAGCAATATGGTGAGAATTTTGCTCATTTTCATTACCTTACAAATACCTTACAAATATCACCTTATCTTGATCAAATCCTATAGTGACAATGAGAACATCAAAGGTACTAAAGATCCCACCCCACCCTGACTTCTCATCCTAAACACTCAATAATTAGATTCAAAGATCTTAAGGTTCACTGAAAGAATCCTTAATTGAGTCACCAAACTCCATTCTGAACAAGGATATGAAACCAATTATCCATACTCTGCTATAGATTTTATGAATAGCTTTATCCTTCTTGGGCATATTTGGCCCCACAGACCCACAGACAATGTTAGAAATACCTGGTTTAAAGAATAGAGGGCATCAGATAAAATGTCAATGTTTTGGAGGCATTTTTGCAATTACCACACACACTGCCATATATAACTAGTTATGTCACCACCATTGTTAAAATACATACTCTTCATGTCCTTTGGCCAAGGGGAAAAAAAAAAAAATTCCAGAGTCATTCTTGTGTCAATTACTATGTGATATCCTTTGGATAAAGAAATGAATCAAATGTGCAGACTGTGAGGATGACAATATGGAGACATGTGAACATTATTCAATGCAGTGAACACTATGGCAGAAGCAGGTGTAAGATATCCTGCAAGTCCAGTAGACAGCATGACAGATCCCCTCCACAACAGGTACTTGTTAGGAACCAACAAAGTGATAGGCATTGTTCTAGGTGCTAAACTTTAATACTAAAAAATATTTTAAAATAAGAGAAAAAATATTCCAACATTTGCCAGAGAATGTTTAAAACATTCTTAGCAACCTTTGTGTTGCTTCAATCAGCAGTTTTAAAGGTTGAAGGAAAGTGCCTCCTAATAGGGATGCTAGTTCAGGCAACTTTCAGAATTTCAGAGAGAACAAAAAGGGGGGGGGGGGTGGGAGAGGGCGGATTAAAGAAAAAAAAAACAAAACAAGGTCTAACAAGGTCTACTTGATCATTTTTCCAAGTTCTCTACTGTTATATGTCATAATAAACTACCATCCCCATTAAAAATAAAAATTTTATGTAATCTACAAACTATATTAGCTGCTAGTTTCTATGCCATTTTATACTGAGGCTATCAGAGAATTAATGGCACACATATCTCTTCAGAATGCCACGAAGACCTACTGTTCTCAGTTGACTTTAACACGAGTCCAATAACCAGCACCAAGAATTAGGTCTCCGGCCCTGCTTGGTAGCACAGAGGCTTGGAGTGTTGCACCATGAAGCTAACCCAAGCTGCAGCAGCTCAGAGAGAGTTCAATACCTGCCCTGGAGGTGACCCACATGGCACAGCAAACCTCCTGTCTCACCTGCTGCTCCCCTCAGCAGTGTATTTTGTTGATCTGGCTTTTTCTGCTCTCCACTCTGTCTGTTGTATCCTCTCACCAACCCTGCACCTCTGGCCTGTACCCCAGTTCTGTATGCATAAATAAATCTTTTAAAAGAGGTCTTACTTTTAAGAACAGCCCAGAAGGTTGTTTGCCTGTGGCTCCTATAGTAAATAAAACTTCTACAAACTATGTAAATTAATAAGATCATGCAATTTATAGACAATTTTTAAATTGATAAGAAGTCCTTCCACACATATTTTAAGCTTTCTACACTACTTCTTAAGTGTTTTAGTCATCAATGTTGTGATCATTTGTTATGGGGAGATGTGTGTCCCCCTCAAAACTCATGCTCAAATTCAAACTCTAAAAATCAAAGTGTTTATTGAAGATGTCTTTAAAAGAGGTGTCTGGGCCCTCCCAGGTGGCACAGCACTAAGAATCTGAAGCCACTTCAGCATGAGTTCGATCCCCACTGCCCAGGTGGTGTTCTATATGTCACAGCAGACCTCTCCTGACCAGCCTGCTGCTCACCTCAGCATTGTTCTTTGTCAGTTGGCCTGTTCTGCACCCCACTCTGTCTCTGGTGAATCCTTTCACCCACCCCCAACCCCCTACACATCTGTCCTGTACCCAGTTCTGTATGCATAAATAAATAATTTTTTTAAGGTGTCTACTTTAGAAAGAAGCCTTTGAGATAGAACACCAGTCAGATGGACTAGTACCTAAGAAGAACATTTTAGGGCACAATAAAACAGGGGTGTATGTATACTGAAAAAAGGTCACAGGGAATAAGTGTGAAGAGACCCTGAGTAAGTCAAGGAGAGAGACCTTAGAAGAATCCAAACTCACAGACACCTTGCTTTTGAGCTAAAATATGTGAAGCATTTCAAGACGAGTTTTCTCCCACTCAACTGCAACATCTGTTGTTTCAGCTAGTTAAAATTATTTAGCTCTCCGCAGCCAGAGCAAAAGACATTATGAACAGTGCAAGATCTGTATTACAGGGAATGCAACTCATGCTTTCTAGAATAAAGTTTAATTTAGAATTAAAGTAATAGATTCAAATATAAAGGAAAACATTTCCAGTTCTTGTTTAAAGCCACAATACAGTTGTGAAATATGTAGAAGTAGTCTCAAAGTCATCTTTGAATAGAAACTCAAACAGGTCATCTAGAAATCCTTTAATTTCAGAATTTAAGGCTAAGAATGAAAGTGATCATTTGGTTGATAGTAGTTTATTGACATAGAATAGATGACTCAAAATTAGGAAAAATTATTTTTCCATTACAGTGATATTTTTGTCATTAAATTTCTAGTCATATAGGTTCTAGAAGTAACATAGGAAAGTCTATTTTACACAGTATCTGAACCTAACTAATCTAAGTGTCTGTCTTTGCCTGGGTGACTTGGGAATTATTTTCACTCTTTATCCCTGGTCTTTAGGAAAATTATTCTGTTTATCAATTGCCCAAATTTTACCATCTATTTATTACAGTATTTTGCTATGGACAATTGACCCCATTGTAACTGGGTGGTCCCTAGGAGAAGGGAAGTTCCAGGTTCCCTGCCCCACCCAGAAGGAGGGTGGAACTGAGCAGAGAAAAAGGAGAGAGAAGAAGAGAGAAGGAAGGCAGAAGGCAGAAGGCAGAAGGCAGAAGGCAGGAGGCAGATGGAGAAGGAGACCTAAGGAAGCCACATGGAGCAGCAAACATGTGATGAAGAAACTGGGCTTGTTTCCTGACCCTGGACTGGTTAAGGCAGATGTGGGTGAGATATCTGTAGGGAGGTGACTATGGCAATGTTTATATTGATTTTGATTTTGCTCTTTTCCTCTCAGATTTGTCTGGCCATTTCCGACCCTTTTCCATGGGTCCCGGCCAGAAGGTGCTTTAGTCTTGTGGCAGGCTTTCAGGCCTTGCTTTGGGCCAATCCCTTTTGGATTGACTTTTGCCCACGAGGGGATGGGTAACTTCAGGTGTTTGATTTAGAAGTTACATTCTTTGTGTTTCATATTGTATATTCATTGTATTAAAGTCACTTTTCACTAAAGCTTTATATGTTTTGTCTTGTTGCGGCGGATGGCAGAACCCACTTAGAGCAGGCAGGTTTTGGGGCTTCAGGGGTGTCTCTGAATTGAGGTGCCCTATAACAGATTTGCTGCCCTATAACACCATGACAAACTTATACCTGAAATATTTTGTACCCCAACCACAATGGAAGGCTCCTTGCCCTACCCACATACAGTGTGTTACTCCAGCTATAGCTGATTTGACCTGGACATAGATGTGCTACTAGCTGATCCCAACCACATTATCTCCAAGGAATATTAGAACAAAGAAAGATTGCTTAGCTTAACTGAGTAGATAATGAATTCTGTTAGTTAGATTAGTGTGGTTATCAAATGTGCAGGAACAAAGAGGATCTATCTGTAATGAAAGATAAATGAAGCAGAAATGCAAAGAAGCTTAGAGGAGATATCAGGTAGGAAGAGTGGGAGAGAGCAAAAAAGAGTGAGTGCTTTAACTAAATATATTTCCATCCTTCCTCACATTTTGCTACTTAGTAACACGTCTGCTTTTCTTGCATATCCTGCAATACTTTCAAAGTTTTAAAACAAAATCCCACTTAATATAAATGCTAAACTTAAATAACAAAATCCACAAAAAATTCTTAGTGGTGTTTTCAACCTTGCTTCTATTCTCTCAGGCACTAAAGTCCTACTCAGTGTTTGGATTTCTCCTTAGATCTTCAGATTCAGAATTCCGTTATTATTCAGTTCAACATTCCTCTGGCTAAAACAAATTCCATCCATACTGACAGATTAAAATGATTTAAAAAAAAAAAAAAAACTACCTGTCTTGATACATTTACATTTAAAATGTGGAGTTTCTTTCCCATTACTCTTCTCCCCATATACCAACTTTTGGAGCAGTTGGGAAAATCTATGCTATTTAGATTCTTTGAGTTCATATATTATAAATTAGATAGATAGATAGATAGATAGATAGATAGATAGATAGATAGATAGATAGATAGATATAAAATCTTCTTTGCCTTCTTATACAATAAAATCAAACTGTCAATACTAACTGGAAAAACAAAGCATATGGTTGGAGATTATTTTCCAGTTATTATAATTATTGTAAAAAATAATTTTGAGTTTGTGAGCAATGATTTTCAATGTGATTTGAAATGGAACTCAGAAAATTTGTAAGTTAAAAAAACTTAAGATTCAGTTACTACCCTAAAATACCTTTAAAAAAAAAAAAGGATTTATTAATTTATTCATCCAGAACTGGTGTACAACCCGAGGAAGAGAGGTGGTGAGAGGATTCACCAGAGACAGAGTAGGGAGCAGAATAGAACGACTGATGCAGTACACTACTGAAGGGAGCAGAGGGCTGGTCAAGAGAGGTCTGCCATGCCATGTGGACCACTCCAGGGCGGGTTGGGATAGAACTCATGCTAAAGTGGCTTTAGCTTCTTAGTGTTGTGTTTTAATCTGCTGTGCCAATAGGGAGAGCCCTAAAATACCTTTTTAATATAGTGAAATGTTATATTAAAATGGCAGACCCTGTCACTATTAGCATAATATATGATAGAAAATAGAAACCATGTCATCTTCATGACAAGAATTATTCTTAATAAGCCACTATCGGTGTCTATTTTCCTCTCATTGCTGTGTAAAGTAGGCATACAAAGGCCTATACTTTATTGTTATTTTATAAAAGTTAAACAAAATGATCCAAATTCAATAAAAATCAACTCAAATATATTAAATCTTTTGTGAGCAGTTATTAAAGTGAATTTTTTTTTTTATTACTCTGGTAAATTTCCAAATTGCTGGAATAAACTCCTCCTCCTCCAAATGTAAAGATGTCACAATATAAACCAGCATAAATAATAATAGATTTCAAATAAACTGCTATCATTCAAATACTTATGAATCATTGGGTAAAATATTTTTAATAAATTTATAAGTATACTTTGTTTGATTCCATGTCTAAAGTCCAGTTATCAATTAATTGACCATAATAAGGCATATGTTATTTTCCCAACTTAGTAAATTGTGAATATTTGGGGCCCACCTATATTTAATATTCATCAGTGTCATTTATTAGTGGAGTGCTACTACTTATTTCCTTACCATATTCCAGTATAAGTGAATGCACACTTATACAGAATCACCAAAGATATGAGATGGAAATAAAAGCAGGTGAAATTTAGACTAAAACTTGTTCAGTTGTCAACAGGAAAAACTATACTACACATGTGATTTTTAGTTTCTAAATTTACATTTAGCTTACATTATATTTATTTGTATAAAAAGGCAATAACATGACATACTGCATTTTAACTGGCATTATTAGATAAAGAGATGAATTATAGATTGGCAACTATTATTGACAACCACTAATACTCAAAATACAAGGTGCTCTCAATTGATACTGTTCATGTTACTTCAAAGGTGAACAGATTTGAAATAGCTCATCAATGTAGTTTTGTGTATTTAAAGTTTTGAAAATGTATATAAAGATGAGATAACTTTATTTGTGAATTTCTTCTCTATTTTGATCTGAATACACCCATTATTTATACTTCTTTATGAATAGAACTTCCAAGTTTTTGAGTTTCAGGCTTCTAACAAGTTGTAGATGGCAAAGTGTTTTAGTGACCCACCACCTGGCAAGAAGCTACAATGTGAAGAGAGAAAAGTGGAAATTCTTTCAGAGAGGGCAATGAAGGCTAGGACCAAAGCATCTAGAGTGTTAGCACATAATCAGAAGATGAAGGTCAGGTTGGCTCTACTAATCAGATTAAGATTAGAAATGCACAGAAAAAGATGGGGTCTGGTACAAACTGAAAAGAAGATAAATTATATAATCTAATATATTTAGAGATATAGCTAGAAGCCCCAATTAGCCTGAAAGTATTTTAGAATAACTAAAGCAATTTCATTGTGGTTTTTGTTTTACACTAAATTTAAGCCACTCTCTCACTAATAACTTCAGCAAAATCAATGACTCTGGGCTAATAAGACCCCAGTTTGTTTTGAAAATCACATTGCCTTTACAGTAGTGATCAAAGTAGACAAGTCGATTATTTCAGAACTATTAATCTTGTTTGACTCACAATGAAAAACTAGTTAGCAATTTTCATGCTATCTTTAAGATGACAACCTCAGACTAGTACTGAAACCAGAACTAGTTATTGGTTTAAATACACTGATTACTAAAATAGGTTACCAAATGTAGAAATTTCTCTTATGTAGACTAAGAGACAGTGAGAGACTATTTGACAGACAGAGTCAAGAGACTTGAATTTAAGTAGAATTTAAAAGTCTCCAAGCAGAGAGATCTGGGATAGAATGATACACAATAAAACACAGGTCACTTTGGGGTAGGTCATAGAATAATTTAAGGTCACAAGGTTGTCCATAACCTTGCAAATGCCAACTAGCACTTTTGAACACTTCCAAAATCACTGTCTCACCAGAGAACAATGTTTCTACATTCAGCACAAAGCTATAAAGGGATTAGAAGCACTCCTTAAAATGTTCAACAGCCTCAGCAGCAAAATTGTAGTGTTCAAGTCCTGTAATTTGGAGAACAGGTATTTTTATGCCTTAGCAAGCTTTCTATTTTATTTCACATTTGAGAGTCACAGATGCTCGTGTTTTAATGAAAATTTCTTTTGCAAAAGTGACAATATCTATTCCCCTCTGCCCCTCCCAACCCCAGGGAAATGACTCTTGTTTTAGTGCTAGAACTCCAGTATGAATATGACACTTGGTGAGAAATACATCATTTAAAGTAATGAAGGAGAGTTTCAAGAAAGATCAGAAGGAAAATAAACTATTTCAGCAACAAAGTTTTAAGTTGCAATTTAAGGTGATAAGCTAACAGAAACTTGCTTGAAAGGAAGGCTACCGCTCTACATAGGTTTTTGTCATTTGCAAAGGCTAAAAAAATCTGCTAAAGCCAAGTGGTTTTGGCGGTCTGCAATCTTTCTATAACATGCTGTGCTCTGTTATGTTCGGTGACTAAAAGCAATAACGTTTTGATTCTAGACTAATATGTCTAGCTCTGCAATTGATTGTAAGCCACTTTATGAGACAGTCTGAAATCCTTCCTGTGTCTACTAGACTTGATGAGATCCTTAGCAAAATAAATTAGCAATTTTGAAGCTTTCCCCCCTACTTTCCTACTGCCAAGACTTTCTAAATAAACCCTCTGCATTTTCTCCCCCAGCATGATTCACAGGTGGGGTTGCAATTCAGAGTAGCTTGTGTTTAATTTGGGTTGAGGTGTTTAGGTGCTCATGCAGTTCTCAGCAATATCTTCTCATTTGTACTTGCTTGACCTGATTTGATTCCATTTTTATTTTTAAAAGCTCAGAGGTATGATATAAATGTCAATAAAAATTAATCTCTGGCCAGTACTTACCCCAAAGGACCTTCTCTATCTTAATAGACCAGAAAGCAATTTTCTCTTAGCAACTAATTTGAAACTATTTATTAACTACATAGTAATATTATTCTGTGCTAGATATTCTTTTTTTTTTTTTTTTTTTGATATGAGTTGCTAAAATGTTAAATGAAGGGGATGGATGGTATTGGTGGACCTGGCTGATCACAGTTATGCAAATGTTGTTCTTATGGCTGAAATTATGCTTTTCCTCTAGAGCAATTCAAATGATCAGTGGAGTTCAACTGACTGATCCAGATGGCAGAGTTCTTGTGTTTTCTAGACAGTAGTTGCCACACATAGAGGCAATATCCATTCATGCTACCTTGGCTTTCTAGTATGGTAAATGGAAAAGCAGTTAAAGCTGATTCAAACAAGGACCTGTCCTGTGACACCGCTGATAGTGGAGTCAGTAGGTGCTGAATCTCACCTTGCTTTACAACTGAGGACAACTGCCCTCCCTAAAAGAGAGGCAGATCAACACATGTGCACAAGGTCATGGGGTGGATAATAAATTCAATTCATTTTTGGCAATTTTGTACAATTTTGTTTTCCTGCTAACATTTAAAATTCTAAGAATCAATTTAAACTTGAAGATATATAAGTACTAAGGCAAGCATATAAGCATGGCTAGCAATGATCTGGCTCCTTTGAGACATGGGCAGCACATCATTTCAAATCTTTTTGGACAAACATCCACGTATAGTAGTGTGAAGAAGCAGAGTCCACACTAATGTTTTCCCTGCCAAGAATATATATAGAAAATGGACATTGTGGCTAAAGCTAACATATTGGAAAGGATTAGTCTAAGCAATTATTAGCATCTATAAATCATCACAAGTCCCCAGCTATGCATTTTTTAGGAGAGAGGATGGAGGAAGTGCAGTTACTTACTGCTAGAGCTTTCCAGGGGGAAGGGGAAAATAGCAGTTACAAGTTGCCAAGCACCAAATTTCTCTCTTTTCTCCCTTGGTCTCAGATTAATTCACAAGATGTTCACGTACACATGTGTGGTACATTCTTCTCCATTGTTTGACTGCATTTGGTGATAATATAATCTTTACTTCTCAGGTCTAGGATCATGAAATCTAATGTGTTCATCGTGGTTCATGGCATTCAGTCTGTATTCAAGGGAAGAATATTCTCCCCCTATCTCCTGTTATATTTCATATTTCATCTAGGAATAATACTGTACAACTATAGAGCTTTTCACACTTGTGAAGTTTTATTTGTATCCTCAGTTACTTAATGACAATTATTAAAATATTTTTCTACCCATGATATGTACTGTATAGGGATCAAAAGCAGATATGGATAGGCAATACCCAAAATGCCAGATCTGTTGTACATGTTCTAGAAATAATATGGAAGGCTCAATAATTAGAGAAAGGCACTTCCTTAGATCCTCAAGCATGAGTCAATACAGTTATCATCCAGCAGGGAAGAAGAGCAAGAGTGTGGACAATGACAAGAATTGATGAATTATTTCATGCCCTATCAGCTAATTTTGGAAAAAGAAAATCATACAATTTTCCTCACTTCTTTACAGGGAAGTAGGTGTAGGAATTACAAAGAAAACTGCAGCGAACTCTGCAAAAGGCTGAACTTGTTAAGTCAATGCCAGAGTAAATGTTTCTAACATACATTGAAAATTTTAAAAAATAAGTACAGTATTGTGAGAGTTAACCCATGCACCACCATAGAAAGCCCAGGCTGGATCAGTTTTAATGAAAATCAATAAAACTAGAACCAAAATGAAAAAGTTGCTGAAAATGTGCCAAGAAACAGGAATGAGGGTGTGTCTGTGGCTCTAAGTAATTAAAGCAAATTTAATTGAAGTTCAAAGCCAGTTTAATAAAAACCTCTTTTCCAAGATTTCTTTTAGCTTATAAGTAAACATGTCAGCCAGAAAGATCTTTCTGAATGAGCATCACATCACTATTCTTTCAATTGTCTGGTGATGTAAGAACATACAAATGTAATTGGAAGATATGAGCAATTTTAAAGTGGGCTTAAGAGTTACAATTTTAACAGTTGACTGAGCTGAATACACCCTCATTCCTGTTTCTTGGCACATTTTCTGGTAACTTTTCCGTTTTAGTTGTATTGATTTTCATTCAAATTCATTTTGGCTTTAGTTGTATTGATTTTCATTAAAATTGATCCAGGATATAGCCTGGGCTCTTTGTGGTGGTGCATGGATTAAATCTCTATTAGCAGTCACTGTGGCATGAATTTGATCTCCAACCAGGGAGATGACCCACATGGCACAGCAGATTTCTGCTGTCTCACCCACTTGCTCCCCTCAGCAGTATATTTCAGTCAAGTCTGTTCTGTTTGCCATTCTGTCTCTGGTGAATCCTCTCAACCTCCCCACCCACCTCTGGCCTACACTCCAGCTCCTTTATGCATAAATACAATAAAATAAGAACAATAAAAAATAAAAGCAAATCTTAAGAAAATAAGATAAAATTGATACAGCCTAGCCAGTCACTGTTTCATGTTAAAAACAGAATTGCAACACGATAGGACAGGCAGATCAGTAAGCATGGGACATGGTTCTAAGTCAGAAACTAGCTAAATTTAAGTCACTGTACATACTCAGAAAGGTCAAATAAGGATCATGTCAATATATTTAAGGAGATGGAAATTAACCAAAATGTGCTGAACAGTATAAGAAACACTGATTCAGGGATTCCTTGCTGGCCTAGTGGTTACATCTCAGCATTATAGCTACTCTGCCCTGTCTCTAGCAAATTCTATCACCACCCCCACCAATCCTCCACACCTCCAGCCTATACTCCAGTTCTACTATGCAAAAAGAAACAAAAACACTTAGTGATTTTGAAGACATAAAAAGAGTAAAAGTGAATAATAGACCAAAGATAGATGAATGGCTAAAACAAATCTATTGATACCTACACAAAACTTACATTGTTGCCAGAATATACTTGTGCATAAAAGTAATGTTTTGCATTTTCTTTATAGACAAAGAAAATACTTGCAATCCATCTTTTTTTTTTTTTTTTCCCAAAACTAAACAGGTAGATTTAAAAAAAAAAAAATAGAAAAGCATACTGGATGAAAGCTGTTAGCATAGATCTGGGTCAATGTTTAATACAAAGCAGAGCTGTAAATTTGTCTGAAGTGTTTCTAAAACCTTGGTTTACATAAAAACTTGGATATAAGTAGTAACAGCATATTTTTAAGAACTGCTTCGTAAACTTTGTCACTAAGGAGACATGACCTGAATACAGTATAAGGGAAAAATGTAAGGTACAACATTTTCAGAAGCACTGTTGGCAATTTCAAGTAGTTTCTTATAAGCAATAAGGTTGCTTTTGTCATAGGGTAGGCATAAATGTCTCTCATCCACCATCTTTTGTTTTCACTGCTCCAGGGAGTATTTTATTCAAAAACATTTTTCATTTTGGAGAGCTGGGTAATTACATTCTTCCACTGTTTTTAACATCATTACTAATTCTCACCACATATATATAAATATATATCATCATAACTTATAATACCCATGACCTCTTCACCCAGATCTCAAGTTTGATTTCTATTCCTGTTTTTTCATTGTCACTATGTTGGCTTCAAGATGGTGATTTAGCTGTGGTTGGCTTGACTGGATAGGCATTAGATGAATCAGTTTCTATTACAAACTATAAATTTGTTGATTTGGAGTTATACATACATATTCCCCCCCCCTTCTTATAGGGAATGTAATAAATCAAGGGTTTAGAAGACTATTTCCAGTACATTTCTCCTGCTTGATAATTCATATCTGTGAAGGTACAGTTTTAATTATCACATTAAGATCATTGAAAGTTAATCACGGGGATGCTCTTTTGAAATATTCTCTTTAGTGAGGATGCATTGGTGGTTTAGGCATTCAGGATGTGCACTGAGGACTGCACAAAGAAATATCTCTCTGGTAGAATGGAGCCTTCTTAAAGAGAGGAGTAAAATATTGCTTCCTTTAGGTATCATGCTTACAAATACAAAAAATAACTGATCTTAAACTAGCCATATATAATAAAGGCAAAATTGTTATTAAATTATCTCTTGCTCTCAATCTAAGACAAATAATAATATACTCTGACTTCCAGCTGATATTTTAGGAAGAACTGTGAAACTTGGACCCTGCCTGGTGGTGCAACAAGTGAAAGCACAAAATTGCAAGTGAGACAGCCCCAGCAGCTTCATTGCAAGTTCCATCCCCACCCCACAAGTGATTCACATGGTTCAGCAGGCCTCTCCTGACCTACCCACTGCTACCCTCAGCAGTACAGTTTGTTAGTCTGCCTGTTCTGCTCCCCATTCTGTCCCTGGTGAATTCTCTCACTGTCCCTGGACCTCTGGCCTGTGCCCCTGCTCTGTATGCATAAATAAATCTTAAAAAGAAAAAAAGAACTGTGAAAGATATTGTATTGTTTGATAACACTGACTTTTATTTTTAACTTTCCTGTCATTCCAAATCTATGCATGCACATGGCATTGGCTGCACACAATATTTACCTATTACATCTCATAAGGAATGGTGTGATTAAACTGCCTATAAATTCATCTTCAAGAAGTATGTTTTTGTTTCTTATAGATGTGTTCACATTTATCAATTATATTTTAGCCTAAAATCTGCATAATTTTACCTAAACATTCCAAAATAATTGTTAATGTTGCCATTGCTCTTTTATTTTCATCTTGAATAAGTGACTAATCTTAACTAGAATTTTCACTAACAGGCAGATTGTAAAATGCCTCTAGGAAAAGATAGAACTATTTTTGCAAATTATTAAATTTTCTGCGCTTCTCAACCAGTTTCAATCTGTTATTTAGCTAATTTATATAAAAAAAATACTTGTTTTTTTTTAAATTTATATCAATATATTCTAGTTAAATGTAAAAGTTTGATATTTTAAATAACAGTGAATTATTTTTCTTTGATTGTTTATTTTTCAAATATCTGAAGACAGTTTCCATCAAGAATAACAAGTAAAGCCAATTGTTAAATATAAACAAAAATACAATTTAAAAGATTGACCAAGAAAACTAAAATCTCCTGCCTTGCCTGCTGCTCCCCTCAGCAGTGTATTTCAGTAACTCTGCCAGTTCTGTTCCCTGTCTCTGGTGAATCCTCTCACCCCCCTCACTTCCCACACCAATGTCCTTGATGTAATAAAAAAATTATAAGATTACTGATATAATACAAAATACTGAACTCCCCCAAATGTATATTGGCAATCTGTCAAACCAACCTTATCTTCCATAAGGACCACACAAACAGCCAAAGACAGCATTCTATTCAACTATATTAGCAGATCAGACACAGGCTGTAGTAGCCAGGAAAGTGAAATGTCTATTGCTATAGTTACATAAAAAATATTCTTCTAAGTCTCCCTGGTAATACAGGGGTTAAAGTCTCAGATTCATCAAGCTATCACCAGCCACTGCAGCATGAATTTGATCATTGGCCAGGAATTAACACACATGGTACAACAGACCTCTCCTGCCTTGCCTGCTGCTCCCCTCAGCAGTGTATTTCAGTACCTCTGTCAGTTCTGTTCCCTGTCTCTGGTGAATCCTCTCACCTCCCTCACTTCCCACACCAATGTCCTACACCCCAGTTCTTGTATGCATAAATAAAATTATCTTAAATGAAAATGTTTCTCCTTCAAATCACTAGGTAAAGCACGTTTCTGGAGAATGACCAGATGTATCCTCTAATGTTGTACAACCCTGGGAAAATTGTACTTCCCTTTAACAGATGGATGGCAGGTTTCAGTCTCTTCATGCACTATGGTGCTGGAGTTATAAATCTTTGTTGCCTTACTACATAAGGATGTATACCTTATAATTTTTATGTGTGTTAATTTTATTATTAAGTAATCATTATTTTGTAGAATAATACATGTTCATTGTAACTGCTAAAATAATGTTTTAAGTAAGAACAACCCATTATTATTATTTCTCATGCTTTCTGCATCTTTGAATAATCCTTTAACTCTTGCTGCTCATAAAATATATAGGTATATGCATATGTTTACAGGAGTGATGAAAATACTCCCATGATGCTAAGGCTTTTTTTTTTTTT
>NW_004567103.1:68356279-68387271 GCF_000260355.1 Condylura cristata | reverse complement strand
TATTGCCTATGTACATATTTACTTACTTACATAGCAGACTTTTCTTAAAGACAGTCGGATTTTGCATATTTATAATCTTAATGCTTTGGGAAAAAAATAAACAGCTTTTGGACTTAAGCTCTCACTGGAACTTTTAGCTCTTCAATTCTGATTATAGAGAAAACACCTGTTTTAAATTCATAGTCTCCTAACAACTGAGATTGATCATAACTTTTCACACATTTATTGGCTTTTCATGTGAATGTCAGTTAATATCATTCTTCATTTTTCTATTAGGTCATTTGTATTTTAAAATAAATTTATTGAACTTAAAAAACATTTTATAAGTAAATCGTTTATTCAGATGTTTCAGATATGCAAATTTTCTGAAATTTTTGGATTCATTAATTCTGAATGACATTTAGAATTAAATATTCTCCCAAATAAAATAATTTGTGTAAATTACTTGTCTTTATGATGTGATCCTATATTTGAGAGTTAAAGTGGGCAAACAAAAATTCATTAATTGTACTTGTAAGTATGAAGGATAGTGGAACTTAAAAGTTCAGGATAAGTGAAATTTTCCATAATGTAATATTCCTTCACATTCATCTTCTCTGTCAATACCAAAATAAGTTTCACAAACATACTGTCTAAAATTGGTGGAGAGATACTGTCAAAATATTCCAAACCAAATTCACATCCAGATACCTAAATATGCACATCTAGGTCGATGCTCTTTGTACTTGTCATTGTGAATAAATTATAGTGTATGGGGACTTCTTGTGGCACAAGGGGCTGGTTAAGACAACATTATGAAGCTATTTCCTGCCACTGCAACAGAAATTTGATCCCCAGCCAAGGATCTGACTCATATGGTACAGTAGACCTCTCCTGCCTCCCTATTTCCCTCAGCAGTGTATTTCAGTCAATCTGCCTGTTCTGTTCCCCAATCTGTCTCTGGAGAATCCTCTAAAGCTAACTCCCCCCTCTCTGGCCTACACCCCAGCTATTATATACATAAATAAAGACAAATGCTTAAAATACATAGTATTTTCTTAAACAATTCTATCAAATGTATTAATCTGGGTGAAAATGGAAATTTTTAATTATTAAACTGAATAAAAATTAGAAAACTAAAAAATGTAAAAATAAAATAAATGGGATAAAAAATGAAGAGCAGTGAGATACAGTGAAGATTTATGGATAGGAAAGATCATAAAGCTCAAGTTGTTGAATGTCATTGATGAACTTAAATTTTTCTCCTAATGATTTCTTTGGTTAAGAGAGACATTCTTGGTACTTAGGGACAAGAAAAGAATGACAGGAGAAATAGGGTGATGTTAACTGGTGATGTAGATTAAATGAAAATGAGCCTTAGGATTAAGGAGCTATAAACTGAAGAAATAAAAGCTGAAGTTGGGTCCTCCCTGATAGCACAACGGTTTAGGACACAGCACTGCAAGTCTGTACAGCTGCTTCAGTGCGAGTTCGATCCCCGGCCTGGAGGTGATTTACATGGTGTGGCATATCCCTCCTGACCTTCCTGCTGCTCCCCTCAGCAGTGTAAGTCCTCTATCTGCCTTTTCTGCCTGCCTCTCTGTCTCTGGCAAATCCCTGTACCTCTGGCCTGTACCCCAGTTCTGTATGCATAAATAAATAAATCTTAAAAAAAAAGCTGAAATAAATAATTTAAGGGGAATCTGACATATGACATATGATACAAAGCCAAGATTACAGTTGTGGAGTTGGGGAGTGGGGGTCTTTCAACTCAGGTTAAAAGGTTGTTGTGAGTTAGTAAAAAGAACAATTTTGATAGTAACAGATAATGTAATAATGATAACATGAAGGTTGATGTATATTTTTGTTATGTATACCAGTAAGGTTGTTATATTTTATCTATACATATATTTTGGTAACATTGCGGTTACCTTAATAAAAAGATGCATTTTTAACAATAAATACACTTCAGGAAGAAAACAAAATTATCACTTAAGTGTTTTTTTTTAACAGGTATATTGCTCTTGGTGGAAGAATGTTCAAATTTCAGGTAAACTACCAAAAAAATTAGGGTTTTTGTCCAATGAATTGTAACATTTAAAGTTCAAGTTTAGCTGGTCTCCTCCCAACCTTGCCAGCCTGTCTATACAGGCATCTCTTAACAAACCTGTCCCATTCAAATGTAGTTCGTCCTGCCCACTTGTACCCATGCAAGCATACCCTCTTTTTTTTTTTTTTTAAGATTTATTAATTTTATTTATGCATATAGAACTGGGGTATAAGCAAGAGGTGCAGGGGTGGTGAGAGAATTCACCAGAGACAGAGTGGGGTACAGAATAGGCAGAGGGGAGCAGCAGGCAGGTCAGGAGAGGTCTACCTTGCCATATGGATCACCTCTGGGACCAGGGATCAAACTCCTTTTGAAGTGGCTTTAGTTTCTTAGTGCTGGGTTTTAACCCACTGCGCCACCAGGGAGGGCCTTTATTTTTAATATGATAAACCTACCCTTTTAGATATTAAAAAAAAAAAAATTAAAAATAGTTAAAATTTATGTTTATTGCCAAGTTGACCCACATAGACATCTTTGTGTTTTCTGTTTGTTTATTTGTTTATTTGTTTTATTTAATTTACTGATTGGGGGCTGTCCCTGGTGGTGCATTGGGTTAGGGTGAAGCACAAAAATGGAGCAACAGCCTTTTCAGTGTGAGTTCAATCAACTGGCCCCAAAAGTGATCTACATGGTGCAGCAGACCTCTCCTGTCTGGCCCACTGCTCCCCTCAGCAGTGTGCTTCTATCTGCCTGTTCTGTTCACACTGTCTCTGGTGAATTCTCCAATCACCCCTCCACCTCTGGCCTGTACCCTAGTTCTCTATGTATAAATAAATAAATAAATAAAATTGATTGTAGATAGGATGGGAGAAGGGAGAATAAAAATATTAAAGCAACCCCATTCCAAGTTTGATTTAGGTGGACTATTTTGTTTCAGTTTCCAAAGAATATTCCGAATTTTTACAAAGATCTGTTTCTGAAAATCATGATTTTTTCCTGTGATATTCTGAAGTGCTTATCTTTTAAATTAAGTTAAATGCAAGAATTACTAACATTAAACAAACTGTACTCTAAACAATGTAAATGAATAATGTGCAGTTATAACAACTATTCCTTAATTGTCCACCTCCCCAACATTTTGTATATCTGGATTATCAATTGATGATTGAACCTAGTTTAAGAACAATGTAATAATGTAAATGGCAACTACCCAACATTCTGAGTTACTCTTTAAGTTATATTAGTACACATAAGAAAATGATACTGCCAACAAAAAATGCAAATTCGATGATATTTTGTTTACAAATGTTTCCACAGTAATAAATTTAACATGTATTTACAAACAATTACCTGTATTCCTTATTTAAGTTTAGTAAGACTGTTTATATCTTCAATTTTAGCAGGAACCATGTGAATTGTCATGTTATTTATCAGTGATTGCCCAAGTAAGAATGGATTCAGTGTAAAATGCTGATTAAAGGTTGTTGCAGATTGCAGATGACAGACATCTCAGAAGTATCATTAATCAGGAGAAAGTATGAAAAAATTATAAAAAAGTGAATTAATAAACTAATAACAATTAAAAAGAATTTTAAATTTTATTATCCAAATGCAGATTTTACAATCTGGCAAAGATATATTTAATAAATTTTTGAATACAGGTAAGAATACTAATAGTATTTTTGGCTGGGAAGATACATCGGATGATTTAGAATGAGGTTCCCTTTTAAAAGTTACTTCCTCAGTGGGCTTTAAATTATAGATAAAACAGACAAAACTAAGCTTTGGCATCTGCCTACCTGACTGTGAGTTCTAACTGCTATATTTTCAAGCATTTGGCAGTGATCAGTTTAGAGAAGAAAATTTAAGTACCTGTAATTTAAGCTACATTTTTTATACATAAGTGATTCCCATTTTACAAAAAGAAAAATGCATGTAAGTTGAAAAATGTGCATGAAAACTTCCTAGCTCATAATTTTGCACTATTAATACACATTTTTTTCTGTATGTGGACTAAGTTACATAATAAGTAATGAAGGTGATCTATAAAATATGATTTTCCTAATATAAGCATGACTGTACAAAACAATTAAAAATTATGTCATAGATAAATATTTAAATATTTAAGTGGTAAATGTATTTGAGATATATTGCTAGGTAAATATGTTATAAAATAAGGTGATTGTATTATCACTTCAATATATATACAAATGCAGGTAATTGAAACTATTATGAACTAAAATATTAATTGTGATATTATCTAGCTAAGAGATAAAATTTTTATTATTTTGATATTCCAAATTACAATTAAATTTATTATAATAACATGCAATGTTTTAAAGTCAGGATTTTGAATTAATAAGTTTCTCATAAAGAAACATTTTTAGGATTCTGATATTTGGCTATTTTCAAAATAACATTCATTATTTTTGACTTTATAGTGGATCAGGATAATATGTGAGGCCAAACATCATAATCCATTTCAAACATCATTAGAAGAACAAGCCTGGAAATTACTCCTTAGTGACATCAATCCTTAGTATATTACCGAATACATGTTATGAGAGAAAATTCTGTATCCATCCAGAGGATATTAGAATCAGAAGCAATAAAGTAGTATGACTTATGAAAAATAAATCCGACCAGTCAAATTCAATAGATTCCCCCCCCCCAATGTATAGATCAATTAGCAGATTGTAAGAATGCAGTTAAACAAAGCATGTGATGGGATAACTTATGAAGCATGCTCACAGAATTGATTCATATTTGAAGTGGATGCAATCATCTTCCTGACAAACTGAAGGAAAGAAATACATTAAAATATCTGGACAGATGGGGAATCATTTGGTTGTACTAGCATGTATTGTAAATGGTGTGATTTTACATGTGGATTTGTGGTCTAACTTGGGGAAAACACTAGTACATTTCCAAGAAGCACTGTTTATACGAGTTTGAAAGCCTTATAACTAGCAGAGTGGAAAAAAAAAAAAAAGTTTCTCCTTGAAACCCACAGTGGAAAAAAAAAAGTTGCTCCTTGAAAACCAGTCACAGGAAAGCAGGAGGAAACAGGAAACAACACATCTTTGCTATCATTTAGAGAAAGGCAATAGCTAGTAACAAGAGTACTATAAAAACACACCTGCATGGACCTAATAATCCTCAAATGGGTCCTATGCAGTGGGTTTTATTTTCTCCATTAACCCTAAGGAATAGAAATGTCAAATAATTGGCCCAAGATCACACATAAGAGACACAGCCAAAATCTTGTTTACCTAGAAAGTTTTCCTTGTCTCAAATTTCTATGGTGCTCTGCTCAGGTCTGCAGAAATCTGCTACCACTCTTCTAGTACAATTAAGTTATATTGATTGAGATAATATAAAGATATTTATATTAAATTTGGGTTCCAGTACTTCTATAAAATATGTGATTCTGTCAAACATTTAATTACATGATTTCAATTTTAATGTCCTTAACAAGAAAGAAAGAGAGAAAGAGAAAGAGAGAGAAAGAAAGAAAAAAGAAAGAGAAAGAGAGAAAGAAAGACAGAAAGAAAGAGAGAAAGAAAGAAAGAAAAGAAAAGAGGTGCACTATCCTATCCTATCTCTACTGTTCTTCATGGACCTAATATACAGCTGTTCTAGGTCTGTATCTCAATGTCATTACTGCGTTTATCTTTAAGCAACTTTGAGGGTTTCTTTCTTATGTAAGTCCCGGGAAGGGTAATAGAAAAAAAATGACTGAATTGAATCTGACAGGATATTTATGTGGGTTGAATAAGAGAAATGTCAAAAGAGAATCACCATTTGCAGAAAATAACTGTTAGAGTAAGAGGAGTTAAAGGGAAAAGCATAAGACTTTTTTCATAAGTATTTTTCTACTTTAAAATTTCTGATTTGGGGCCCTTCCTGATGATACAATGGGTTCAAATGCAGCACTACAAAGCTATCACCAATCACTGCAGCAGAAGTTTGATCTCCACCAGAAAGCTGACACACATGGCTTAGTAGACCCTCTTCTCCTCTCCTCTCCTGTTCACTGTTCCCTTCAGCAGTGGAATTCAGTAGATCTGCGTGTTCTGCTCCACAATCTGTCTCAGGTGAATCTTCTCACCCCCCATACCTCTAGACTGAACCTCATACTTGTAGGCTTAAATAAGTAAAATATTGTTTTAAAAAAAATTATCTTCCCCTTGAATATGGTGCTTTCAGTAAGATAGCAGAGGGAAAGAAAAGTCCATATTGCAGAGGACAGCAATAGTTTGAAGTTTTAACATAACTTCTGAAGGTAAGACAGCTACAAGGGTGGGGGGGTGGAATCTAAGGAAGAAGAACCAGGGAAGACTAGTCTGTAGAGAAAGGAGGCAAAACTTGTAAAATAAAGGTCACCCGAGTTGCCCAGAACCTCTCTACATGGTAGTCTGTTCAAGTTAAAGTTTCTCACTAACTCTTCAAAGGAACTACAGCTTGAAGCAGTGTCTGGGACAACAGCCTGGACCTTTCCTTTGTTATAATGAGAGTCTGGCCCCTGGGAATAACTAACCACCAACTGTGAGCCTGACTTGAGTTAGGACCCTTCACACACGCCTAATAAAGGATGAAAGTGCCCAGGGAATGATTTCTTTCTGATATTTTCATTTTAGCAAGTAGAAATCCAGAGCTCCGAGGAGGAATGATAAAATACAAGTTAAGGTAGTTGTTCCTGTTGCCCTAAAGTTAAGAAAAATATTGATTCACAAACATATTCTTGTCATTTGACTTTTACATTCACTTGCTGTCTACAAGTTAATCTGACTATAGCAATGTGACATCAGTGGGAAGCAAATTCAACACTTTCCTATGCTATCAGCATCACTATTAAAAGGTCATTTGTGTCCACTGCAAAATCACATCTGAAATACCATATACATACACTATTGTTACATCACTTTAGTCTGGAAAGCCTCCTGACCTACAGGCTGTTGCAAAGCAACGTCTTTGGTTGAATATGTGCTCTCACATACAGCATCTGGCTTAAATGCTTGCCTTGCATTCTTTCTTTTAAGAATCAGTTCCTGTCTCCCTTCTGTCTGAATATGCTAGGTGTGGTGGAGGGAGCCTGCCAGGCGTGATGTGTCTGCCAACAGGTGGCCAGACACTAGATCAGTCTCTCTCCATCAGCAAGTCCCCATCTGCTTGTTGGAGTCTCCATGTGTTCATCCTGCTGATTACAGCAGCTGAGCCTCAAACTGAGTTCTTTGTGGCTTTCAGGCAGATGCTTAACAAGGTGAGCCAAAGGGAGTCTGGCCATTAGGAGAGGTGTTAATATGGCCTCAGCTGGACTCTTATATCTATGTTTTCCAAATGCTTGCTTTTAGCTTCTCCGGATAGTTTTACCTAGGACTTTATTGGAACATTATCCCAACATGGGAATGACTTGATACTTCAATCAAAAATGTGTATGCTGGCCCTCCTTGGTGGCACAGAGGGTTAAAAGCACAGCACTGCAAGCTAGCTGCAGCCGCCTGTGTGTTCGATACCCATCCCCAGAGGTGATCTACATGGCACAACAGACCTCTCCTGCCTCGCCCGTTGATCCCCTTAGCAGTGCATTTCTTCCTTTATCTGCCTGTTCTGCGTCCCAGTCTGACTCTAGTAAATCCTCTCACTGCCCCTGTAACTCTGGTCTGTACCCTAGTTCTGAATGAATAAGTATTTAAAATAAAAAGAAAAAAAATGTGTATGCCATGCTATTTTAAGTGTATTGCAGTTCAAGTTTCAAGTACTTTTGTGATTATCAATATTCTGGTGTATGAGTCATTGTCTTTCAAGGAGACTAAGATTAATTGACTTTCTTATTAAAATGATTAAGTACAACAAGCTATTGTTATATCTGTGCTCAGAAACCATCTACTACCTGGTAATATGGCACACTAGTGGTGGTACAACCTCAGGATGCAGTTCCTATTGGTTAGAAATAATAATTCCGATGTTGTTCGATAGACAGGAATTTCAAAAGTAGGAAAGACCCCACCTTTTTTTTATTTTTTTTTTAGGGGGATTTTGGTATAGAGTGGCTTATCCAACCAATAAAATAATTATCTAATTTGTTCTATTATTTTAGCTTAGGTTCAGACATTTCCTTAAAATGGATTCATATTTTCTTAAAATGATTATACTTCAGGTACATTTCAGTCTTTTCACTCCCTATTTCTATTCTATTCAATCTTAGGTGATACTATAGGTGGAGTAAAATGAGGTGATAAAGAGCCCATTTGTAAGGAAATTATTCAAAATTCTTTACATGGTATCCAATGGAGTTAAAGTCTGTTAACAAGCAAAAAGCTGAGTGGGTCCAAATCATCCTCTTTCACATAATAAGCAGAAAGACTTGGGTGAGAGTCTGCATTAAATAAAAGCATTTTTATTTAATAGAGGTTTGAAGTCTACGGAGACCCCCTGACAGACACAAAGGCAAAGCTGTCTTAGAGAATGGTGGGCAGGCATTTGAAAAACTTGTGAAGAGCAATTTCCAGCTGAGCCAATTTTTGTCAAACATCATGTGGCTTGGTCTGTTTTGTCTTTCCAGTAGAATCTGAAGCCTGAAGAACCCAGCCTAAGATACGGCCACCATGCTGTGTAGAGACATGGAACAGGGAATCCACTCTCCAGATGGGAGTGCCTTTTTTTTTTTTTTTTTTTTTTAATTGGCTGAGTATGAACCAGGAACCGGGCACAGAGAGTCAGACACATCCTCGCTGGCATCATCATTACTGATTCAAACTGCACGAGGAATACGGAGGCACTGCCAAGGGAAGAAGCTGAGCTGTCCACAGATGTGATTCATATCCAAACAACAGGGAGGAAAAGGAAAAAGGAAAAGTGCTTTCCTTGCTAAAGCACTTGAAATTGTGCTTTAATTCATGTAACAGAATATGTGGTTCCTTGTCTACATTTTCAGAATATTCCTTTTAGCTTTCTTTTCAAAATTGGTTATTTCCAGCATTCTTTTTGTTGTCTATTTCCAACTGTGAATTATGTTAGTTAAAATCAGTTCCCACCCCCAACTCTCCTCAGGAAATAAAGTCAACCTTAAGGCCACTCACTAAATATAGTATTGATGAGTCATAGCAACTGGTTTAATTATGTGTGATTTAAAAGTAACTAACTATTTAGACAAGAGCTGTGTGGTTCCTTGATACTGAAGCTGCATTACAGAGATGACGGCTTATATGCTATGAACAAAACTGAGGTCAACACTCCTTCTCTGGGACCTCCCTGGTGGCACAGGGGATTAAGTGTCAGCATTAAAAAGCTGTTGGCAGTCACTGCAGCATGACTTTGATCCCTGATCCATATGGTACAGCAAACCTCTCCTCTCTTGCCCACTGCTCTCCTCAGTACTTCAGTAGATCTACCTGTTTTGTTTCCCACTGTGTCTCTGTTGAGTCCTTTCTCCCCCTCCACCACCCCTATACCTCTGGCCTGTACCCCAATTCTTGTATGCATAAATATATTTAAAAAATTCTCCTTTTCTGAATTATTAAGAGTGTTAGCCCCTTTACAATACAATGGCTTTATCTGTGAGACTTACAGGTTTTCCTATGCATAGGATTCCATTTTGACGTATACATACTTAGGGTTGTGCTCATAACTTAAACTATGGCTCAATTTTCTGTCACACAAATCAATAGAAAGGAGGGAAATAAGCAAGCAATGAGAATTATGGTACACACTACAACAACAGTTGGAATTTTCTTTAAACAAAGTGCATTTGCCTAAGGATCCTCCCTGACTTTAATACAAAACTTAATTAGTTCTGTGAATATTTTTTGAACAAGAGAATACTTGAAAAATTTCCCATGCCCTAGCTCAAATTTTTCTGTGCTAGAGATATTGACATGCTTGAGCATTTGGGAAATGCTTTCTATGAGGCATGGAAACCCACTGGTTACAGTTAATTGTATAGCTGTTCACTATTCATAGGCCCTACTAAGCACATGCATGCTCCTCTCCCAATTCCCAGATGATTTCTGTTTCACTATGCCCTACTTATAAGAGGATATTTGAGAAACCAGGTGAACATCACATCCATTTACTATACCATTCAGTTCCTATTGAGTTTTCATGTCATAATATCAAATCACATTGATGAGAAATGTGGAAAATTCTACCCCTGCTGCCATAGTAGCTAAGCCCAGTAACTGTTAGGCAAATGGTATTTCTTAGGTTAATGCAAAATTTTATAGTGGGTACCGTAATCAATTACTGCTTCCTTATTTACCATCCTCCTGTGGGTTCCTATCACATCATGGGGTTCCTCTTTTTTAAGCTCCAGTGTCTAACAGGAACCACTACTTGCCAATTCTAACCTTATATGGGGGTTACTTCATCTTTTTTTCCTCAGTGAAATGAAATCACTAATCCATTAGGCTGTTTTAGAGGATAGTGGATACATGTAAAACATTCAGCTTGGAATCTGAACATACCATTTTCATATAGTACTTTTCAATCTAGATTTTGATTTTTCTATGGCATTAAAAAGTATCCTTTACTCCTTTTCTGAATCTTTACACTCTGTTTCTATGACACTATCCTAGATTATCCCAATCTCCAACTATCTATACAATATTATTAAGAATGAAAAGTTCTATGTCTGAATTAATGTGCACAGAACAATCACATAGATTTTATCATATTACCTGTTTTCAGACTCTTACTCATCTTACTGGAGAATATATGAAACCATCTTTTCTCCTAAATTGGTTCTTATTTTATGCATCAGTAAAATGTTGTCAGTTATAATGTTAGGAGATGACTATCAAAATTTATTTTTTAATTAAAATAAACATTAAAGGGGCCCTCCCTGGTGGCGCAGCGGGTTAAAGCGCTGCACTGAGAATCTAAAGCCGCTTCCACATGAGTTCGATTCCCGCCTGCCCCGGAGGTGACCACATGGTGTGGCAGACCTCCCCTGGCCCGCCCGCTGCTCCCCTCAGCAGTGTGCTTCATTGATCTGCCTGTTCTGTTCCCCGCTCTGTCTCTGGTGAAGTCTCTCACCATCCCTGCACCTCTGGCCTGTACCCCAGTTCTGTATGCACAAATAAATAAATCTTTAAAAAAAAAAAAAAAACATTAAAAATCCAAGTCTTTAAAAATACAGAAAAGACCAAGATTTTAAACATAAAGTTTATATACATAATAAAAAAGTCCCTTCGTTTATTCATATTGAAAAAAAAATTAACATAGAGACAAGGCCTTTATATAACATTATTCTAAGATTAAGATGGATGAATTTCATTTGGTTTATCAAACTTCTTTCTCTTTATGTAGGCCACAGTACTTTTGGGCAAATGTGTAAGTATTATCAACTAAGAGTTCATATTTAATTTATGACATTTATCTTTTAATTTCTGCTTTAGAATCAATACACAGAAATATTAGTCAGAAAATACATTAAAAGATTACATGAGGCCCTCCCTGGTAGCGCAGCGGGTTAAAGCACAGCACTGAGAAGCCAAAGCCCCTTCCGCATGAGTTCAATTCCCGCCTGCCCCGAAGGAGACCACATGGCGCAGCAGACCTCTCCTGACCCGCCTGCTGCTCCCCTCAGCAGTGTACTTCATCGATCTGCCTGTTCTGCTCCCTTCTCTGTCTCTGGTGAATCCTCTCACCCTCCACATCTCTGGCCTGTACCCCAGTTCCATATGAATAAATAAATCTTTAAAAAAAAAATTACATGAAAAAAAAAATGATGCTAAACGACTGACAGAATTTTATGGAGGACAGAGAGTCACAATATATTTTTAGAAAATCTAAGACCAAACAGACATATTTTGTGGTAGGCAATATTATAATATTTTAATCTGTGCAGCTGAGATAGTCATTTTACATGTTAATTAGAACCAATTGATTATATACTAGTAGACTTAAAGAGAAAAATAAAGTCTAAGTCAATCATAAAGTACTCATAGCAACGAAAGTAGGTTGAAGTCTAAGTGACAAATGTTGACATCATTCACCCATATGTTATTCAATAAGCAAGCAGCATTTCAATTGTTGGTCTTAGAGTGTTTTATATGCCAGTTTCAATGGCAAGGTCATGCTCAATGTGAAAATGGATGGTATAACTGTATCCAAGGACTTTTACAATATTCTGATACATTTGGCAATGCTGTTCTATCAGGCTATGTGTGCCTGAAGCTATTAAATATTCTGTTTTAGCTCTACTTAGACTGATTCCAGAGCAAGTATCTGATTATGGTCTGACTTTTCTTCTATGGCAAGAAAAATATATGGTTATCAGAACACAAGTTTCTGGTTCCCACAATTACACTGGTTCTGGTTCCCACATTAATCACTGATGTGAATTAATGTTTGATTTATTCTTTTTCAGTCAAGGTTCTTCCATAGACAGTATATATATATATATTGTTTCTACAGAGGTCCCCTACATAAAATAAATAAATAAATAAATAAATAAATAAATAAATAAATAAATAAAATTAATACTCTGACACACTATACACCTTCAGATATTAGTTCAGGACCCTAGCCTATTTCCCCCAGACAGTGGTAATAGTCTTCTATTTTCTCAGCTATGGTCTTATTCCTGCAAATCCATCATTTACAATATTTTCAGAGTGACCTTCTTCAAATGTGTATCTTGTCATTTTATCCACTTGTTTAAATTTCTTTAAAGTCTCCCCACTGATCACAGAATCAAGTTTGAAATTGCTTAGCCAGTCAAGGCTCTTCCTAATCTGTATTTCTCTTACATTTTTAGTTATATCTCCAGACTTAACTCCCCCGCCATCACTATATTGTTTCGGGGTTCTCAAATACCTTATTGCTCTTTCACACACAATTTTGAACATGTGTTTTCTATGGCTTGGGATGTTCTTTCCATTTCTGTTTGCCTAGAAACAAGTCAGTGTTCTCGTCTTGATCTGATTGGCAAGACCAATATGAAACATTTCTTGAATACTCTACTGCCAGCTCACCACTTTCTCCATGAAGCTTAATTATACTTAGATATTTATGTATCATATTTTACCTAATTTTATTTGATTTTACTTGCACTGAATTCAGTGACCTTATCTTATTCATCTTCTGTAGTGGCATAACTTATGGTAATATTTTCCTATTAATATCCATTTGGTATGTGTTGACTGACTTGAATAACCAGAGAGGTTAGCAATTAGATCATGGGGGAGTAGGAGACAACTTTAAGTGTTTAATTGCAACCTTTGCCTTAATTAACAGATCTATTTTAATTAACTGATGAATCTTGATTATCTGATAGGTGGAAATGAGAAGATAAAAAATACAGAGAATAAAAATTGTATTCAGCTTTGTAATTTTAGTAAACTAAAACACTAATAATAGCAATATATCAAATGAAATTATTTAAGACATGCAAGTGGTACAAATGGGTAGCCCTGTAATATTCCCATACAAATCATTTAAAACACTATTATAAACACAAAAGTGGAAAGAGTGGGAATGGTGGGGGTAAAAAAAAAGGGGGTATTTTTTAAAAAGTTAAAATGATTTCTATTGACAATATGTTTTATCTAGCAATTATTTTTAATGAGAAGATGATTCTGTCTTTTTTTTTTATAACATTTACCTTTCTTTTGGTTTCTGGGCATTTGTGTTTGTGCTAAGTTTCATTCTATTTTTTAAAATATTTCTTAAGGGTCCCTCTGCCTATCACTTTGGCATTATGAAATGCTCTTGAGTGCTATTTGGATGATAACAAGTGATGCAAACTGCAGGTGAATGGGCCTTAGAATTGCACAAACAGCAAAGGAAAGCATTTTATAATAACAAAGATTGAGACTGGGGAGTCCTTATGAATATGCTATTAAGCACCTGCACTCCAGTTCCTCAACTGGAGCTGTTTGAAAAGGGATGCAAGCTTTTGGCCAGAATTGATGTCTGTAGAAAAACTGTTTTTTGTACTACTGAATTAACTTAAATTACAACTGAAACATGTCACTTTCCCCTAATGCCCATTTGAATGTTGAACTATCATATAACTAATCCTACTGCAGTCATATACTTTTGTAGTTAGAAAGGGTTAGACCTTGGAGAAGCATTAAAAATCATTTTCCGAGCTGGGATTTTTCTTGTTACTGTTGAAGAAATAAAAAATGAATTATGGAACGACAAAGTCTAGCACAAATATGGGTGTGTGGGGATGTACTATTCAGAGAAATGGGTAGCTATGAAATACAGGTACATCAGAGACAAATGGGTCAAATATCCAAAGTCAGAAGAGAGACACTAAGGAAAGATATTCAAGAGATTTTTTTTCATGCTCTGAAAACACATAAGGTCTAAGTAAGAGGTTAGAAGATATGAGATTAGGTTCCAACAGTATTCGAGTTAGAAGATGAAACTTTATGCAAAGTAAAAATTTAAGTAACATATGAACTACAAGAATTTTCTTATAAATAGACTATTTAAGACTTGAATGTAGTTTAGGCAAAGCATTGTGTCATTATCATCTAATGAATAATAACGGTAAAATGTGATCACCAGATTATTAATTCTATTAGAATTTCAAATGTATGATATTTAGGGAGGTTGACGATTTTTTTTTTTCTTATACAGAATTATACTTACTTGGGGTTGAGCAAATATTGATTAGGTATTTAGAAAGTGCATTTACCATTCTCTCTAGAATCCTGTTATAGAAATCTAGCAGCAGTTATCAGCTGAATCTAGATTCAGTTGCTATGAAAGCCAACAGGGCACTAAAAACAAGAGCTGTTTGAAAAGAAAAAAACAAAAATGCTAAACTTTAGCCAGAATCAATGTTTGTAGATAAATCATTTGGTTTTTAAATGAAAATTATTTCAATTACATGATAGTAGAGATGGGAGCTGTGCATGTGCTCTTATCCCAACTCAAAAAATTGAGGAAGGACAGGGTATTTGGATTTGTGATGCTGGCAGCATTGGGAGTTCTCCTCATTCAGTACCTCTAGGGACAGGTTATTCCTGGAATGGAGGCTTTTTAATTTAAAGAGCAGAACATTGGAAAGCCAGACTTAATTGCTGTGCATTGCTCAGATTGAGGATAAAAATGTCTCTTTCCTTCCACAATGGTTCTGGATGGAGTTGTAATATATGTACCAGTAATGATGACACTAAAGGCAGCCCATGAATGATGGTAAGGCTTGCATTCTTTTCCTTATAATGGCAGGTAGAAATACTAACTGGTTGCCCTATTTAGAAATAGGCCTTTATATAGTCAAATAAAGGTGAGGTCAGTAACATGAGGTCATTCTAATGTATATTTCCTTATAAAAGGGATATTAACATAGAGATGGACATGCAATGGAAGAAAGAGCAGGAAGACATCCACATGAACACAAGGTGGAGATTGGCTTCATACAGCCATAAAACAAAGAATCCCTATGACTTTAAGAAGCTGGGGGCAGGAAGGATTCTCTCCTAAAGATCAGTAACAAACAGGCCCTTCCAACACTTTGATTTTTAGACCCATAGCCTCCAAAATGAAACAATCATATCTGTTGTTTTAAGCCACTAAATCTGTGGTGTTCTGTTAAAGAAGCACTAGGATGATAATGCATACTATGTCAAAGTTACCAGAAAATCAATGGCAACTCACAATAGTGCCAGGAATAGAGATCAATAAAGGATCTTCTTTGAAACTTGAACTTCCCAGAAATCATTTAACCCAACCTCTTCTCAGGTTTGTAGAAGTTAAGGCACCTTCCTTCAAAGGGGTCTTAAATTTCAGTGGATCAGTGGATGTTTGGTTAATAGCATAGGAGTGATTACCTCAAAGAAAAGAGACAATACATTTTTTTAATAAAGACTTAAGCAAAATTGCAATACAAACTTAGAAAGTAACTTAGGTTTTCGTAGGGACTCTCTGCATAGTGAATTTTTTAACTGAATCTTACCAAATGTCAGTTTTCTGCTCTTAAGGAAGGCATTATGTACTCCAAGAGGAATAAATTTTGTAGGTACAAAATTTGCCAACGACCTAGTATGAGTTGAGGCTTTTTAGGATTTGTGTGAGAGTGAGTGAGTGAGTGAGTGTACCAACTCTTACACACATAAGTATCTTTTTGTACAAAGCTCTTACTTATCAGGGGACTGTGAAAGTTGTTCTAAAACTACAAAGTGTAATTGTCAACATCTTATTGACTTAAAGAAAATGATCAATAGAACTTCATTCAGGTCAAATTAGTTTGTGCCCCATCAAGTTAGAAGAAAACCAAGGGTCATGAAATTACACAGTATTTAAGTTGAGCTACTGCTCATGCAGTCTACCAGGATGCATTATTTACAAATCACTTAGAACTCTCCTGGCTAATGCTAGATATTGCAATAGTTTTTGACGTGAATTCGTATTTATTTGATCATGAGATGTGAATTTTCTTCTACTACTTCATGAAGACATCTTTGGAGGAATCTGCCTTCAAAACTCATTTTATATTTTCTATAAGAGCCCATTAGTTTTATTAGTTTTATTAGAAAAATCCATTCCTAACCAGGACAAGTAGGTTTGACAGTTATTCTATTTTCCCATTTTCCAATTAAGAAGTCTCTTTTGCATAAAACTACTAGTAGAACCACTTATAGAAAAATGTTGAAAATCTCTCCCCTCGTATTTATATCCAGTCCTATTCAAAATTGCATGTAGTCAGAAAAGGCATGTATTAAAAGGAGAGATTCTTTTTTTCTTCATTTTTATAAAAAAAAATCACTATAAGGCACACTTTCATTGTATGTGCACACACAAAAAAATACATTCACATTCATAAAGTTTAGAATGTAAGTAAATATGCACTTCACACTGAGAGCAGAGGATAATGAAAACTGATATTACACTAATCTTAGCCAAAAGGCGATAGGAAAACAAAAACTGGGGCATATGTACCATGACCAATTTTTAAGGAAACATATTCCCAAAGCATCAAAATGCAAAATAACTCTAAAAATTGGAAATAGCCCAATTTAAAAAGGATGTAAAATCTGTCTTTGTTCTGCTATCCTTTATTTAAGTAATAATTACACTGATGATTTTGGGGGGCTTGGAAATACAATAACTATTCTACTTTATTAAACATTTCATTAAACAAATCTACAGTACAGGAAGTGAATAAATCCAAAAAGAAGTGAATGAATAAATAAAAACCGCACAGATACATGCTTGTGAGAACAAAGATGCTTTGGTATTTTGTCAATTCTGAAAGAAACACTTAGATACTGTTTGCAGTAAAAGTGTGCCAATATAGATAGAAAATGGGCTCCGTAGAAATTCAGAAATAGACTATAACTGTTCTAGTCAATAAAATTTGTTCAGAGTATAAACTCTCAACAAATAGCATACCTTTACTGCAGTTTCTTCATCTGAAAATTAAAGTAAATCACTGTTTTCACTTTTGAGTTTGTTTAAAAATAATCATGAGTTTTCTGTCACTTTGTGCCAAGAAAATAAACTATGCAACATAGTTCTATAGTATACTATAAGGAGATAAGGAGTATATTTATCTCTAGATAAAAACTTATTCAATCCCCTCCCTAGAATCAGTTGAACTGATATTGCTCATTTTTGTACATTTATTTTTTCTGACTGATCTGAACAGTTAGTGTGCTTTTCCTCCTGAAAATGTAAGCTCATGTCTTTAATGAGCTCTGTCCAGGTTAAACCCTATATGACATACAACATCAGATAAACATAATTTCTAGTGTGTATGTACAGAGATACCTTTTAAAATACACACATAAAAGGAAGTAGTTTATACTATTGTGGGAATGCAAACTAGTGCATTCTAGGACTAGAAATACCCTATGATTCAGTTATTCCACTTTTGAGTATTTGTTCAATGAATACAAAAAGCTTCTATTTCTAAGATGTGTGTACCACTGAAGTTATCAAAACATTATTCACAATGGATAAGACTGGTAAAAAAACTTAAGTGTGCACTGATGGATAAATGAAGATGTGGTAAACATTACTGTTAAGAAAAATGTTGTTCTTTGCAACAATATAGGTGAATTTAAGTATTATGCTCAATGAAACAAGTAAAATGGAGAAAGAAACATACTATGATTTCATTCACAGATGCTTCATAAAGAAACAAAACAAATCAATGAGCTAAATAGGACTGAAAAACTTAGACCATAAGAACAAAATTATGGTTATCAGAAGCAAAGGTGGGGGTTGGTAAATCTGATAGAAAGAGGTCAACTCTATGGTGATAGATGGTATCTAGAATTCTGGTGGCAAATGTAATGTATACAGAAATGTTGAATTCTAAGACTGCACCTGATGTCTAAATGAAGGTATACGCTGTTATTAATTCAATTAACAAAACAAAGAAATAGTGAGGCATAATAAAGTAGTAAACATATTAAGTTGGTTTGGGAATAACTTGCAAGAGCATAATTTAGTTCCTTAAACCGTCAGTGTCTACTGAAACAAAGCAATTCAATGCACTTCCTTTTTGGTGATAAAAATGTAATTTCCATGATCTACCAATGCATTTTATTTGCTTTTAGAAAGTTAGCCAATAAAGGTTCTCACTAAGTCTTTATAAGAAGATTGATAAATGTAGACTAGTGAGCAGCACTATGAAATTAAAAAAAAAGGGGGGGGGGAGATTCCCCAATAGGTTAATTTCATAGTTTCCTACTTCAGTGTTATCAGAATCTATGTTCTCTGAATATAGTAAATATGTTGATAAAAATTACAACAATGTAACATTGGGCTAATATCTGATTCACTGAGAAAATCATGATCTTTTCAAATTCCCAAAGCTTTTAAGCCAAAATAAATAAAAATACTGAAACAAATCTAATGTTTTACATCAAACTTCAAGGTGTAACACAAATGTGAGATTACCTTCAAGGCATTGATGCTAAAATGCATACAGACATAAATACGCCCCTCCTCCATCAAATAGCAATGATCCCAATTCCATCTAGTTTAATGAGTGAATTTCACTTTGAATGTTCTGAAGAAAAAAGTTTGTGGAAGTGGAAATAAAAGTGTCTCCCTGAACAAGAACAAAACAGCAAAAAAAAAAAACCAAAAAAACTTTTGTTTGCCCTTGTCACAGTCAGGCTGGAAATATTGCTAAAAGGTTTTATTAAACTTTAAAAGGAAACAAACATAATCATAGAGAGTAGAAAGGATATACACACAGGAGCCTTAGAATCAATTACCACAAAATGATATAGGGTCAAAGAAGGCACCATTCTAAACACAGAATCCACTTACTGCAGAAAACTTTTTAGCAACATTATATATTAAAATGAACTGTAAAAGCAATCTAAAACCTCAATTCCATGAATTGAGCAAAAAATGGTTTATCTGATTTAAAAGGATGCTTTTGAAGACTATATGAGAACATTAAAAATGCTCTAGTCGCACTATCGATTGTAAAATTGGCAGTACCTTTAATGTAACTGTGATTACGAGTCTGCTAGTATACCTTTCTAGAAGAAACTTCTTAAAAGCATTTAAAAAGGATGTTTTCTATAATCTTCCAAAAATTGTGTTTGGGTAGTATAGGAGTTAAATAATACTTTTTGTTTTGCATTTTTATAGATTTTCTCAATGTCCCTTATTAGATGACAGCAATGAAAATAACACTTAGTACAAGTAGAACCATATCTATCTCCCTTAATATATAGAGATCATTCCCTACTAGTCATCCATGTTTATAAATGAGGAAATAATTGCTCTTATCACCATTTTTACAGATGTGTAAAATCATTTAGATTAATGACTGAACATTCAGTATTATCATCATCATTACCACCGTTACATCTACAACTAGGAGCAAACTGAATTCAAAAATCTGGCAATTAAAAAATACAAATTCTTAAGTTAATCACCCAGTAATATCAAAAGATATCACATACTGGTGGATCACAAATCAAATGTTTGATTAAATATGGAAAATTTATCACTTATCAGTTTTATATTTTGTAAGCCAATGTAGACAATTCCCACTCCAAAAATATTGATTTTATTAGCAGTGTATATAACACCTTTCTATAACATCTATGAATCTTTAAGTGTTCATGTAAAAATAATTTGTGATAATTTGAAATAATATATATAAAGACCCAGATCAAGGCATATAGAGATCTAGCATTGTTGGTGCTGCTGCTATTTGGTTTTATAATTTGATTCCTGTTGTATCCCTGGAACATATTTTCTTGGGGTAGTTACAACCTCATTCTTTATCACCAACAAAGAATTTGCTAGGACATCATGACAACCCTTTGGCCTTTTCCAGAGGTGGCGGTCTTGGGCTGTAGACCTCCAAATAAAAGAAAATATCCAGGGCTTTGAAAGGACCTGACTTCTGGGAATGGAACAAACTGCTAAAACTGCTGAAAGAATTCCTGCCTTGATCCAACAATTCATTATTGCGAAACAGTGTCTTTCACAGCTGCTAAGAGTCTGCTGTATTGGTTCAGAAAGAGTAATTCCAACTCAGACATGCTGAAATTCTTAGGCATAATGTTATTGTCTAAATACGTAGTCAGAGTGGGATTGAAATTTTTTTTTAATTAGAATAGAACTTATTTTATATGAAAAAAGCACTTAGCCCTTTAAATGATCTTCAAATGTTTCTAAGATTTTTTTTATAACACCAGGCAGCTGAGACATTATTGAAATGAATGTGAAATTTTGATTTTTATTAATGCTTGATATGGGAAACTAGATCTTTCAAAACTTTAACTATATTTCTTAAAGTATGCATGCAATAAACTCTAAATGAAGATTTAAAAAAATTGAGGTTTCTGATTCATCTATTTCCTTTAGAGAAAATATAAAATTCATTGTTATTATAGATACACTAGAAGAATGTAATAAAAATACTTACATAACCAAATGTAATTAAATCGTTAAGTAGCATTTAAAAAATTACATGAACTGCATGGAAAATATTCACAAGAAATATTTTATTTTTGGCATTTTGTGCCTAATGTAAAAGAAGATATGTTGAAGGACAGAATTAAGTAAAGCCCATTAGAGAAATAAAGTCAAAATACTTTCAAAATAATATCAGTAGAACTAGTGATGAAATCAAACTGTTACATTTGAATTTGCAGCACTTTGAAAATTTCCAATTTAAAATATCACCTGTATAAGATACAAATGAGTACTTGTCTAGAAACAAACTCTGCATAATAAGAAATGGAGACTTTAAGAATATTGAAGGTTCCCTAGCTTTACCCAACCCCACTCCAAAGGATTCCCTTTGTCAATTACCCCGATGAGGTTATCCAGAAGAAAATATGTTTGCCAGTTATTCATTCAAAACTCACCACAAAAAAACACAAATTGAGAAAACTATTTATTAGAAAACAAATCTTAGCACAGTACTTACATAGCCTTGAGAATTAGGAATGCATTATTTTCATATTTTATCATCAAGATTTACTACCTTTTACTTCAAAAACAACTTCTTGTGTGTGATTTTAAAGCTTTAAATTAGCCTTTATATTTAGGACATGGGTATCATTGTTTCAACAATTTCCAATTACAATAGTAACCTTTGTAATGATTAAAATGGGATTCATAATTTAAAAACATGTTACAGATTATGATTTTATCCCAGCATACATTAGGCCATTGAAAATCAAATGAGCTGGTATTTTACACAAAATAGAGAAATATAATTTGGATTATCTTAGTACTAGTATTCACCTAAGTATTTACAAATCAATACTAATTTTATACTTAATGGCATCCATAAATGTCTTTATATAGAAGTTTAAATTTTGCGCTTTAGTTACAAATGCATTTTTAAGTATGTGGGACATTTTAAAAGGGCAAAGAGAATTTAAAGGTGGTATTTACATAAATGTAGAAGTCTTTAAAGTGAAGAAATTTTTTATAAGAAGCTCCAACATTTACTTGACTCTAGAGGCCTGCTGCCTTAAGCAAGCAATTCTCCTCCTAACAATTAGATATCTGGAAGTTGTTCTGAAGAGTTTAAGCACTTGAAGATACTCTTTTGGGTACCATTACCTACATACCCATTTAACTCACTTTTCTTCCTTCCCATCAGCACTGATGCCTATTCTGGTTTCTGCCTAGACATTGATTCTGAGGTAACTGTGGACTGCGATGAATTGGTTAGTTTCTTAAAACATACTATTGAGGGCCCTCCCTGGTGGCGCAGCGGGTTAAAGCACTGCACTAAGAAGCTAAAGCCACTTCAACATAAGTTCGATCCTGGCCTGCCCTGGAGGTGATTCATATGATACGGCAGACCTCTCCTGACCCGCCCGCTGCGCCCCTCAGCAGTGTACTTCGAAGATCTGCCTGTTTTGTTCCCCAATCTGTCTCTGGAGAAGCCTCTCACCACCCCTACACCTCTGGCCTGTAACCCAGTTCTGTATACACAAATCAATACATCTTAAAAACAAACAATCAAACAAAAAAATCATACTATTGAGACCACACCCCAAAACAAATGAATCAGGTATCTTGTTCTGTGCATACATGTGGAGTTGGGGATGACCCCTCAACAGTATTATATTATCTATCAGATGACTCCAATATGTAGCCAAGTTCAGACTCAGTATCCTAAACAATTTTATTTGTCAATAATTTCTCTTGTTCAAATTCAATCTCCAAGGACCACATAATCTGCCTCTTTATATGTGTCTACCAGATTTCACCCACATGGTCACCTTGTCCATATACTGAGGACCTATGTAGATCAAATCTGGGTCATTAGGTCTACAAGAGGAACTCATTCATTGCCACATTGACTCTGTCCTTTGGACTATAGTAATAGCCTGGTAACTTGCTTCTCTGTTCTTTTCAGCCATTACCACAACATCCAGGGAGTACTTTTAACATAATAGCATCAAGTCACCAATTTACTACAGATTATCTGAAGGACTGCCCATAAACATCTCAATTCAATATTTCAATTCAATGTCAAAGTTATGAGATCAACTAACTTACCCATCTGTCTTTTTGTTAATGAAACCTTGTAACTCTAATACCTAGGTATATGCATGCATCAATAAGTACTTAACTGATAATATGCAGAAGGAAGAATTAACTTTGATTTCAGACTTCTCCATGTCAGGCCACATGCTATCTAGATGGAGTGCTCTAGCATTCTCTTAACTACCACACCACAGTTACCTGATGGTCACCAGAAAAATGTTTGTACAGGATTTCATCGTTTTACTTTTCTTATCCATGAGCAAAAAATAAGAAACTGAATTCATAAGCCATATCCCCAGAGTCTTCTTGAAAATCTCATTACTTGGAGGCAGTCCCCAGGCTCTTTAATTTTTGACCTCTAAAATTTCTCTGGCAGTACATAAAATCCCCAGACGCATTACTTTCTATTAGCATGGATAATTGAGAGTTAACAAGGCACTATTATCTTTTTCAGGTGAACAAGTTACTTCCTTTAAGCAATTTAAAAATTGTTGCAGAATTGGAAATGCATACTTCAAAAATTCTTTTTAAGAATGGATGACTAGAAGATGTTTATGCATCTTTAATTATAACAAATTATAGCACTTATAATACCATATTTCGGATTAGAGAATTTAGTATCCCCTCTCAACAATCAGTGGCAATACACTGAGATGTACATTAATCAGTTTCAATTCAATTTAATTGTCTTCCAACACATTTCCAATATATTCCTTTTGATAAAATTTATCAAGATTCCTCTGAAGACAAAGCAGTTACTCTTTGTTGACACTAAATATAGGTTTTTTTTTTTTTAAGATTTATTAATTTATGTTTACAGAACTGGGTTATAGGCCAGAGGTGGGGGGTTGAGTGAGAGACACAGTGGTGAGTAGAACAGGCAGATTGACAAAGTACACTGCTGAGGGGAAGAGTGGGCAGGTCAGGAGAGGTCTGCCAGCCATGTGGATCAGCTCCATGGCCGATTATGTGCTGTATATGTCTGTAGTGTCTTCTGAGAGCTTCATAATGTGGTGCTTTAACCCATTGCGCCACTTGCAAGAGCCCACTATATGCTCTTTTAACCCCAAAATTGTGACTAAATAAACTAAACTAAATGTCACAAACAAGTGTAAAATTGCATGCTTGCATGAAACATATTGAGATAAATTTAATTACATCCCTTGAACTAATAAAATATTATTTTTACTCTGATTAAGTAAAAAATGAAGACATATCTAGTACTAGACCATGCATTCTACCGCATTTTTCTCAAGATATACAGCTTTCAGGGGGCAGATGTAAGCAAATGAGCTATGAAATAACATCTGGGCAGTACTGCTAATATTTTCTAGAAGTTTGGATGTAGGAACTTAACACTGCCTCAAAAAAAATATCTAAATCCAGGATAAAATGTTTATCTCCTAAAGCAGACTGTCTTAATGCAAGGTAACCATGCACTGCCATGCTGTTAACAACAGGAATGAAATAGAAAGAATACAGGTTAACTAACCTCATGTTCAAAGTAGTGTTTATGGTTGCCTTTGCGTTATTTTTCCTATTGGATATTTTCTCATTCCTCATATTTGATTAATTTCTTATGTCTGAGAGAAGATTTTCAGAAAAAAGTTTCAGTAGGTAAAATCCAAAGTGTCCATTTCATCCAGTTTTAACACATCGCATATTACAACACTCCAAACTGATTTAAAATACAAGGTAGCATGGAAAACTTCAGTTATGTGAAAAGTATGAGAGTTTTCTTAATATATATCAGGTCCTTACAAATTAATATAAACAAATATCCCGATTTAAATACCACAGTTCAAAGTGATAAATGAATTAAGAAATGTCATTTGTCAATTATTTAGCTTAAATGACTAGTCAAAGCAATACAAATTAATGTAACTTCACATATCATGTATCATGTTAGCAGAAGAAAAAAAACAAAAAAAAGAAAAAAAATGACAATATTCCTACTTAGTCTCAGCAAGGATAAAGAAAAAATTTTCTTGCTCCCAAAGATGAAGTCATCAAGTAAAAACTATGATGACAGCAATTTAGTCTTATATATTAAGAATCTTAAAAATGCTTATGTAGTTCTTAAAGCCCAAGTATTGTTAGAATTTTATTCTAAACTGATATACATATATTCATATAAAGCTGTTGAACAAGATTGTTCATTGCCACAATATTAATAAAAACTTGGAAAAAATATAAGAATATACATAAGATGTATTCAGACACTGGATCTATATGCTTTAGCAGCACTAATAATTTAATGTGGGGGGAAAAAATCACACAGGACTTAAAATTACTACAGTCTCAATGAATTCAAGGGTTTGAACCAGTACATGGATATTTGAAAACAAGTTTAGCTGAATTATTTAATTCTGGCTATTCAGAATGCTCCCATTTCTAATAACCCGAACTATTCATCTATCCCCAATACAAGGGTCCTTGACTTTAATGTGCTCAAATTAAATCATTTGATCATGACCATGCAATTGAAACAGTGTTGAATTCAATAGGAATTAAGTCAATTTTCTCAAAAGCATTTATCTAAGATTTAAATTTAATTTTAAACTAAGCGTGTTGTTATGAGATGAGGCTATAGGGTAACATACTTATTTGCTGAATTATGATTCACTATATTTCAAATTATATATACACAGGCATACTTATATGCATGTATCAACTGCCATTCATACACATACACACACAAGTAGACATGTATGTACTACATATATATATATATATTATATATATATACTCTTTCACAGGCACAGGAACAGAAAATTTATGCTATTTAGAAACACTTTGTTTCATTGGTTTTAAATGTTTAATGCTCCAATGTTTTATACTTGCTTTTATAGATATCAACCTGTAAGTTAACCTTAACAACCCTTATTATATAAATGAAAGGCAGACATAATCAGTGGATGCTTAATAAAATGCTCATATATATTAAAAAGTCTTTCCAAATTTTTATCAATTTAATATATTATTTGAAGTTATTGGTGATTCACAGTAATATTTCACATGATTTACAAACTAGCTACTTTGAATAAGTTCCTTTATTAGTGATATCAGGATTACCTAGGAGTTTGTAAGAGGCACAAACTCAGGTATAGCACTAACCTATTGCAACTGAGTCTGACCTAGGGTAACCAAATAAACATTGAATACTGAGAAATACTAGATAGTACATAAAATTCAACATCAGAAGCAATCACTCTTTATTCTCACTCAGTTTTTAACGCTTAACAGTTCCTCATAACTTAATAATTTGACATTAGTATTTTCATTGTCTCTGCAGTATATACCAGAAAGAGTATGGGACTGAAAACCACTTAACAGGAACAATACAAATGGTAACACTTGAGACACTTTAAACCTTGGTTAGAGACCAAAAATGGACAACATGTTACATGTACTTTAAAATTATGCAAATTCAATGGTTGGAATTTCTTCAAATCATTCACCACCCTCTAAGAGTGTTATTAACTGAATGTCCTATGGGAATATTCACTTGTCGACAAGAACAAAATACCTCTGATCTCCCCCACTTTCTTTTTTAGCCAGTATTACAGGAGTATTACATTTATATCAACTCAATGAATACTGTATTCTTTTCAGACTGAATAAAATAATCATATACCACTTTGTATAATTCACCTTATTAATTCATGCTATTTTAACCTACGTAGTCTGCAATTTCAGAAACACATGTAAAAATCTCAAGTTTGGGAGAATGCTCAAATTTGAATATTGAAATGCACTTTTCTTTAACCAGATCTTACTTTCTTGAGAATCCATTATAAACTTCAATATTTCACATATCAACAAATCAAATATATATTACATATGTCGAAAAACTAAATTACCCAACAATTATTTACAACTATAATGAGCTAAATGGGACACTATAAATGCTACGGGAAATCTTAAGTAAAAACAACAATGATTAAACACAATGTATATTTGATAATCTCACTTAATTATTATAATTCAGATATTCTTACTCAGCACAAGAGATGAAGATGGAGTAAACTAGCTCTCTACCTTTGAGAAATTTATAATGTAGGAAGACAATACTGTTTAATTTGATATTTACCATTTATCTTTATTTACTCTATTGCTCCCTTTTATTTGTATGCAATGATTTAAAAAAAGTTTTTCTCTTTCAAAACATGCATAGAAAAATAAGTAATACCCACTAGGCAGTGGATTGTATAAAAACTGAAAAGAAAATCATTCTATACTTCATCTTTTGATCTAATGAAATATTTTCATGAGTCAAATTTTCAAAGATTAGGATTAAAACAACCATGTTGTATTAAACCAAATAGTGATAGTTAAGTATAATGATAAAAATGCAAGGACAGGGGCCCTCCCTGGTGGCACAGTGGGTTAAAGCACAGCAGTGAGAATCTGAAGCTGCTTCTGTATGATTTCGATTCCCGCCTGCCCTGGAGGTGACCACATGGTGTGGCTTTCCTGTCCTGCCCCGCCTGCTGCTCCCCTCAGCAGTGTACTTCGTCTATCTGCCTGTTCTGTTCCCCACTCTGTCTCTGGTGAAGCCTCTCACTGTCCCTGAGCCTCTGGCCTGTACCCCAGTTCTGTATGCACAAATAAATAAATCTTTAAAAAAAAATGCAAGGACATTTTCAAAAAGAAATGCAAACATCAGGCAAGAATACAATACTGTGAAGAATGAATGGGAAAAAATAATCCTCTGAAAAATTTGCAACACTTAATTGAAGAAACAAGGGAGTCTTGAACTATAGCAAACTGAAGTAAAGGACTGAGCTGAAAGACAATGTGAAGCCAAAGAAAACAATGAGTGAAATTAGAGGTGTGCAAGAAATTCTAAATTTATTTGTAGAAATAAAATCTTGGTGTAAGGGCAAATATAATATTGCAGAAAATAAAGAAATGAAAGATAACTTTGATTTGATCTGTTAGGATGCTGAGAGGTAAAGGAACAATTAATAAATTAAGGAGGTGATAATAATTAACAGTAAAAATAGGAGATCCAACTTGTGGGTTATAAATGATGGAATGACTAGACATTATTTAATGGGAATATTCAAATATGAAATGGAAGAATATCCACTCAACTGAGGTTAAAACAGAACTGAGACTGAATGAGCCAAAAGAGCAAAATCATTGACTAGGGAAGCGATCTTAAACACACATAGGAAGTAATAAATATATGTGTGTGTAGTAAAAACATATACACTATCAAAGTAAGGGAGAAATAACAGCCTACTGAAACAGAGTCTAAAATAAAATCATGTACATACTTCTGAGGGGAACCTACCTTAAGTCAAAAGCAAAGGGATATATATTTCAATAACAAATCAAATCACACATGTATTTGAAAAAATGAAAGAAAAACCCTCCAAAGTTAACAGTTCTACATTTGAGTAGCCTTGGTATAAGTTACCTCAAATCTTAACTATGTCAATAAATAGCATAAGTAGATTATGTAAGAAGTGACTACATATTTTCCTAATCCAAATAGAAGACTGATATGTTAAATTTATCAGAAATAGATTATTTTCCAAATTAAACTGACAATATCACAGAAAATGATCAATGATGAAATTACACCATACCCTTGCTATTGTTGGAGATCAATTTTTTTAGTAGCTATCACTCTATAACTTTGTTCCTTTTTGATATAGTAAATCTTCTTGTGACTGTTACATAAAGTGTAAGTTATGCAAAATTCATATCTTATGTTCATTATGGAATTGATAATAATTGGACAGAAACGTAGCATTCATCTACAAGATGTTGGTGCAATATTGTGACATTTGGTGGAATACTAAGAAGATATCAAGTGGCATAAAAGAAAATTTTTGATAACAAGTGTTCTGAATCATCACAATAAACATACTCAATAGTAGCGGATGATGGGTGACCTTCATTCTCTCAAAATATTTCACAATCATCTTCACAGTCAGCACAATAACTGCAGTAAAAGTTAACTTAAATGAGTACTGAGATTTTTTATTTTAGGAAAATTTATTATAACTTGTTTGCCAGACAAATCACTATAATAAAAGGTCGGAAACAGAGTATGGAGTCACATGTATTTTACAAGAAAATATAACTACATATACTTTCAGTTTTCAAAATCTGCAAAATATCTCATAGATGGTTTAATTCAAGATTCTGCATTACCTATTTTGTTGAACACAAGAGAGGTACTCTTAAAAACAACAACAACAATAAACAACATTTGAAATACTTTCATTAATAGTAAGAATAACTTAATAAAAAGTTTCATGGTCTTTATCACTTATCACAGAAGGAAAGAGTATCCAATTTTCACAATTTTTTCTGTCAGTATTTTACACACACACTCACACACACACACAATCTCTTAATTACCCTCCAAAATTCAAATTAACTATTTGTAGGAAGTGTTTTTTTTTAATGTTGTAAAAAATACTGTAAGTATTTAAGATGTGTGGTGTTTATAGACCAAGTGACCCCTAAATCAGTTAACATGGACACATACATGTTAAAGTGTTTAAATAGAATTTATAAAGTAGGTTAACATCAATATTAGAAGGCATACTCGTTAGGCACTTCTATATTTCATTAAAGAATGCATATTCAGTTGATGCTACTTTTGGCAGATGAACAAAGAGAAACCAAACAGTGAGTTTGGGATGGGTTGCCCAGAGAATCAGGAATCCTGTCACCTACAATGTTTCAGCACATTTTCCACACCAGGGCTAGCTCAAAACAAAAACATCACAGCTCTGTTCCTTGAGAGCAGCAAACAGTTTAAGATTTTATACCAACAACTTATAAAACAGTGACAAACCACAAAGTTTTAATTTTTATCTTATATAGCCACAATTACTTTTTAACAGAAAGGGTGTACCTGTTGGACACCACACATTTTCTAAAGCCTTGAACTCAAACTGAGTATTTCCTTGGGCCACAATAATTTTTATAGAGCCTGTATCTGCCATCATAAATCATAATGAACCTAGCTTTACAAAATCAAGGCACTATCAGAAGCAAAGCAACCACAGCTAATGTTGAAACAGTGAGTTACTTCAAATATGTAGCATAAACTACTTGAAACTATTATGACGTTTTACTTGAAAATTAAAGTATCTCATATCATCCCTACAAGTTTAATCAGTGTTCTTGATCTTCTTGGAGCACATATCAAGCTGTATAATGATGTCACTGGAAACCAAATGCTCAGAGATGTATTTTCACCTCACACTCTTCTTTATGAATAAAACATTTTATTGAGGTGTTTGGTTATGCTTGCTAGTCTGTCTTTTTTTTCTTCTTCTATAACTAAAAATAATTTGTTAACCACTGATTGGGCAAAGCTGATTCTCGTGATATAAAAGAGGTCAAATAAAGTGTTTTACCAGTAGCTATGTTTTTACAAGTCTTTCAAATATAATAACTGGTCACTACCGAGGTCTCAGTATTCCATGAACTGAAGCCTAGAAAAAAGGCATGATATAAAGTGATTGGCGTTGTAAGAAGAATAATAGAAAATATGTATGCACCAAGCCTTTCAAAAAAGGAAGGAAACACTTAGAGCCAACTTTCATTTTCTAAATGTTTTCCTGTATTATCCATAATAATGACTACCAATTTTGTGGATGCTGTTAATTTGGTATTAAAAATGATACCTCTCCCTTGTAGTACAATGGGTTAAAGCACCACATTAGGAAATTCTACGAAGCCACTGCAGCAAGTTTGGTCCCAGGCCAGGGAGCTGACCCACATGGCATGACAAAACTCTCCTGACCCACCTGCTGCTCTCCTAAGCAGTGTACTTTGTCAATCTGCCTGTCTCTGGTGAATCCTCTTACCCACCACACCTCTGGCCTTTACCTAAGTTCTGTAAGCATAAATGAGTAAATCTTTTAAAAAATGATACATACACTATGCATTGTAAAGACATTTTTCCTTCCAGCTAGGGAAAGCAAAAATGACAGTGGTTCTAAACCAGTTTCATATGTAACAGGACATTTTT
>NW_004567103.1:68335439-68356113 GCF_000260355.1 Condylura cristata | reverse complement strand
TATATATATATGTGTATATATATATATATATATAGGCAAAATGATTTTCAGAATATAAAATATACTTGAAAGCCTAGAGGAACATGACACTAAGTTAACAGTGGGTGATGGTATTATTTTTATTTGCTTTTAAATACATCCCCCCCCCCAAAAAAAAAAACTGAAGATTTGCTATCACTAGCACAAACTATGTTAAGAAAAATCTTCTACATCAGTGTTATAGATTGACTCATCCCTTCCTTTCTGACACTATCTGGAAATATGATCATTACAGTTAAACAACAACAACAACAAAATTATGATCCCTTATGAGTGGGTCCCTAATCAAATAGGGCTGGAATTCATCCAAGGATAAAGAACTTACCAATCACTCCACCTCACTCAAAGAAATGGAAGGACACATGAAGACATACCAAGAAAACAGAAGTGAAGACCCAATGGAGGAAGGTGGCCCTCTAAGAGACAGGGCCATTTTTCTCACCACAAACACCAACACTGTCAGTATACTCTCTAGCCACCAAAACACATTTCTGTTATTTAAGATACTTAGTTGGTGTCATTTTCTTATGACAACTTGAACAGAATACAGTCAATTTAAACCAACGTATTTGTAATCATGTATAATATGAATACACTATAACCACCTTATTTGGAAAATTAAAAGCAGGTTATATTGCAACTGATACAACTCAATATCAAAAGCATAATTAGATCATATAATTAGATCATAAAATATGCTATACCAGGTTAGTTTTTTTCATTAATAATATTAGTTTTCTTTCATTAATAATATTAGTTTTAAAAACTGGTGCTCACCCACTGACTGGGAAAACATTTTTATATATCATACAACTGATAGAGGACTGATATTAAAGGTCTACAACTGAACAAAAACAATCCAGTAACAAAATGACAAGAGAGCTAAAATGATATTTCTCAAAAGTATACAGTTAGCAGCTAACGTAACTCAAATGGAAACCTCAACACACTGCTCAATGCTTCCAGCCAATGAAAAACTATCAAAATCTCAACTCATTCTCCTCCATGAAACTTTTATTCAAGTTCTGCTCCAGTAAACATTTTTCCAAATCACTTTTCCTGGATTCCTTTCCATTAAAAACCAACCACTCCTCTGCCCCTTGACATTTGATTATGGTTTCAGATAGTTAGCCTCCCCCAGATTGCAATCCCAGTTATTCCTAAATCCACCCATTTTTTTACTGGCTAAAATGCTTACATTTCACTTCAAGATTGACACACCAGGAACTTGGACAGACTTCATAGTTAACTTTCCTGCACCCAACATTTACTCCCCCACCAGTGAAAAAAAGAAATTCAGTATAGCATCTGAGAAGCTTAAATCAGAAAATCATGTCTAATTATTAATAAACAACCAAACAATCATAGAGAATATATTTACAACACTTTAAGTGCAAGTAATCCAGGTTTAACACAATGGAGCTAAGGGTAGATTTGATCAGGATATTACATACTTTTCATTTTATAAATTGCATGAATCTTCACTCATAAATAGAAAATTGATTTTTTAAGTACCATTTTAAACATCTTCTGCTTAATTCATGAACCTTAATTGAGGCCACCTTGCTTAATTGCCCCTTAGAAGCACTTGGGACCTGCCAGCACTAGGCAAACGCAATAGAGATCAGGTAAAGTTTTAAATGTGAAAACTTAGCTAAAATTTTCAAAACATATTTTTGAAACTACAGTTGACCATTGAAAAACATGGTGGAGGGGGGTACCAGCTACCCTAAAGGCAACTTGAAACCAGAATATAAAATTTGACTCCAAAAAAACTTAACTGTTTGAAATCCAAGGGAAATCAAGTATCATTAATGTGCAAGTCCTTGCTAGGGAGCACAGAGTCAACAATATTTGCATGTGCTTAAGTTTCTTATAGTTAACCTGCATTATTTGTGGGTTTCTCAGTAGAGGCTAGTTAAATTCCTAAATGCAGAACCCACAGAAAGAATGAAATTTGCATAAAAATAGATGCACATAATCCAAACCAGAGCTACTTAAGGGTCAAATGTAATTAAAGTACATTCTAAGACCTCCCACCCAGAGAATGCCTGAAAATTCAACCTTGTGAGTACTATTTATTGATTTATATGGCTACAATATTTATAATTTAGGCACAGTAAGAGATTAACAATAACCAACAAAGACAAAGAGCAATTATAACAACATGCTGTAATAAAAGTTATGTGGATTTGGTCTGTTTCCAAGTATCTTATTGCAATTATTATTTTCTGACCACAGGTAAATCAAACTGCCAAAAGGGAAACCATAGATATGGGGGTGGGGTTATTGTAATGGATAAATTAAGTCTTCTGGCCTACTTTAAAAAAAGCCTTGCCATTTTGCCCAGGAAGAAGACTTTTACTCACGTTTTTGTTGCACTTTGCAAGCTGTTCAGTTTCAAAGGGAGCACAAACCCCTTGTGAGTGGGTCTCTTCTTCAGATAGAATTTATGAGTTAAACTTATAACTGGTGCTTTTCCCCATTATTTCAGTGGTCTCAGACCACAATCAGCATCAACACTGCCTGGACCATACACCAAACTGTTGGGCCTTACCTCAGATTTAGATACTGGGTGTGGGTGAGATGAGTGACTTGTGTTTAACAAGCCATGCAGGTGATCCCAGTGAAAGCCTGTGTGAGACACATAGCCTTAATTGAATTTTCAGGGAGCCAATTGTGTAGTGTAAAGGAACATGTGAATGTAAATCACCTGTTACTTTTCTATCCATTCCTATATGATTGCTTTAGTTACTTATATATTCTTCTCTATGCTTCTAAGTGCAAAATTCAAATGTTAGCTAGAGCACCAAAGATAATCAAATGATAGAAAAAATGTCAAAAAAAAGCAGTAGGAAATTACAGATTTTCAAGCAGTTATCTTGGGGCAAAGTTAAAAATAGTAACTGCTCAAGAGAGTCATCAAACCTGGATGAAATTGGGCTCTCCCTGGTGGCTCAATGGGTTAAGTGCAGCACTATGAATCTGGCTGCACATGCCTTAGCAAGACTCCGATCCCTGGCCATAAAGGTGACCCACGGAGTGGCAGACCACTACTGTCCTGCCCACTACTCCCCTCAGCAGTGTACCTTGTCTATCTGCCTGTTCTGCTCCCCCCTCTGCTCTGTCTCTGGTGAACCTTTCATGGCCCCTGCAACTCTGGCCTGTACCCCAGTTCTATATGCACAAATAAATAAATCTTTAAAAAAAAGGAAAAAAAAAACCACCTTAGTGGAAAACAAACAAAACAAACAAAACAAAACTTTTTTTGTGCACCCTGCATCATGTGAAATCCCTGGTGATTTCTCGTCATAAGAGAAGATTCTAACAAGCACTACCTTTAAATGGGTGCAGGTGCATTTTCAAGGCTAATATTGCATTACAACTAAATGTTCTTAGCACTGAAAGTCATTTGAAGTGGTTAGTTCAGAACAGAAAGCAGGGACACGCTGTCTAGAGGACTTCATTTAAAACTCATCTTCCAAGAAAGAATGATGGCCGTCTTTCAGTTTCTCTTCAAGGGTCCTTGAGAACAGAGATGCTTCTCTCCATCAAATAATGGGGAGAAGCAAATCAAAACTAATGCACAATAGGACAGAGAAAAGTGCCTTTACAAAGACCCTCTTCAGTACTTACAAGGGGCTTCAATCATGACACAGAAAATCTTCTTGTTTCTTTGTGAATGTCTTTTCCATCTTTCTTCCTCTCTGTATTTTACCCCTCCAACAATAGGGAAGTGATTCTCTCTCTCCTACTACTACATTTTAACCACATGTCAACTATCATACCAACAGGAAGCCTTATAACCTTGAATATATGCTGTTTGATCTCCTTTCTAACCAACCTGAATTGTGTGAATATGAGTGACTGGGTTGGGGGCAAATACAATGTCATTGGTACAGTTTGATTATTTATTTATTTATACAAATCTTAGGAGAAAAAAGTGAATAATTTTATTATTTTGAATTGGATTTTGGGGAAAATTCTGCTGGAGATTAACTATAGAAATAATTGTTTTAAGCCAAAAAACAAACAAACAAAAAACCTTGAAATAACGAAGCATGTTGGATCCACACATACACATCTACACTTAAACTACTAACAAACCTATCAGCATTTGACTCAAGGAGAAAACTGACTGCAAAGATCAAGAAGACACATACCTTCATTCTTTAAGATCAGGCTAGACTATAAAGGGAAGCTAGATATGCTAAGCTTAGTGAGCTATGATATTAAACAAAGTTGCATGAGTCACCATTTTTATTTTAAAACAGAGCTTGTATAAGCACTTTCATTAAAAAACCTGTGGAATTTTATGCAGTCATTTCTGGACCAGACAGGAAAAAACAAATATGTTTAATTGTTGAAGCTATTGAATAGGTTCACATAAAATGGTCTCTGTCTCTTAAAAATTCTCAGTGATTCCACATTTTATCTTCTCTTTATCCATATACATATTGTCAGGTTTGATGACAGACTGTTCATTTTCTTTCTGTCAGCAGTTCCTATACTTTCTATATTGACCTTAATTTTAATTTTATAGCTTCTTTCTATCACTCACTCTTTCCCCTAGGTTACTAAGTATAAAATAAATGGTTTAACTACAAGATTCCAAGAGTGTTCTGTTTGAATAAGAGTGTAAATTCAATGAGTGGGTAGACAAGTTTGACATTAAACTCTTGGCCAACGGGAGTGAGAGAACTGAGAAAACATATCTCCATATTTCCCTCACTTCAAGTTCAATCCACAGAGGTAAGGAGATTAAACAGAAATTCCATTCTCTAGGTGAAGACAACCCTATTTTTTCTCTTCTATGGCACTTTCCACTGAATCAAAGGAATCTAATTTATTAAACCTCTGCGGGGCCCTCACTGGCACATTTTCAGAAATCATTTGCATGGCTAGTTATTTTATTTACCAAATCAAAAGGAAACAGCAAACTACAGCCAGGAAGCAGTGGGAGAGGAGGATTTCTGGACAATAAAACTTTTTTTTTTTAATTTCCTTGAGATGGTTATTCCAGTGTACTAATGAAGTTGGTTGTAATCAACCCAGTATATACCAAATATAAGAAGACCGGAAATCAGAGCATATATACTGTGTCAATGACATGTCTCACAAGTTGCTACATATTAAAGAGTTATTAAATGATCTTTACACACACTTCAGCTTTCAATGATTGGCCATGGAGGTCTGTTTTGGTGGTAGTGTAGTTTTAGAAATATTTTCTTCATAGTTTTACTTAGCTGTAAATGTTGGAGATTTAAAAGGCAGATCCTTTTGTGCTTGGATTTATTTTTTTTTCATATTTCTAACACTGTACTTCTTTATTCCTCATATTGACACTTGCACCTTAGACAATCATTTTCTTTTCCATTTGACAGGTAGGATTTTCAATATAAACTTTCACAAGAATATCCTTTATTCCATTAATTTGGATTAGGTATATTATAATTAGGCAAAGTTTAAACCATCCTGCTAATATTTAAACTGCTGGTTATCAGTCAGCATAGTTATTGTCTGCTACCACTATAAATACAAAGAAATATTCTTTGTTATTTCTGGAAATGAAATTTCTCTAAATATCCTTTGTTTCTAAATGAGTTTGACATCTTTTAGCCATGCCATTAAGAAACATCATTTCCCCCCATCTTCCTGCCTCTTGAAAATGGAATGCAAAGACCAGCAGAAAGTGTAACTAGGTGCCACCTTTGGTCTGTTTTTAAAGAGTTGGAAGAGGTCAGTGAGGGAGATTGAGCCTGGGACCCCTATTGATATGTATTCAAGTGTGGAAATGAGTTGCCTGTTAATAAGGAAGACACTTTACTTATATTAATGTTTTCAATTTCCACAAATTATAATTGCAAAAATAACCCTTCTCTTCTCCAGCTGGTTGTTAACAGCTAAGAGAAAGCTAACCTGCAGGTCATTCTTGCTTAATTATAAATAGAACATAATACTGAGTAATTGATTCAACCATTGAACTGACTTGTAGTGTTATACTATTATCCTAAAGCATGTTGTTATAAAATATGTCCTCAAATCCCATACATGTCCTTCCTTACCTTATAGATTATTTTATTTTACCAGGTATAACTAGGTTTTCTAAGAGGTTTTGACTGACTGGGGACTTAATAGCTTTTGTAGCAATTAAGAAGTAACTCCTCCCAAATGGCCATTACCTTAGAAAGCTTAAGCATTTTGATTATTACTACTTAATTAGCTAAAAAACTAATTGAGTATAGTACAAAGCTGGTACCTAACTTTTCTTAAATGCCAGTGCCTACTGGAAAATGATGATATTCTTAAAATTTCACACAAATTTAACTTTTTTTTTTTAATCTGTTAAACCCACCAAGTAAGTTACTATGTTAATCTATGAACATTTTCTTTTGGTAGGAATTCTAATCATGCATGAAAGATTTAGTCCTAGACATAAAAGAAGTTAAAAATATTTGGAAAATGAACAAAAAAAAATAAAACAAAAGGAATTTGTAACTATGTCAGAAACAAGTTGGAGCTATTCACATAGTTTAAAAGGAGTCTATGTATAATTTAAAAAAAAAATAAAGAAATTGACATCAATCTGTTTCTATGGACTGACTATTTATGTCTTCCCTAAACTAATATGATGAATCTCCAAAGTGATGATATCAAAAGGTAGGGATTTGGAGCCTGACTAGGTCATAAGGATTAAATTTTCACAAGTGGAATTAGTAACCTTATATATATTTATATGCATATAAATGAAAGATGAGAGGTTATCTTTCTCCTCCAATGATGATCTATAAAGAAGATGGCTTTCTTCAAAACAGGAAGTGAACACCCACCAGAAATCAAATCTGCTGCAATACTAATTTTGGATTTTTTAACTTCCAGAACTGTAAGAAATGAATTTCTGTTTGAGGGATTCAGACTGCAACTTTTTGCTATAGCAGCCCAAACAGGTTAATATACCTGTTAATCTTGTTCAGATTTCTCCACTAAATTTTACTCTAAACATGTGTCTGAGGATGTAGAATGCTCTATGCTTATGCAAGTACAACATTTTTAATAAATATTTCTGGAACTCTGATTCCCTAATTCATAACATCAGTCACACGCAATGCTCAGGCCCTATGGAAACACTACTAAATGAGACACTCTGAGGAAAGACTAGAATTTGTATCTAACACAAACCACTGTTAACCATGATACTTCTTAAAGTGTGAGAATCACTTCTACATAAGGTCAAACTTCCAACTGTCAGAATAATCTCTTGTTTTTCAACTGAAGTACTCATAGCCTTTGCATATGTCAAATAAGGGTAAGGAAACTAAAATACTTTGGTTGAAATCCCCTTCTTCTTATTGAACTTCTAAGCTCTCCAGGCAGATAAATTCATTCATATCTGTAGATGTTAAGTGAGAACATTTAGGAAAATCTATCAGTTACATCCACCTGAGAGGACTGGCCTCACTTCCTGTCTCTATGTATCCGCTGTCACTGTTCCTTTTCCAGAAGACATCTTTGGTATAAAGAATTTGGTTTAATTTTATAGTGCTAATAAGTTAGGAAATCACAATATTTTTCCCAAGTTACTATTTTTATTAAATTTAAAATGTTGCATGCTGTGAAGTTAGACGATTTCTTCTTCCATTTGTTTGTCTTTCATGTTCTGAGATATGCAAGCAGCAAATCTAGGCCAGCAAATCTAGGATTTGTTTTATTTTATTTTTATATTATAATTTGATGCAATTAAAAGGAGGTACTATTTATTTTAGTATATTTTTGTCCTTTAGCTTTTCTTTTTTTTTTATTTTTATTGAAATGACAATGGTTTTCAATACTAATTGTGCTAATAGGCAATGGCTCATACCACAGTAAGCACTCTTTAATCTTGCCACAGTCCCCTTAAATTTTTAAGTAAGCATTCTCATAAAATCTAATACTCTAAGAAAACATAACCAAGTATTGCCTTTGATTTGTTTAATCTAGCAATAGGTTGCCAACCATAGAGCCAGATGGTTCAAGAACAAAAGCGAAATCAAGGAAATATGAAAGCTTTCAGGTATCCCAAAGGAATACACAAACAAACAAACAAAAATCATTAATACAAAGGAGAAAAGGATCAGAAGACCAGGTGACAATGTAGGGACATTTGTGAAATGAGAGCCCATGTTCCAAGCCATTAGAATCTCAAGATCAGACATCTCTTCTAAGGTTCTCAGCATTGTATTGATCACCATCTCTGTTAACTCCCCAACCATGGTCTAGTCCTGAGATAACTTAATTGTGATATTTTAAAGTTCTATTTTGAAGTGAAGTATAAAAAAAGTACATCTACAGAGGAAGAAGTTGCAGAGTACATGAAACACAAAGGCAAGATGATGGGTTATGAGTGTGCACTCAAGTAGAAACAGAGAATATTGAAAAACAGAATAAAGCGAGTGAAAGTGGCTTAAGTTTTGCTGTTTTAAATCAAAAGATAAAAATAAAAACCCAGGTATCAGTGCTTATATCCAGAAAACTAAGCCTTTTGCTAGTCTCAGAAATGTGTTGTAAGACAAACAAGAACAAAAAATAGAAAACAAGATTATGATGGGTGACTTTATTTCAATTTTACCATATGTCTTCTTGTCTCAAGAATTTACAACACTCATTACACTATGGCTGATATGGTAATTAAAATCATATTTTTAAAGTCTAATAAGAATATTTGCTTATGAGGATGAAATAGCGGTTTTAAAAATGATAGCTGGAATAGTAAGTCATTTCTTCAAAGGAAGGACATTGCATTTATTTTTAAAAGTGTGAAACACTGGGGAAACACAGTCTCTTCAAAAGGTGTGTTACCTAAAACATTCTGACATTAAATCACCTGACCCCTACCACGAAGCATAGATGTTATAGACCAAGTGTTCATGATACTACCTGTAGAATATTAATATTCCTCAGGAATTTCGTCAGAGAGAGTTGGCCCTCACAACTGCCTGCATTTGCTCTATACAGTTAGGGAGTTTGGGAAATATTCTTAAAAATCTCTCAATGGAAGATTATATGACCAATCATCTTCCTGTCATTTCTTGGGTCATATTTTTTTTTATTTCCGATGTCCCTGTCCTTTAAAAATGAACCTGATCTTGGGCCTTTGCTGGTGGTGCAGCGGGTAAAGCAGCACTGAGAAGCTAAAGCCACTTCAACATGAATTTGATCCCCGCTAGCCCCGGAGGTGATCCACATGGTACGACAGACCTCTCCTGACCTATCCGTTGCTCTCCTCAGCAGTGTACTTTGTCTGTCTTCTTGTTCTGCTCCCCCTTTTGTCTCTGGTGAATCCTCTCACCAGCCCTGCACCATTGGCCTGTATCCCAGTTCTGTATGCATAAATAAATAAATCTTAAAAAAAAAAAATGAACCTGATCCTAATAGAATAAAAATGTTCAACAGGGAGCTCTACTTTGATTTGTCCTAGTTTTATTACAACTGGAAATTAATCTTAATATGTATGTTTTATTGAGAGCCACATGGCAACTTAGAGATATTTCTCCATTGCTTCTCTAGGATGAAAATGCAAAGTTCATTGCCCAGGACAAAAAAAAAGAACTGTATTTTTCCTGTCATGCACAAGTGGGTTATCTCAATCTTTTATTGTCTATTTCACAGCTCTGTAAATTGTAGACAATTAATAATAATGCAAATGATTCTTGTTCACATACAATCAAATTAGCTGTGTGGAATGCAGTATGTTCACCCAGTAGATTGGCTTATTTTGCATAAAAATCTAAAGTCAATTCATCATTTCTTGTTTGCATATGTGTGTGTTTCTTTAAGCTCTCCTATAGATGTAATAGCTCAGGTTTTTTTGCTGTTGTTAATGAATGAGTTAAATAAAATCTTTGACAAGTGTTGAATGTTTATCAGTAGGAGTCATGATTCTACATTAAAGAAAAACTTAAGACTCATTTTACTAAATGCCAGGTAACAAGAGAACAGATTCTAAAGGGTAGAATACACACATGTATTTGAATGAGAGATGCTATATTAGTAGGATGCTAGCAAAATAAAGCAATCTGAGAAGGGTTATTTGTTCTCTTAATTGGATATTTTTCATTTTTTAATATACTAAAAATTCATTTCTAAAGGTACAAATATTTAAGTAATATACATGTATATATGTCATATATTATATACTATGTACTTATATATATGTATATATATATACACACATATATATAGTGTGTGTGTATATATGCATCTCATCTCTCTCTCTCTATATATATATACTCTCTCTATATATATATATCTATATATATATAGAGAGAGTATATATATATCTATATATATATAGAGAGAGAGTATATATATATATATATATATATAGATAGATAGATAGATAGATAGATAGATAGAGTATATATATATATATAGAGAGAGAGAGAGAGAGAGAGAAAGGAGATGCATATATATATAATTTATTCATTATGCTGTACATAAAGTTTTTGATTAAAAGAGTTGACTCATATGAAGTGTCTAGACAAGCATAGAGCCCTGTCAAATTTAACTAATGATCAGTTTTAAGAACTTCTACTTACTGGCTGTTTCCTATATGTGCAAGATAATATCCAAATCACAATAATTATGTTTGTTTTTTCTTATAATATTTAGTGTGTTGTGAAGCCTCTATCTATGCTGTTTCTGCTATGGATCACCATGCTAACTCTGACACTCAGCCATTGCTAACTCTGAAGTGAAAAGAGGAATTCAAAGTGTTTCTAAAATTTAATGAATAACTAGTGGTGTGGAAGAGGGGTTAGACATCTAGTGACTATAGGCTAAAACCAAAAACTGATGAAAGACCTTAAGGATACAGAGGCTGAAAGGATGTATGATTGACATCTATTTAACCACAAATAGTGCAGATGTGGTGTATATAGATTTGCTCATTAAAACTTGCACTACTGGGCTCTCCCTGGTAGCACAACGGGTTAAAGCACTGTATTAATGAAGCCACTGCCAAACGAGTTCCATCCCCAGCCAGGGAGCTGACCCACATGGCACAGCAGACATCTGGCCCACCCGCTGTTCCCCTCTGTCAATCTGCCTGTTCTGCTCTGCACTCTGTCTCTGGTGAATTCTTTCACCCACCACACCTCTGGCCTGTACCCCAGTTCTGTAAACATAAATAAATAAATCTTAAAAGGAAAAAAAAAAACACCTTACACTATTAGGAAGAGGGGTACCTTTGACAATTTTGAAGATAATTTTGAAATGAATAGAAAATTCAACTTCATATAGTAGACAGAGAAGCTATTAAACATGTTGAACCAAGATATGATGAGGCAGGAAATAAAGGTAGAACAGAGATAATTTGGCAAAATGTATTATAAGGTAAAACAAGGAATGATTTTAGAAACAACTTAGAAAGAATAGGTTCAGAAAGACAACTTGATACCTTCCAAACTTCACCAGCTCATTATTGTAACAAAATGTTTCACCACTGAGACAAAAGAATTGATATTAAAATACAGACACCACTGAATGTTATAACTTAATTACCCTAGTGGCTGAGGGGTTAAAGGCATAGTGGTATCAAATTATCAGCAGCCACTGCAACATGAGATTGATCCCTGGCCAAGGAGGTGAACCACATGGTATAGCACATTCTCCTGTCTTGCCCGCTGCTCCCCTCAGCAGTGTACTTCACAATTTGCCTATTGTGCTCCCCACTCTGACTCTGGTGAATCCTCCCATGGCCCTTGCACATCTGGCTTGTACCCCAGTTCTGTATATATAAGTAAATAAATCTTAAAAAATAAAGTTTTACAGAACAGACTATGATGATAGACTGTATGTTTGGTGATAGATGCACAGCGTACAGTTATTGCAGTGGCAATAACTTAGTGGTATTTAAATGTTACCACAGTTAGAAATAAATATTAAAAAAAAAAACTGCTGTTAGTTGTGTTTTGTCTTGGCTTTTATGTTATTATTCAATTTCATATAATTCCAGTTGCAGTCACTTTGCTGCTATTAGCATTAATTTTGTTAATGAAGTCCAAGGGGATAAGGGAAAATCCCATTATATAGAAAAGAAGGTGGTTATATTGTATGGTTTGACTCACTTGCAAAAATCAGCAATACCTGAAATTAAAAATGATATTTGAATTCTTACACTTATGAAGAGAGATTATTATATAAGCATACTAGTACTATCAGACTCGCTGAGATCCTAAACGGCCCGGAAAGTATCTGAGTTATTTCTGAAATCTTTGCCTTACATATACTACTATCTGCAGTACTCTCCTTCTTCTAAAAACAGCCTATCTGCTCTTCTCACTCCACTGTCTGCTACTCAGAGATAGGCAGAGAACAGTTGAAATGATGGGAGTAGTGCTTCACAAGCAGAGTCTAACTACCGGCATTTATTCCGGACTTTGTGGTTAGTCACAGTAGCTTACTATGTCAGGATACCAAAGAGCTGCAATTTCCACCATAGTATGTGCAATACATCTCGAAACAGATTTTTGATATGACCATGAACTACAAAATGTGATGGGACAGAAAATGCAGATGCACATTATTCCTTCTCCTACATACTTACAACTTTTCTCTTCCTTGCTCTAGCAGCTTTTCAAGCGAAGAGTGACAGACATTCCCCCCACACCCCCACTTTATCCTGTTGTATTAGAAAAAATTACGCAGAGAAATAGGAGTTATATTTAGATTACAATGACATCGTTATTTATAGGAATACTTTCACCATTTACTGTTTGGAAACAAATTTTAAGCATAAAGATCCACAATATACAGAATCACTAAAGTTAGCTACAAGTGGGTGGCCAGGTGGGGGAAATATTCCATACATATTATCTTTTATTGTGCCTCAGTATTCAGGAACCTTAGGAGTCTTGTTGACACTCAATACTTGTTATTATTACGTTTAATCTAAGAGACAAAACTGTTGTAGGAATTATTCTCATTTCACTAAGGAAGACCTTGAAGCTAGCAAAGTTTATGCAATATGAGTAGGGTCAAATTAGTAAACTTAGTTATATCTACCCAGTTTTTAATTCCTTAATTTCCTGGGTCCTCACATATCAAACAAGCTTATTTCTATGACTTTTTAGGAATGCTATATTTCCTTAGTCCTTGCTCATTTTTCTGTGTTGTTGTTTCAGATTTGCTATACTCAAAGTGTTCCCTCTAAGAAGACTTTCAAAATTAGATAATGGTTCTCTAGCAGGACATCTAAAATATGATAATAAATATCAATATCTATATTTATGTTTCTGCATACATACCCGCACATATGTGCGAATAGTTATTAATTATATGTGTATAATTATATGTGTATGTGTGTATATACAGATTTATGCATATATACAAAAATACACATAGCACAAGCATTTTAAAATTCCCCCTATCACATTGTATTATATTCCCAGGTACTTTTCATACATACTTTTTTAATCCTAGAAACATCCTAGTGGGGTAGGAATTATTTCTATTTTATGGATGAAGAAATTGAACCTCAAAGAGGATAAATAACTTGAGTAAAGCTACTATGTAAATTAATTTGTGTTTAAATTAAGACGTTTCTGATTCCAAAGATCCCTGATGGTTTCACTATAACTACAGGGGCCACTTGTTACAGTCTCATTACCTGAATTGATCATTTTTTATGATTTATTATTAAGTTCCTATTGTGCCCCTCAAGTTACAAACAGCCCTCAGTATCCTTGGGTGATTGGTTCCAGAACCCTCACTTATACCAAAATCCAAGGATGTTCAAGTCTCACCATATAAAATAGAGTCTCATATAAGATATGCACACATATTTGTATGTAACAAATATTCACCTGCCCATATACTTTAAAATAATTTTAGATTATTTAGTAGATTATACCAAATAAATATAAATACTTTATAATAATTTTTCTACTATACTGTTTAAAGAATAATGCCATAAAAATATAGCCTGTGCATTTTCAGTACAGACGTGACCGTCATAAAGTTAACTATGTAAAATCAATTTTTAACTTGAGGACTGAAAATTTGAGAATGTGGAAACGTACAGGTAGAGGGGAAGCAGCTGATTTTCTTCTAAATTCAATTTGTTAATGATTTCCATTCTCTTCAATAAACAAAATGTTACAAATCTAGAGTGATATTCTCCCTTCCAAATAGTGGGTAGTTTGCATATAAATGAAAGAACATGCTGATTTAAAAAAGGAAAGTGATAAAAGCATGTTAATGAGCTATAGGAAGCTCAGATAATCTCTAGAAACAATGTAAGAAATCTCAGGAGTCTTCTAAGGCACTTCAAACGATGTAAGTTACAAGAAATATCAAGCAATATGACTAGGGATTCTTCAGATATAACTCTTAGCAGTGTAGTAATAAGATACAAACAACCCCTAACTACAATAGTTCAACTTATATATTCCATAGAAAGTGTACACATTTCATTTTTGATCTTTTCCTGGGCTACTGATAAGCACTAGAATACTCTCCCTCCTGATGTTGGGGTGTGCCATTGAGCCCCAGCTCCCAGTCAATCACACCATCATAAGCATCACCATGATTCTGTTTTTCTTTTCAGTGTAATATTTAATAAATTACGTGACATACTGTACATTTTATTGCAAATTAGACTTTATGTTAGATGATGATGATCAAGTGTATGCTATATAAATATTGTGAGCTAGTTTTAGGTAGGTTAAGCTAAGTACTAGCTATGATGTTTAGTAGGGGTATTGTATGCATGCTTAACTTATGAAATTTTAAATTTATGATGGATATATTGGAATATAACCCCAATTATAAAAAACAAACATCTTTTTCTTAAATAAAAGTTCATATTCATGCTTTAGGGGAATCAGTAGAAGATCCATTTCTGTCTGGAATTTGATGACACTGATTATTTTCTTGAGTTACAATATCCCAAGGTGAACACATTTGTTCTCAGAATTATTTTTAATTAATAAAGTTTTGCCCCACTTTTCTGCTTTATGGACATTTATGACAAAATGATATTATCCTGTAAACATTTAGACATCTGAGACTATTATTCAATCCCTTTTATTCTTACAAAGTTCAGTTGCATTGGTTGGTCTGTCACTTTTCTTTACATGTTCTACTTTTTTTCTTTATTTTTCTTAGCATAATGTCTTAAATTATATTCGGTTCTCTAATTGAAGAAATATACATGTGCAAAAAATATAGAGAAAAACAAAAAGATGATGATGAAGAATTATAGTGCTTTAGACACTGATCACATGGGGTTTGTGCAAAGCTCACCATTGTGCGATAGTTAGAAAGCAAAATTACCAGAAACAAACATAACATATGTGCAAGAACACTGAGCATATGGCCAATGAGGAATGTGTGATCCAGGTAAAGTAATTGCACTGTCAGCGCTTCACAGAAGCTTTTCTTTACCCAATTAAATTCAAATCAACAGATTTTATTGTGTGTTTACTCCATTACAAGTCACTGTGTGAGCAAAAAAAAAAAAAAAAATTCTGAAGGGGGTTGCTTCCTCCTGACAAAGTGTACAAACAGGGCTGAGGTGGGAATAGGTAAAAGCAGACTTTCAGCAGTCTGTGGACTCCTCCAGGCAATCACAGAATCCTAGAATATTCAGTCTAGAGAGAAATACAGAAATCACTTAGCTCACTTTCCCATTCATTTAATTACATAGTCAGTGGATATGTACTGGATACTCTTTATGTGTCAGGATTAGTACGAGACAAAGATTGGCATGGTAGTAATGTTTAATACAGTCAGTCTCTGTTGCACAGCTCAACTGAAGGATTTAATTTATCCTTTGTTATAAGTCAGCACTCTTATGCCTTTTCATGCACAAAGTCTAAGCATATGTTCTTTAAACGAAGCAGTTCTGTGACTTGAGATGTTACTTGAATGGAAGGTCAGGGGAAAAGGAAGTTCAATTCTGAGCTTGCTAGAAAAATCAACATGAAAAAGAAAGTAATCTATAGCACTGTACAAATCCAAAGATCTAACAGACAAAATATATGAACACAATCTTTGTCAAATTGAAAGTTTCACTGTCTGAATATTTTGAAACTTGGATTGAAATGCTGTATTTTTGCCTGATAAATCCAGAGAATTGAATACTCCTTATATGCCTTGGATAAATAAATCTACTGCCTTCATTCTCACTATTCTATTCTCTAAATCTATGAATATTGTTTATTTTTATGATTTTATCTAGCTGTGAAATAATTGAAATAATATAATAAATAAGAATAAGTACTAGATTTTTATATATCAAGTAACATCGATATTAATCCCTCTGAATTGGCTGTTATAATGAACAAACTTTCAATTATCAATAACATTTCAGTTACCAATGAGACATTAATTACAAAAAAATTGATTTATAAACTGACTCCAATATTTTAGTACATTTTACCCCTTTAATAGCTCATTAGTGGACTTGTTAAAAATACCAATCTCTTGAAAATGAGACTCTAGGGACTTTTTTTTTTTTTAAGATTTACTTATTCGTACAGAACTGGGGTACACACCAGAGATGCAGAGGGTGAGAGGATTCACCAGGGACAGAGTGGGGAACAGCACAGGCTGATCGATGGGGTACACTGCTGAGGGGAGCAGCAGGCTGGGCAGGAGGGGTCTGCCTGGTCATGTGGATCTCCTCCAGGGCAGGCAGGGTTCGAACTCATGCGGAAGTGGCTTAAGCTTCTTTGTGCTGTGCTTTAACCCGCTGCGCCACCAAGGAGGGCCCTACTCTAGGGACTTTTAACAGAGTGATATAAATCAACTTCAGCTATAGTTTATTTATTTATTTTAAGACTTATTTATTTATGGGTACAGAACTGGGGTACAGGCAAAAGGAGTGGTGGGTGAGAAGATTCACCAGAGACTGAGTGGGGAGCAGAACAGGCAGATAGACTAAGTACACTGCTGAGAGAAGCAGCAGGCATGTCAAGAGAGGTCTGCCATGCTGTATTGGTCAGCTTCCTGGTAGGGGACTGAACTCATGCTGCAGTGGCTTCAGAGAGCTTCATAATGTGGTGCTTTAACCTATTGCGCCACCAGGGAGAGCACTGTAGTTTATTTTTTAAAAGAGTGATCACAGTTGTTGACATTTAAAAAATTAATGTTAATAGATTATCATGTAAGAAAGTAATGTGTGTGTGTCTGTGTGTGTGTGTGTATATATATATATATATTATATATATATATATATATAAATGATATGAATGACAAATAAGTCTAGTTTTTTTTTTTTTTTTTTAAAGATTTATTTATTTGTGCATACAGAGCTGGGGTACAGGCCAGAGGCTCAGGGGCAGCGAGAGGCTTCACCAGAGACAGAGTGGGGAGCAGAACAGGCAGATCGACGAAGTACACTGCTGAGGGGAGCAGCGTGCGGGTCAGGAGAGGTCTGCCACGCCATGTGGTCCCTTCCGGGGCAGGTGGGGATCGAACTCATGCAGAAGTGGCTTTAGCTTCTCAGTGCTGTGCTTTAACCCGCTGCGCCACCAGGGAGGGCCAATAAGTCTAGTTTTATTGCTCCCTTTAGCCTAAGTAAAATAATTAGATATCTTGGTAGTAGGAAAAACTCTTAAGATAAACATGAGCTAAACATTTCATATGGGTTCAGTTACAGGATTAAATCAACTTACTAAGTACAATAACATGTTTGCACATGCATTGCATAAGAGTGATGATAAAATTAATTTCTGTATAATGTGAAATGGTTATTTTATTGAAAAATTGTAGGATGTGATTAGATCTTAGCTCCAGCTCTCTACTAGCTACATCAATAATATAATATAGCCAAGCAAAAACTGACAGTTCCACTTAATAATATATTAAAAACAAACAAACAAACAAACAAAAACTACCTTTGATTATTCTTAAATGTCTAGAGCTGGCCTTCCCTGGTGGCACAATGGGTTAAGACACAGCACTGCAAGGTGACCAAAGCCACTTCAGTGCGAGTTTGATCCCCCAGCCTGGAGGTGACCCACATAGAGGAGCAGGCCTCTCATGACTCGCTGCTCTTCCTTTTAGCAGTATACTTAGTAGATCTGCCTGTTCTGCTTCCCACTAAGTCTCTGGTGAATCCTCTAGCCGCCCCTGCATTTCTGGTCTGTACCCCAGTTCTGTATGCATAAATACATAAATCTTAAAAAAAAAAAAAAGTCTATAGTTGGCCCTCCCTGGTGGCGCAGCGGGTTAAAGCACTGCACTAAGAAGCTAAAGCCACCTCTGCCATGAGTTCGATTCCCGCCTGCCCCGAGGCGACCACATGGTGTGGCAGACCTCTCCTGACCCACCCGCTGCTCCCCTCAGTAGTGTACTTCGTCGATCTGCCTGTTCTGCTCCCCACTCTGTCTCTGGTGAATTCTCTCACCCTCCGCATCTCTGGCCTGTACCCCAGTTCTGTACAAATAAATAAATAAATCTTAAAAAAAAAGTCTATAGCTAACCACTTTAAAATTTAGCTTAAGTTGTACAAACAACTTACATAAGAAAGCTAGTTCTCTAAATTCAAACAAATGGATGTCAAATTGTTCAATTTCTTACCTTTACCTTCTTCTAGAATTTAACCTTTAGGGACATTAAAATAATGCAATAAATAATTCTATCTTAAGTATTTTACATATAATATATAATTTAAAATTTTTATATTGATAACATGGCACTACCTCCATGATGGTTAATTATACCACTTTTAATACTGTTATCATGAGTCAATATTTTCTTAATTCTAGTCCAAGTTCTCTTACAGATTATGTACCACCTTGAATTTTCTCAAGTATTGGATATAAGCTGAAAAATGTATGAAGATGGTCAAATTGCTGATAGATGAATACATTTGCAGAACAGATAGATGAGCAAATCCCTGCCATAGTAAAGGCATCTAGTGCTCACCTATTTCTGATTTCTTTTTTTCTGCTAAAAACATAGGAAAATGCTTTTCAACTTTTAAAGGAAGATATATGACTGGCTGAGCAAAATGACATTTCTGGCTGAAATTCTTAAGAGTCAATGTGTCATATTTATACTCCATTTCTAATGCAATAATGACCTTGAAAAAAAGAATTAAGAGAAACAGGGTTAAGGAATGGGGTGGCCATAAAAAAAAACACACTTTCAAAGAATCTTTAACAATATTGTGGCAGCAAGAAAGCAATTAAGACACTGAGTGTCAGTGTTTATATGTTGCAGCACCTATTAATTATGTAGCTGGCTAACATACCCGTGACCATGTGTGAGAATTGTGTGCTGGCAACCTCTAACATGTAACTCACTACACATCACTCTATTGACTCTGGAAAGAAAACTTAAAGGTCATTCCTTTTATGTGTCAAATTGTGGTTCATAACTACAAGAGATGAAGAGGATATACACAAGCCAATAGGAAGGATCTTAATCCCAAAGATGGCTACAGTAAAGATGGTCATAATATTAGATTTCCAAAACAGGAAAAAATATTTTTGCACATCAAATGTCCCTAATAAATTTTTAATTTTAAAAAATCTGACAGTTGTTTACTTGGTTGTCTTCATTTTATAGTTTAATCTCTTCTTGGAAGTGGCAGAACTCAAAGTCCACACAATGTAATCATTATATTTGCTTTTTGGGAAAAGCAGAGCTAATACATTTTTGTGTGGAGAGAGTATATTTCCTAGATCATCAGATTTAAACATAAAAAAATGCTACATTCATATTAACATTGGAATTCCAAGAAAATACATATGGAGATTTTTACTAAATTTCAAAGACACTCCACTTGGAGGATATAGTTATGTAGCAGGTATAGTTAATGAATTGATGAATATATTAAAATTAGAAAATCTAAGAGAAGCAACACATAAATGTTTTGCAGATGAATGGAGTACACTGTGTCTCTTTATAATCTGTCGAAAAGTATAGGGAGGATTTGCCTTTCATTTGGTGATTTACAAATTCTAAGAAGTAGGCCTCCCTACTTTTCACCTCATTGTATTTGTGTGGAGGAAGAAAAGAAAGTGTTTTAAATGAGGATCACTTACAATGACAAACATTAAGTACAAAAGTTTGAGTGTGTGTGTGTGTGTTTTCTCTACTTATAAGATAAAATAAAAATGAAGCCTCATTAACATTACTGGGTTATTAATGATATGCATGACTATCCTCAATTGTGTTTGACTGCTTGCATTATAGGGATTATAGAGACATGAGAAAAGCAGGAAGTTTGGAAGTTCTACAGCCAGAACCACTCCTTAGTTGTTCCTTCCAATAGAGAAACTTAGGATGGTTTTAATATGGAGTTAAAACTCTATCTGAACATGGTGATGTGGTGGATTTTCACACATTGATCTCCTATCTTCCAATCTTGCTAAACACATACATTTTACCAGATTTTCATAACATCTTTGGTGATTTTCTACTTAAAATACTACAATTCTTGAAAATAGAAATAGTTTTATTTCTTTCCTTCCAGCATGTATGTCTATAGTTTTGTTTTCTTGCCTTATTGGACCAGCTGGTACCTCCTATGCTGAGAACATCTGAGTGGGGAAAATTTACATCCCTGTCTTGTTCCCACTCTTAAAGGAAAATCATTTACACTTACATTGTAAAGAATTATATTAGGACCCTCCCTATTGGC
>NW_004567103.1:68330409-68335304 GCF_000260355.1 Condylura cristata | reverse complement strand
GCGTGGGGAGTCGAGAGGATTCACCAGAGACAGAATAGGGAGCAGAACAAGCAGACTGACTGAAATACACTGCTGATCAGTGCAGCAGGTGGTCAGGAAATGGCTGCTGTGCCATGTGGGTAACCTCCCTGGTATGAGCTCATGCTGCAGTGTGCAGGGCTGGTGATAGCTTCATAGTGATGACTTTAACCTCTTTTGATACCAGGGAGTTCCCTGTTGTAGCTCTTTTTGAATCATCTTTTATCATGTTGAGAGACTTCACTTTAATTCCTAGCTTTTAGAGGGTTTTTGTTTTTTGGCATGAAAATATATTAAATTTTATTAAATGCAATGTGTATGTGACTTGATTTCTGGTCACTCATTTCTGTTCCATTGGTCTGTGTGTGCAGCCCTTTTTATTTCAATACCAAGCTACTATAATTATCACTGTCTAGTAAAATAATTTGAAGTCAGATCATTGTACCTTCATTTTTGTTCTTTCTTGTTTATATTTATCTCAGAAGTTGTTTTTGTTATCCATAGTTTCTACTCCATATACATTTCATTATTTTTAACACTATTTCTATTAAGAATGTGGATTGGGATTTTGACACAGATTGCATTTCCTCTATATATTGTTTAAGGTAAAATAGGTGTTTTAATGATATTAATTCTTCCAGTCTGTGAGCACAGGATACATTTACATCTCTTGGTGTCATGACATATTAAGAATGTCATGATTTTGGATATAGACTTCTACTTCAAATTAAATTTATTCTAAGATATTTGATTGTTTTTTGAGGAACTTTTAAATGGAATCATTTTCCTGATTTATCTTCTTGCTAGTTAATTATTTGCATGAATAATTACAGCATCTCTTTTATTATTAAATTCATAATTCACAATTTACTGGGTTTATTTACTAACTTTTTTACTGGAACCTCTGGAATTTTCCATGTATATTTCCATATCATCTGCAAAAATTGATAGTTTTACCTTTTCCTTTCCAATCTGGATGCTTTATAACTCTTTGTCTAATTACTTTTGCTAGGAATTCTAATACTCTATTTAGTAGTAATGTTGAGAGTTAATATCCCCATCTTGTTCCCGGTCTTAAAGGAAAGGCTTTTAGCTATTCACCATTTTGTAGGTCATATGCCATGTAATCGTCATATATTGTTATGTTGAAGTATGCTATTTCTGTCCATTTTATTGAGGATTATTATCATGAAAGAATGTTGTTCCTGGTCTATTGAGATGATCATATGATTTTTGTTCACTGTTTTTGTTTATGTGGTATACATGTTTATTGATTTGTCTATGTTGAATGATCCCTATTTCCTTGGAATGAATTCAATTTGGTAATGTTATATGACTTTTATAATTTATTACTGGACTAAATTTGCTAGCCTTTATATCTATGTTCATCAGCAATATTAGTCTATAGTTTTATTGCATGTGTGTATGTGTATTGTCTTTGTGGGCTTTAGTCAAAGTGAAATAAGAGAATTCAGAAAAACAAATTTTCTGAATTAGTGACTAAACCAATAATATTGTTTTATAAAATGTATTTGGGAGATTTTCCATATCAATTTTATCATTTTGACTTAACTTTCAGTGTTTTTTCTATGTTTATAACTTTACTTATAATTGAGATGTGGAGTCTAATAAGGACATAGAGTATTACAAGTCATTTTGTTTAGATTCTTGACAGTGTTCTCTTCTTCTGATGTCAGTCCCTTAAGGTTTTGAGATACAATCTGTTTTTTGTTTTGTACATGTTGCTATTATAGTTTTCCCTGTGTACACACACACACATGTACACACACACTTACAAATATATCTGTAGCACTAACTTAGTGATTTGAACTTCTCTTACTTTTCCCATGAGTAACACTGTGGCTTTAGTGGAGGGGTAGTGGGAGTCTTTGTTGACTTTCTAGGTAGTGAGACCTTCAGGGTAAGGGAGGCACCTTATCAACAGGTAAGGGAGACACCTTGAAGATTTCAGCCACTGCGATGAATGTGCTGGCCATTGTGTTTGTAGGAACACTGATATTCTGCCTCTCTGGGTTCCCAGTTTGACACTGAACAGTCTGTCTTCAGTCAGTACAATTCATAAGATCAGTTCCAGTCCTACAAGTGGGAGAGGGAAAGTATAATCCAGAGTATCTTCTCTGTTGTTTTCCTTTCCAGGCATCTGACCTGTTTGGGGCAATCCAGAACTTTCATATGGGTTCACCTAGATAAATGGCATGAGATACCATGACATTTCCATCGTTCCTTTCTCAGTGTTTCTGAAGTATGAGTCTCCTTTATGTCCCCATAGGTGTAGTTTGTGCTGGTCTCTGAGGAGGTGCAAGGGGTGCTTCAGTTTCAGCCAAGTTGTGGAATTTTGTCAGTTGCTCAATATTCCTCTTGGGAGAAAAGTAAGGAAACTTCTCTGTTCATCTTGTTGCCACTCCCTGTTTAGGTTCTCATAATTGGTGAGAAAGACCTGATCTATGAGACAGGAATAAGCGTTCATTTCTGCCCAAACTTTTCAACATAACAAATCTGCCTCCACAAGATTCATGTGACAGGTTTGCATTTATAACTCTCCAAAGAAGAAAGATAAAGCTAGTTTGTGTGTGTGTGTGTGTGTGTGTTTGTTTACAACAAATTTGGAATTTGAGCTATGAAAGTCTGAAACCATTTTATAGAAACCTTGGAATTGATGAGCTCTAATGGTCAGCTCTCCTAACACATATGTGGTGATTCTATCCTGGGAGAATTTTGTGTTGTTTCTGCTATTGTCTCATAAATTGGATGCATGAAAAGGAAAGATGTATAGTAAAAGTGCTGCTTATATATATTCACCATATATTAACAGATAAATGAGATAATTAGGAACTACTGAAAACCATTCACATAATACCTGAAACTTAGCATGCATTAAATTGTGGCTACTGGTCCCTCCCTGGTGGCACAACATTTTATAGCACAGCACTATGAAGCTGTCTCCAAGCACAGTAATGAGAGTTTGATTCCTAACTGGAGTGTCCCAAATGACATGGCAGACCTCTCCTGACCCTACCACTACGCCCCTTAGCAGTGCATTTCAGTTGATCTGCCTGTTTTGTTCCCTACTCCGTCTCTGGTGAATCCTCTTACCCCCACACCGCTGACCTGTACCCCAGTTCCTGTATACATAAATCAATATATATATATATAATTGTGGCTACTAGGTATTATTATTCTGTAGAAACAATGAATACACAACTTCTGGATAAGATTAGTGAAGAAACCTAGTTACTTTATATGGGAGCATAATTCTCTAATAGTATTGCTAAAATAGATTAAAACTATTCATGGTTCAATGATCAGATTGTTAAATGTGATAAAAACTGAAAAAAAATTCTAGATATTTAAAATAATAACTTTATCTTATTATTATGAACCAGCAAAAAATATATAACCATGACGCACAACTAGTCAAAAAGAAGGATAAGTAAAGTAGCTTTATTGTTGCTTAGTGATGATCATTTTTAGACTTTCACTCCAGACAAATACAGTGTGCAAGATTTCAGCATAAAATAAATGAAGTTAGGCTGATACTATCATGCTTTGGATTAATAATAAATACCAGTTATACTCTACATATTCTTTTTGTTGGTATTGAATACAAAGTGCTTTTATATGGATGTCAAACTATTTTGTTTGAAGAGAGTTGCTTGTATTTTCCATGTTCATGTAAGAAGTAAAGTAGAAAGAAGGTAAGTTTATGGGGTGCAGTACTGTATTGTGAGCATGAAATGTGTTCCAATTTTGTAATTAGATGGCATAAAACTTTTTCAAATAATATTTTCAAGGCAATAAAGCCTTCCTTTAATTTGCTTCAAATAGTTGTATTCTACTTGAAGAGATTACAAGAGCTCCAAATACTCTTCAGTTTTCCCTTTTATTGATGACTTAGCCAGTATTGATATGCTACATTCTGGTTTCAAGCACACTATAGTCCTTGATGTTGAATGCCCTAGATCCATTAAAAAATTCAACTTAGGAAAAAGAAATAGCTTAAACCTAGTGGTTTTCTATATTAAAATGTGCTCCTACTTCTTCAGGTTCGTTTTTTAGGCGTTAATACATCTTAGATACACACAGTTTGAATCATTACCCCATTATTATGGATGCAGAATTGTCTGTGGAGATAAAGTCTGCATTTATATTCATCTGTGTTTTATCATGAAACATTACCAATGAAAGATTTCAGCTATTTAGTCAGTGCATTCTGTTAATAAATAAAGTTGTCAACAATTGACAGTTTTTTTATTTGTATTTAGTATTTTTATTTTTTATCCTCAAAGAGTTAATAGTCCTATGTAGAATTTTGTTATTAGATACATCCTGGAAAATTTATTTTAAAAGTGTTTCTTCTGTACTCTTAGAATTATGGAAAGATTCCTGAATAAATAAATCCTCACTTATTCAGCTTGAAAACAATAATTCAGTTTATATCTAATTTATACCATGGAAATCACTATAAAACAATAAATATTTTCTCTACTAAAATATATTTGAACTTGAAACTTCATCCACCTTATATTATTCTTCATTGTTGGTCTTTAATAATAATAAAAAATAGTGTATAATACTATGATAAGGAAATAATGCATTAGAAATAAAGCATGCCATAATATATTTATTGCATTTAAAATAGTTCTCAGAAATATATAAAGATGCTAATTTTATATACATTATAATAAGATGAATTAGAAAAATAGAATAATACAGGAATTGATCAGACAGAAAATGTGAAATACACAAGAAAATTTACCAAGACCTTCTTTTTTTTTTTTTTTTAAAGATTTATTTATTTGTGCATACAGAACTGGGGTACAGGCCAGAGGCTCAGGGGCGGTGAGAGGCTTCACCAG
>NW_004567103.1:68329322-68329829 GCF_000260355.1 Condylura cristata | reverse complement strand
CCTCCACTGAAGTGACCCTGAAGTTTTTTGGTTAAAACAAACAATATATTATAAGTAATGAATTGTGTTAAATGAAAATAACAAAATGAGAAAAATATATTTTCCTAAGACATTTAGACAGTTAAAAAAAGAACAAACACTAAATCGCGCGAGCACACACGTGTGTGTGTAGATATGTAGGTGTGTGTGTGTAGATATGTAGATGAAGGCAGTGTATTTTCTCCTTTTGTATGTAACATGCTTCAACTAATAAAAATGAAAGTTAATTTTCCAGTTTTATCAAGGTTCTATTTCTTTTGATTGTGACTATACACACACACACACACACACACACACAAAAAAAAAAAAAAAACTGGGGATATATTTAAAGATAGTAAACAAACACTTTCAAACATTTTATTAATTTGTCCATGATAAATATCATGCAAAATCAAATTTGAAACAAAACTGTATACATATATATACATATACATATACATATACATATATATATATATACGTATATAT
>NW_004567103.1:68319367-68328807 GCF_000260355.1 Condylura cristata | reverse complement strand
GGAGGGCCTGGAGCTTACATTCTAACAGGAATACATTTCAATCTTTTTTTTTTTTAGATTTATTTGTGCATACAGAACTGGGGTACAGGCCAGAGATGCAGGGGTAGTGAGAGGATTCACCAGAGACAGAGTGGGGAGCAGAATAGGTAGGCAGATTGACAAAGTACACTGCTGAGGGGAGCAGCAGGAGGGCCAGAAGAGGTCTGCCATGCCATGTGGTCACTTCCTGGGCCAGCGAGGATCGAACTCATGCGGAAGTGACTTTAGCTTCTTAGTGCTGTGCTTTAACCCACTGCGCCACCAGGGAGGGCCAAATTCTCTAATTTCAATGGTTTATTAATTACATTCTGTTCCAGAATAGCTCAGTTTGCCAACAAATGATCATCCAGCTAGTTAGTGAGACAGTTTAAAGCAACACATCTCTGATTTCCTGAGAGTTACACGAATTTAAGTCAAAATGACTGATTAATTCAAATTTACTATACTAGGTTAGCTATTCTTTCAAGTTTTTCATGATAATTGCCTTAATATCCCTTTTATTCTACATATTTCACTGATATCAATGACAACCCCAAAACTTTAAAAAAGCATAAGTCTTCATAACTTCGTTTTCATCATACATACTCAGTGACTTGAAAATCATAAATGCAGCAAAAGAAATGTTCCTGCTAACAACTAGACAGCTCAAAATGGAACATTCCTGGTGGCACACGGGTTAAAGTCAGCATTATCAAGCTATAGGCATGAGTTCGCTCCTGGGCCACGGGGAGCTGATACACATGGGTGGCAGACCTCTCCTGTCTGCCCAGGCTTCCCCCTCAGCAGAATATTTCAGTAGATCTGCCTGTTCTGCTTCCCACTCTTTCTCTATTGGAACCTTTTGCCCCCACAACTCTGGCCTACACCCCAGTTCTTCTATGCATAAATAAAAATAAATCTTTTTAAAAAAATACAGAATATACTTAGAACAATAAAAAGGGATATAAATACTGGGACAGTCACTGATCCTAAATCCAAACCATTTATAGCCAGGACTCAGATCCTTTATAGCAGTGTTTGAAATAAAAAAATTCATGAACATTCATAAGCATTGCTTTACAAGAAGCTGTAGATGGTAAGTGATATAGAGGAGACATTATCTGTGCAACCATATTTATCTTCATGTATGGTTTACCATGAAAAATTGCCAATTAAAAACTCCAGTATAGAGTTGGTTATTTAGTTCAAATGAACCACTGGTTATGTAGTATAATTTAAATGTGACTACATATATACATGCTGTTTGTGATTATGTTATAGCTATTATTAATAACCAAGTAAACTCATTTCCTAATCACTAACATGTTTCCTAATTATTAAGAAGATTATGCCCTAAAAGATAAAACAAAGTGTTTATTTTTAGTTATGCTAATACTAGATAGCTAATTTCTGCTAACCTAATTTAATCACACAAATCGGTTTGTGCAAGTTCTCAGGCCACAGAGAACAAATAATGCATTAACATTCTGCTCAGTTAAATTTAGATCTCATCATGCTAGTATATAGAAACTAGAGGGAAACAAATTTCAAGAGATATACATCAAAAGATCAAGAAAGATATTTCTTAAATAACATTTTATGACAATGTGGCTGATAGATTTGCACAGATAATGAAGAAAAAATTAAAAAGTTTTTAAAAAGTTCACTTTCCTCTTACTGGAGATATAAGCTGTCTTGTTAAAAATCTGTGTTCCATTTTCACTGTCTCCCCTGCTGGTTCTAACAGTTATCCTTATCTTTCATGGTTACACTGTGCATATTGTGAATTACTCATTCTCAGTTTTTCAATCTTCATAGTCAAGTATCTTTTTCTTAATTAAAATAGCTTCATATTCCAGGCTTTATGAAACCTCTGAATACTTGTTTTAAATCACAACTTTGCTTTTTATAAAGAGTGATATACTTTTCTTTCTAAAAGACCATCTGCTTTCAAATGACAATGAGTTTCATAAGTAATTCAAAGAGAAACACATTTATTATACTTTAACACATTTTTTTTTCTAAAATAAAGGGCAATATTCAACTATTTAAATACAGTTAGCACATTTTATGTAGTACCTAAAGGCCAATCTGTCATTACTCTAATAAGATTTTCTATAACAGATTTATCCAATCCTAAATTCTAAGGTCAAATGATAAAATCACAATAGATCAGAAAATAAATAGTCAAAGGATATTATTATTTAGAAACCATTCATACTTTTCAGGTTAATTTTCATACCTAAATTAATACTGCCAAATTTTAAAATCTCTACTTTGGTTTCCTCATAGAAAATAACAAATGAAATTCATTACAATATAAATTAGTCTTTGTATTACAAACATAAGTCATTTGTTAAAATACATTAACAATTATTCTATTTTGTGCTATACTACTAGAGATTTTTAGAGTCACTTGCTTTACAGCTTCAAACTGTTTACTTATATTTATTTTAATATGGCCCCTCAATTGTAATTACATTAGAATTTTAGGCAGACCTTTTGAATTTATATTTATTTAACTTCTTTATTTTCTTTATTTCCTATTCATAGATAAAAAGGCTTTGTATAACCCCACTGATTCAAATTAACTTGAAATATTACTGAACTTGAACTAGTTTACTATAGAATATAGTAGTTACATTATTACTATCAGACCAGTTGAGAGAGAAAAATTGAAATAGAAATGTAATAACTATAAATAATTAAAATGTATTGAAAGTAAGTGTGTGATTAATATTACTGAAATGAAAAAAAAAATTAAAAAAAGAAGATAAAGGGCAAGAGGGGGTATGACACAAGGCAAAAGCATATTTAACACTTCAATCATATACCAAAAGGAGTAAGGAATTGTTAAGACATAAACTATATTTAATATACAGGACCTGAGTATATGAATACAGATAGGAAAAAAAAGACAAAAGTGAAAGAGTTAGAAAAAAATGATATAAAAAGAAGCTGCTGACGGCCCTCCCTGGTGGCGCAGCGGGTTAAAGCACAGCACTGAGAACCTAAAGCAGCTTCCACATGAGTTCGATTCCCGCCTGCCCTGGAGGTGACCACATGGCGTGGCAGACCTCTCCTGACCCGCCCGCTGCTCCCCTCAGCAGTGTACTTCGTCGATCTGCCTGTTCTGTTCCCCACTCTGTCTCTGGTGAAGCCTCTCACCGCCCCTGAGCCTCTGACCTGTACCCCAGTTCTGTATGCACAAATAAATAAATCTTTAAAAAAAAAATTTTAAATTAAAAAATAATAATAAAAAAGAAGCTGCTGATGATATAGTAAATATCTGAGAAATAGCAATACTAAGTACTCAATGAAAAGTCTGTATAAAATCCTTTAGGCTTTATTTTTTCTCAACTTTGGAATGGATATTTTAACCTGGAAGAAAGTAACTATCCTTTCTTACCTTAGAAGGTATGGCACTTCTGAATGTTTTAATCTTGACTAATGTAAATTACTGTTAAAAAAAAAAAAAAATGGACCGAGCCATAGGAATGATTAATAAAAGTACTTTCACTTTGCATTTCTGCATCTTTATAAATAAGCAAAAAGGGAGCATATTGATTCCAACTGACTTTGGAAGAGCTAATTACATCAAGACAATTGCTTCAAATTTTATAAAATCTAAACTCATATAAATCATCTAATTACAAATCTCAAATAAATTAAGACACCAGGTGAAGCTCCTTTGCTGCCAAACATGATTAATTTTTTCTCAGATTATAAGATTGTAATCCTTGCCAAAATCTATCCTAATTAGCTCTTCAAGTGTAATTTTTTTTTGAATGAGTATAGTGCCTATCTATAAAGAAGACAACCTACTACATTTCAGAAGTTGCAGAATCATTTGTTATCCATTGATGAGTTATAATATGAAATGCCTCATTTAGATGGGTTATGTGTGTAATAAGGTGCTTAAGAAATAGTTTCAACTTATATCTTAATATAGCATAAACTATTTCCAAAATAAAATCGCTTTTACTAGTCAAAATAATAGTACTTAAAATAGTCCTCAGTCACAAATTTAAAGAAAACATATTTTTTAATATGTAATGACATTCTATTTTTTGGAAAAGTACTTATTTGCATTATTATTAGATAACTTAAAAGAAACACAAAAGAAAAGTTAATTGATCTCTCATGTTATCATAGGTACAAGTATCCCCAGTCAGGTCCTTCAAGATTTGTAAAACAGTATTTATTTATTCAGTATTCATATTCATTTTTATATTCAATATTTATATTAATTAATGAAAATAGTGGGGTTGTAAAATTATTGTTTTGAGCAAAAATCTGAAAATAGAATCAGGAATTAAATATCATAAAGTATAGATTTTCCAGAAGTTTGGCTTGATTACATTTTAGGTTATTGAAAACTTAAAAGAAAGGCTAATTGATCTATAATGTTTTCTTGGGTGTTGAGTGTTAGTTAAAAATAACTTGATTTTTGGCCCTCCCTGGTGGTGCAGTGGGTTAAAGCACAGCACTGAGAATCTAAAGCCGCATGAGTTCGATTCCCGCCTGCCCCGGAGGTGACCACATGGTGTGGCAGACCTCTCCTGACCCACCCGCTGCTCCCCTCAGCAGTGTACTTCGTCGATCTGCCTGTTCTGTTCCCCTCTCTGTCTCTGGTGAAGCCTCTCACCGCCCCTGAGCCTCTGGCCAGTACCCCAGTTCTGTATGCACAAATAAATAAATCTTAAAAAAAAAAATAACTTGATTTTTTGGCAAATCATAAGATGATCTCATTGGTTTTGGCATAGATTGTCATCCATTTGTAGTTGACAATCTGGAAATTAAAAGATGGGGGTGCAGTTTATACTTCTATTTTCACTTATTGATTATATTGTCTCATTTCCAATGCTATCACAAAAAAAAGGAGCAAATATATATTAATAAACAGATAAGTCTTTATTTTAGAGAAGTGCATTACATTCTCTACATAGGTGTGCACGTGTGTGCTTACAAAGGTATATGCACACCAGCATTTGGAGAAAAATAAAAGCAATCATTAAAGGATAAATGGTGAACTACACCCAATACAGAAGAAATTTAGAGCTATGGTAGGGGGCACACTTCACAGATTAGAGATTTTAGAGGGGGGTGTAAATACAGGGGATCTGGATTCCATTCACAGCTCTAAGATTCCAGATGACCCTGCGGCCAATGTTTAGTTTGCTAACACATACACACACGTACACATATGTACATACATACATATACATACATACATACATATACATACATACATATACATACATACATATATATATATATATATATATATATATATATATAAAACCAAGATGTAACCTATGTGTGTGTGTGTGTATGTATGTGGGTTTGACCTATTTCTGTTACAGTGCCCAGTAAATAAACTTATTTACCAAGAAGCAGAGAATGAACATTAGTACTCCCCCCAAAATCTATCTATCTATCTATCTATATCTTGAAGCTATATTTAACTGAACCTATTAACGTGAATTCTCACCACAATGGATGTGGCTTATGCTGAGTTACCCAGGTCAAATTTATCCCATGGATAAATCTTAATCAGAAGGCAAAACCTGTCATTTAAGCATATATCTTAGGCAGTCAATCCAATCATTGTTATTCCTTGAGGCCAGATCTTACCTCTATCTGATTTGCTAAGTTACTGTCATTTCTAAGGAATATATTTTTCATTCTGACAAATACCAGGCAAACATAGGAAGTTTAAAATCAAAGTAAACTTCCTTTGCATTTATGCTCCTATTCAATGGGAGCAATAAAATATTTTAACATTTTCAGAAAAACAGCTGAGCAGTAATGTACACCCAATGATTTGATACCAATAAAAGTGTAATAATTTCACACATATCAGCAAGAATCCGTTTATCTGAAAAGTCAGCTGTTTGCTAACATATCTCTCACTATACTAAAGAAAAAGTATCAATGTCTTATTGAACTTATAAACTACCTTCTGGTTTGTTTATAATAGACAGTAAGAACTGTTTTTAACCAAGCTGTTGTAATCAGAGTTTCTGTAGCTAGGATTGATGTGGCTTTTTTCTTTTTTTCTTTCTTATTTTTTATTAACATTAACTCAATTTCAACCTATCCATCCCTCCTTCCCTTGGAATTTTCTTTTCTCCTTTGAACATGTGAATATGTTTCAGCTGGAATGCAGTCTTCACTATTCCATTCAGCCAAAATCCTGCTAGTTGTCAAAACTAGCAGATATGGTTATACTATAAGTTTTTCCACTTGATATTGTAGCTGTAAAGCAGATTCAAGTATATTCTCTCCTAGCATCTAATTGTTGATTACATAATGGCCAAACCTTGAAGAAACATTTTTGTGTTACATTATACTACATTCTTTTAGATATATATCCCTTTTGAAATGCTGTGTTCAATTGTTCCCTGGTGAACCAATTAACAGAATATATAAATACTTACTGGGGGGAAAGTATGGCTGAAAATTTTTAAATGGCTCAGTGTCTCTGCCTCAAGAAACTTTAGCTATGTGAAAAAAAACATGCCTCAAAGAAATTGTATACCATGTCTGAAGATGAATTTAATATAATTGTGAACTCAACAATTCTATTAAATATTAAAATAATCTATTCAAATAAACTGTCAAAGTTTGCTTTTGAAAATGATTTATATATATATATATTTGATGTAAAGATAATGTATACAACTGGATATATATATATATATGGTGTGTGTATTTATATATACACAATTTCAATTGTATATATACAATATATAATATATTTCATTGTATAAACAAATATTTCAATATATATACAATTATACAATGATTGTATTCATATATACACACAATTGTGCATATATATATATATATACATACATATAGAGAGAGAGATAAAGATTTGATATAAAGCCAATAACTTTCAGAGTTTTTGTTAACAGACCAAAATATTCTTAGTTGTTTTAATCATGTTTTAAACTCTTTATCTCCTATATATTCCTAATTTATTTATTTAAGCATACAAAAATTGAGGTATAGGCCAGAGATGTGGGAGTGAGAGGATTCACCAGAAACAGAGTGGGGAGCAGAACAGGCAGATCGACAAAGTACATTGCTGAGGGGAGCAGCAAGTGAGACAGGAGAGGCCTGCTGTACTGTGGGTCAGCTCCCTGGCTGGGGATCAAACTCAGGTCGCAATGGCTGGTGATAGCTAGATAGCACTGAGACCTTAAATCCTGTGGTACTGGGGAGGCACTGCATTTATCTTTTAAATCTCTGAGAGTCAAAAAAAACATATATATGCATAAGCTGCTTACTGTGTGCAGAACAATGCACGGGAATACAAAGAGGCTTTAATACCTGTGGTACTGGGGAGGCATTGCATTTATCTTTTAAATCTCTGAGAGTCAAAAAATACATATATATGCATAAGCTGCTTACTGTGTGCAGAACAATGCACGGATATACAAAGAGGGGAACATACCTATGTTTAATGATACAAAGACTAATAAATTAGTTAGATTGTTACTTAATCCTTTCTTCTTTTTTTCTAATATTATAGTTAAGACTATAAAAGACCTTTCTATAGAGTATACTTTAATCATATTCTTCATAAGTATGATTTATGTTCTTATTTATGCCTTCTGCATAAGCTTTTTAAAAACCAATCCAATATTCAACCATATATTTACTCTATATTTACTCTAAGTTTGATCCTTGGGAAACAAACATAAAAATTGGAGACAGTTGAAGAGAGTTGGATGTAGGTTGGCTATTATGTCAATGTCAAATTCCATAGTGTAATCACAGTGATTTGATTACATAAGACTATGTCTCTGTGACTTCAGGATAAAACATTTATATGTTTATAAATTATTTAAGTAGCTTATGATGTGGCCTTTCTCCCACCTAGGTCCTCTGCACCTGTATGGCTCAGCCTCTCTATGTACATATGTGTGTAAACGATTTGGACATGTCACTTCTACATGACTGTCTTGAGACTATGGCCTACATCATAGGTGGCAAGAGACACCTAGGTAACTATTGGCTGAAGGTCATGTTCTGAGACAGTTTGGGGTAGCTTGGAAATTACACCAAGCATCTGCATGGAGAGTTCTCCCTGTATACATGGCAAACATGTCCTCCCCTGTTCCCTATATAATTGACCCCTTTTAATCCCTTTGAAGTCCTGTTCCCCATAAAGATGAATACCCTTTGTTTCCCCTGGACTCCATTTCTCCTGCCATTGTCACATAATCAATCATGCTTCTTCACTGTTATTCAATAAATAGCAAGAGGGCTGTTCACTTGCCTTGCAAACCTGCTCCACAACTTATCTCTCGGGTGAGCTCCCAGGGATGTGTGGGTGCATCCTTGTCCTCCAGAATATGTATGTATGCATATATATATAGATGTGTGTGTGTATGTGTATGAATAATGGCATAAACATTACACTAATTCAAAAAAGAGAGAGAATGATGAAGCAGATGTCAAAAATGTTTAGGCTAATAAATCCAGGGTATACAGGTGTTTAATATAATATTCTTTCAACCTTTATGTCAGTTTAAAATTCTTCACAACAAAAGGCAGGCAGGAATGACCATTTAAGTGACTAAAAACATCTTGGATCAAAAAGAAAAGCAAACTCATCATTTGTGATATTGCCTAAATTGTGTCTTCCCCAAATATATATGTTGAGGTTTTCGACCACAATACTTCATAATATGTATGTTTTAAAATAGAATGTTCAAGGAGGTAATTCAGTTCAAATGGAGTCCAATGGGTGGCAACATTATAATATTTAAGACACTGATAGGTACAGTGAGATCACCGTCCATAGGGAAAAGAGAGGTCTCAGAATGAAACCAGTCTTTCCAACACTTGATCTTGGACTTCTAACCTTCTGACTCTAAGATAAATATACTGTGATCGACAAAATTCTATGAATAAATTCTAATAACTCTCCCCTTGCATGATCTTGTGTCTTATGAATATGAGTGGAATCTGTGAATATGATGACATATCACTGCCATGGAATATTAAGTGGCAAAATAAGAAAATATCTACACATTCTTAACATATTCTAAAGATGACATTAAGGAGGACTTTATCCTATCTGGTAGCAGTGGATGGATAAGATAATTGAAGAAAGAAGCATACTGGAATTTCAGTATAGGATTGCTATCTTTCAAAATGGAGGGTGTAACCTACAAAGAAATTCTGTTTAAGAGTGACAAATAGTGGCTGAAATAAACAACCAAGAAGTAGTAGTTCCAGATAACCATAAGAATCTCAACTCCGCCAGTGACCAAAATGAGGGTGAAAATAGATTCTTTCTCAAAGCCTCCAGATAAGAGTAGCCTAGTGAATATTTTAATCTCAGTCTCAGAAAATCCATCTATTCTTTGGATTATATGATTATATATATATATATATATATA
>NW_004567103.1:68313664-68319212 GCF_000260355.1 Condylura cristata | reverse complement strand
GGCGGGTCAGGAGAGGTCTACTATGCCATATGAGTCACCTCTAAGGGGCTGCAGCTAACTTGCAGTGCTGAGTCCTTACCCAATGTGCGACCAGGGAGTGCCCTGGATTTTGAAACTGCAGAATCGTGAGATACAATATGAGTATAGCTTTAAAATTTTAAATATATGGTGTTTTGTTACACAAAAATAGGAAATTCTCTTAATCTAGACAGAAACGTTTAAAAATGTGTTTTTGAGGGGGCCTCCCTGCTGTTACAAAAGGTTGTCTCAGAACTATGAAGGGATCTGAAGCAGCCACTGCTACAAGAGCTTGATACCCCTTTAGGGAAATAACCTACATGGCATAGCTGACCTCACATGTCTCCCCATCTCCCCTCAGGAATGTCTTTAAGTCAGTCTACCTGTTATGCTCCCCATTCTGTCTCCAGTGCATCCTCTCTCACATACCCCATCTATGGTCTATACCTCAGCTCTTGTGTGCACAAATAAACAGTAAATCTTTTTAAAAATACGTTTTGAATTAGAATTTGTATGTGTGAGAATATACACACATTCAACTTGGATATATGAACAAAACTTTAAAAACTTGTTTTTCCAGACTCAATTTGTTCATATGTAAATATGTATGTTCATACACATAAAATCCATGTATAACTTATATACTTTTATAATCATAATGCAGTCACTGATAACTCATAATCACATATCTTCTAATTAGAAACAAACTTATTTTCCAGTTATTGCTAAATCTCTTTAATCTTTAATATATTTATTTTGTAATTCTCTACATTTCCCACAAAATATGACCCAGTGACAGATCAACAAAAATGGAATAGAACATGTATATGTCAGTATCGGTATGTGCAGGAGATTGTGTTTATGAAGAAAAGTATGCTGACTTGACTGTAAAGTGACACAGACACCCATCTGAGCACACATTGGCACTGAGTGGAAACTATCTAATTTCTTTGACTTTTATTTGTCTTACGTAGGAGGCCTTGTAGCTTGGTAGGGTGTTATATTGTATCCTGTTATTTAATTGCTTTAGAATGTATGCAAGTAACTTCCTTCGTGTTTTATCTACAAAAGGAACTAATTAGCATCACAGGCAGGTCTCTACGAAGATCATATAGTATCTTCATGCAGATTAGAAAATGTTGCTTCCTTTTCATGACAGTTTCTTTCCATTAGTAGAACAATTACGTGCACCCGTGTTCCAGCTATTTCTGATATCCTCCTCAGGGAAATAAATCATGTAAAACACACAATTGAATAGAGCATCTGATCTGTATTAATTAACCATTTGGTGTCAATCAGCATCATCATCTTTATCAGAAAGTATCTTTCTTCCCCCTATGTTAATAGTTGCATTTAACCAGAAGAATGGGATAAATTAGCACAGGTAATGGGCCATGATATCATTACATAGGTAAATGATACATAGGCTATAGTATATGATTCTGTATGAAATAAAGAAACTGTTGGACGAGCATGGCTAGTAAGCATCTGGTGCACAGTAGTTCCTCATCAAATAGCTGTCAATTGATTAAACAGTTTCTAGTTTTCTTGAATAAAAAGCCCTTGTACATAGGAGAATTCTAGTACGTAACACAATTTTCGTTATTACTTAAGTGAAAATACAACACATGCGTTTGTTTTTAAAATTGTATTGTCTAGCAAATTTGTCATAAACTGTTACAAAAGATACCAAAGGCCCCTGAGGAGAAACCTTTTTCTTTATTGTCAAATTGCATGAGATTTTATTGTCTAACCCAATGATCATTTTAGAATCAAAACATATAACAATTGAACACAAATTACTGCAACCTAATATGGAATATACTAACATGCATTGTGCCTAGCTTATACCTGTTATATAGCACTACTACTTTTCTGAGAAAATAACTGTAATTAGGTAATCTATCAGATTACAGTGCTAATTGTGCCCTTAATCATTAGGAGAAGGACCCAAGTCTGATTTTTTTTTTTTTTAAGATTTATTTATTTATTCATACAGAACGGGGGTATAGGCCAGAGATGTGGAGGGTGAGAGGATTCACCAGAGACAGAGCAGGGAGCAGAACAGGCAGATCAACGAAGTACACTGCTGAGGGGAGCAGTGGGCGGGTCAGGAGAGGTCTGCCACGCCATGTGGATCTCCTCCAGGGCAGGCGGGGATCGAACTCATGAGAAAGTAACTTAAGCTTCTTAGTGCTGTGCTTTAACCTGCTGTGCCACCAGGGAGGGCCCCCAAGTCTGATTTTACCCATCTATTTAAGGAAATTTACTTCATTGCAAGCAATTTCTCTAATTGGGAAATTAGGAAAATAATGTTACAAATATTGAGTTAAATATTTCAACCCAAGGGGCATCCTCTGTCGCACAGGAATTAGTGTTGGCACTATCAATTTATTGCCAGTCACTGTCACAAGAGTTCAATTCCCAGCCAGGTGCTGACACATATGGCAGAGCAGACCTCTCCTATCTCTCCTGCTGCTTCCCTCAGCAATGTGTTTCAGTAGATCTGCTTATTCTACTTTATCTCCAATGATTCTTCTCACTCCTCACATTTCTGGTCAACACCCCAAATCTTGTATTCATTAATAAATAAAAATACATCTTAAAAAAATTTCAACCCACACCTAATTATGCTTATTGGGTCTGTTTTTTTTTTTTCTTTTCTTTTCTTTTCCTACCACCCCCCCTCGTTTCTTGAGTCTGAATGGATCAATATACCAGTTAATATAATAATGATATTATTTGTCCTGTTGAAAATTCCATAGATGCATTACATCTGCTTTCAGGGAAGGATGATGGAAGTTGTGGGGGAAGGGAGAATGAAAGAAAGGAATTGTCATTAAAATAAGTTCTTAGAACACAGCATCCTTTAGTGCTTCATTTAGCAAAATCTGTCATTTTAGAAGCACTTCTGAGTGAAAGTCAAATGTAAATTTTATACAGTGACTATAAAGAATAAAACATCCTCCGGGAAGAAATTTGCTCACCCATGAAAGGTAAAAAGCCTCCATCCCCAACCCCAAATGCTAGATTAGTTGTGGATAAATGATGGATTGAATCATTTCTGAGAAGACTCCTTGTACAGCCTTCAGCTTTGTCCCGGTAGAGCCAAGCAAGAGCATTTGTTTACAGTACATCATCCTTTAAGCTAAGGAGATTTTGCCAGAGTTGTCTCTAGAATTCATCTATTTTATTTTACCTTCTTTATTTTACATCATTTCAAAGTTTTCATTCCCTATAGTTTCCAGTCCAGGCTGATAGATATGTGCCTTGTGATCTTAGGGCAGAAAACTGAAAGGCTCTGACTTCTTGAGTGAAAAAGGGAAGCCTTTGCGACAGTTGGTCTTGTTCGACCTGTGTGAATTATAGTGCTCTAAGTTTGATCGCCTGTACGTACCTCCAAACAACTTTGATTATCATTGCAAAGGGCAGACTTTTAGAAACCTGTTAGTCCACTGTGGGGCAGAATGAAGAGTACAGCCAACCCCCATCACTGCCCTCACTGTGTTAGGGAAGTAAGCCCATATTAGACAAGCCCTTTCCATTCATAATACTACATCTCCCCACCTTCTTGCCACCCCTTTATATCAACTCTTAAGTGGGAGTCTTTTCATTATAAAAAGAAAGGTCAATGATTTTGGCCTCTCTACTGTTGAAGAGATGAGTGTCAGAATCAAATGAAGAACAAAACAAAAAAGAGACATAAACTGTCCTCATGGGTCTCATATACTTTTCCTTTAATCTGTAAGATCATTTCAGCTTTTCTACCTAATGAAAGCATAGAGTTCTGCCTCTCATAAGAGCTCATTGCAAAGTGACCTCTAAATCACTAGTACTGAGAAACAGGACCATACTCCCATCCATTTTATTGTACCTATACTCTACTTTCAGCATTCTAGTCTACTATATATTTTTAAAGGGAAGGTTCTTTTGCTAATAATCTCCCACCTGAATTCCATTCTATTTATCTAACCTCTGTCAAAGAAAGAAAGTTGAGAGAGAAATTGTAAAAATCTTTCTACCTTATGTCCTAGGGGGAAGGTCATTGTATGAATATAAGAAGCTCATTAGTATCCCCCTATTTAGGTAAACTTTGAAATTCCACAACAAAATAGCATCACAGAAGAAATGGTCAATTCATGCAGAGATACACCTAACCCTAATACATTTATGACATGTTTTAAGTTCCTATTACCCAAGAAACTTGTTATTTTTACTGCATTATTCCATCAGATCTGATCACTCCCAAAGTCTGGGTGACACAGCCCTTGTGAAAGATCCCTCTATGCTTTTCAAATGACACCATATTTTTAAATGAGGTGATCTAAAAAGTCCTCATAGGAGTTGTTCCTCCTTTATCTCAGTATTTCAAAAAATGAAGTTTAAAGAAATACAAACTCTGTTTTCATCAATAGCAACCAACTTAGATGAATAGAGGCCATAAACTCAATTTTCTAAATTCTTAAGGCAAAAGGATCATAACTGCATTTCAGGCCTGCAGTGTCAAGTATATATTATTCATATTCACTATTTTTTTTCTCAGTCATGTATTTTAACTTTTGTTAGTCAAGATGATGTTTGTTGGAAGAGTTCCTAGAAAAAAGCCACCTGTCCCAAAATAATCTCTAAACTAAATTAGCCCTAATGTTTGTGTATAATAAAATTAATTATATAAAAAAGTGTTAACTTGGATTATTATATGTGGGTAATTCATTAATTACTAGCCACCTCTTTAAAGAACAATCTCATTGACTTTCAAGAAAATGGGAGGAAGGCAGTTAGGATGACCCATCAAGGGCCCTCAGATCAGGTGCAAGAAAATGGGAGGAAGGCAGTTAGGATGACCTATCAAGGGCCCTCAGATCAGGTGCTTTCTCAGAGTGCTGGTCATTAGGAATACACGGTGGGCATAGCGCTGGAAAGGGTGTAGTACTATAGAACAGACACTATTCTAAGCACTGTGAGGTATTATCATACCCATTGTACACATGAACAAATGGAAGCCTGAAAGCATCAGTTAGTTGCCCAACTTTAAAGATAATCATGGAGGAATTGGTTCTGAGGTCAAACAATTGGGAATCAGGAAGCCCTATCGCACCCTCTCTGGCCCTTCCCAGTTGAATGGCGAGAAAAGGAGGAGAAGGGCCTCTTCAGCACATTATATCTGGCGCTTTTGTCAATTATCTATTATCTATTCTCTCATTATCTATTCTCTCCCATCTTTATACTTGCAGAGCCACATATTTGATCTCAGAAAGCAGCTGGCTGTGTTGATAATATCCATTACTTCATCTGCAACAGGACAGTTCTGTCCAAGGAGTTCTAAGCAGAATTCTACTAAGATTATTTTCTATAAAAGAAATAATCTCCGGGCCTTCCCTGGTGGTGCAGTGTGTTAAAGCACAGTACTAAGAAGCTAAAGCCATTTCAGTATGAGTTACATTCCCGCCCCAGAGGTGATCCACATGGCGCAGCAGACCTCTCCTGACCCGCCCGCTGCTCCCCTCAGCAGTGTACTTCATCAATCTGC
>NW_004567103.1:68303800-68313494 GCF_000260355.1 Condylura cristata | reverse complement strand
TATATATTTTCCTTTTTTGTACTGGAAGAGAATTTCTCTATTGAGGTAGCTGAAATGGCCACTACAATGGCAAAAGTACAACAATTCCACACTAAGGATCAAAACACAGAAAAACAGGGAAAGACAGTTGTCATGTTGGAGTTGCCATATCAATCCTGAATCTCTCTGAAACTCTTTATGTGAGAAAGATAAATCACTATTTGGTTAAACTACTATTCTGTTCCATGTGGACAAATGCAAGCACTACCAATAAGAAATATTCAAAAACTAAAGAAAGAGCCCAGCCCTGTGGCTTACTGCATTGCCAACTCAAGCTGTGTATGGTGGTGAGCACACACAATTCTGCTTCCAATGAGGGTGTCACACCCTCAGTGTGCTGCTCCCTAGTTTACAGGAGAAACTCCTTGACCTGTACAGCAATAATGCTCAGTATGACAGTAAAATAGAGGTGGGCAAATGACAGACTACTGACCAGATCCAACATAGGTCTGTTCCTGAAGCAACTATATGCTGAGAATGTTATTTTCCTTTGTAAGGGGTTTGCAAAAAATAATAATAATAATAAAAATAATAATAATAATAAATAAAAAATAAGAATAAGGAAGAATATGTAATAGAGTCTGTAAGAGCCTGAAACTTAAAACAGTACTGGGTCCTTTACAAGAAAGAAAAAATATATATATTGATCCTTGCAGATGGCCAGGACAGAGCCAATGGACAAGTTATCACAACTATCCAGGTAGCAAATATTATCCACTTATTAGGACAAATTTCTTCTTTTGATGGATTAGAGAATCATTATGTCAAGACATGGTATATAAATGAATTGCTCTGTATATGATTTTCAGAATGGAAACTCTATTGTGCAATACAGAAGACTGGGAAGTAGCAGTGCTAATTGTATCCTGACTTAATAAGGAAGAATTTGGTTGAAGCATGCTAACATTGGATCCCACTCCCCACCCCCACCCCCAAATAAACACATAATTGCTTTTCACTTCAATTGGAAGTATGATTAAGCATGCAGCAAAAACTCCTAAAAGGAATTAAATATTAAATGCTTCAGAATAAAAGTGCCTTTCAAGAAGAATTCCCAGCCACAGGTGCCACTGAGTGTTCATCCCACAAATACACATTTCCACTATTCACTTTAGTTCCTGTCACACACAACACTGGACAAACAATGCTGGACTGAAAGCACAGAGTAGAAAGATGAAGATTTTTCTAATTTTTTATTATTTTTGCTTTACAGGACCTAAAGATGGTGAGTCATTTAAACATTTGAGTAGTTACTTCAAGTAACATGGAAAAATAAAGGCTTTCATTTTTAATACAAAATGCAAGAATTTTCTAGCCAATGGTAAGGATATATATTATTAAATTTTTTCAAATGCATGTTTTAGAAAACTCATCTCAACATGTAATCAATTCAGTGGTATATAAACCACACAAGTTTATTTTGCCTACTCTGTTGTTAATGAAACCTTACTCCAGCCTTTTGATATTATAGAACTTTTGAAATCCTGGGTTAAAACAAAAACAAAAGAAAAAGAAATGCAAGAATGTTAATCTCTCAGATCCCTGAGTACCTACATTTAATTTAATTTTCAAGATTTTTTGTTTTCTGTATGCATCCTCTAAAGATTCTCAATCAGCATTTCACATGTAAAGCTTTTATATATTTTTTCCCTTTTGAACTTTTGCCATTGCAGAATTTTTACGAATAATGTAATCTATGCTACATCAGTATTATCATTTTAAAGGGTAAGTGGATTTAGGGAAAATAAATGCATCACATCATTTGTTTCCATCTAATATTTTGTAGATGCAACACACTTTTTTTCTCAAATCAAAGAAGTTACCATTTATTCTTACACTGTGTACAATATAAGAATAAACAAATTTTATTCTTATACTGTGTAATTAAATTAGGAATTAAAAGTTTTTGATTTCTGGTATTTTATTTCATGTTGAATATATACATTCACATACTGATAAAAATAATGCAATTATGGAGCTGTTTCTTATATTAGTGATAACTGCCTATGAATGGCATAAAACAACGCATTACAAGGCATGATGGCTTGCAAAATGTTAGTTATGAATATATATATACCCATAACATTAAAATTCCAAGAAGTCTGATTTTTTCATACAACTCACTCTCTACTTGTTCATATTTAAGTTATTTAAAAAATCATTAATTAAACATAGATAGAATTGTGTTCATCAGATTATATACATAGGTAGAAAAATAGCTTTCTTTATGTCTGTCACAGGATTGCATTGAAATAGAAACAGTTCTAGTGTAGCATTTTGGAAGGTCAACACAAGTATTAGAATGGCCAAAATAAGTAGTTTAAAATTGAATTAATCAGATTTTATCAAAAAGGAACATGAGTAAGTACTGAAAAACTACCAAAAGGATATTCTGAGCAAGTATGAATTTAATAAAAAAAAAAAAAAAAACTAAGAAAGAAGAATATATAGTTGTTTTAAAGCACCTAATCTAGGTGAGTTGAAGTACCTATCTTTCCTACCTAAGGTGGGTAGGGTGCTATTCAAAATATTCTTGTGGAGTCACCCACCATTCAAAGAAGATCCCTGAGTAATGAGTGTAGAAGCTCATGACCAGATACAGGGATAGTTCACTGGTATGACCCTACTGGAAATCAGCCACGACCAAGGGGTTTGGAGGGGTCCATGATGTTTGCTACCACACATGTATGTGTTCACTGACCTCTTTCCTACCTGACCTTTAGTGTTAGCCTCACAGAACTTTGCTCCTCCTCTATCCAACACTCAGCCTTCAGTGATTCACCCACTAATCCCCTCCAGAGTACAAAGGAAATAACATGAATCTCTATTTTTTTTTTTTGCTAAGGTGGAAGGAGTTGCTAGCATTATAACTCTCCAGCCATCTTTTATCACTTATTTTCTCAACTTGTCAGGCATACCATTCCATGATATTTTTTTCTCTCAGCTGGTCTTCCCACAGATGATTTCACACATTTAGTTTATTCTATGTTATTTTTTCCTGTCAGGAATTTAGTGGGAGGATCAAAGCAGAAATGCAAAACCTTAGTACCAAAACACAAGAATTTAAAATTTTATCATAATTACATCATGTCAAGCCTGCCTTGCAGTTAATAAGATTCTTGGATGACAATTAGCAGAGATTTAAGTCTCACTGTTTATGTATTTAAAATATGTAAGACTTAAGTATTTTGCAATCAGGACATTTGTTAGTGTTTCTTTACACATTGCTATCTTATTTGTATCCATATGCATAATTAGATTTTTCCCAATCATAAACATTATTAGGATATCATTTAACACCAAACAATTCACCCATTAAATATGTATAATGCAGTATTTTAAAGTATATTAGAAGATTTATGGAATTGTCACTGCAATCTATTTTCACTATCCTCCAAAGAAGCCCCATACTCATTAGCAATCATTCCTAATTTCCTTCTACCCATTAGACCCTGGTAACCTGGTAACCACTTATTTAAATTCTATCTCTATAGAATTCCCTATTTGACATCTTTTATATGAATAAAATCATGAAACATGATTTTTTTCTGACCATTTTCATCAGCATAAAGTTTTCAAGTTTTAACTATATAGCATGTATGATAATTTTATTTTTTGTCAACTATTATTTGGAATGAATTTACATTTTATTTATCCAATAGAATTTTTTCCTATCAACCTATTTCTTTCATCTTATGCTTAGAATTTTGCCTCTTCCAACCTAGTAAAGGTTTTTATAATTGAACTGGTAAAATTAATAAAAGCTAGAAATACAGTAACTATTACAACCTTGTCTCGCGGAAGAAGTGATCTGTTCCAAGTTAAGAGAAGTAATTAATGAAAATATCCAAGTGTCCACATCCAGAGAAAATTTAAAAGCATTAGCAAATGTAAAGAAAATAAATAGTCACTGTCTGTACTTTCTTATAGCAAGATGTTCATCAAAACATATAACAAGCTTGTCAGTAAAACTTGTAAACAGATAGATAAAAATGGAGAGTGGAAACAATATCTGTTATTTTTATAATATCAAACAATAAAGACAATAGACTTTCTTTCACTTTGACCTTGCAGACCTATTGATAAGGATGATATTGAAGCTGTTACAGTTGGTTGCATGGAGAATGCAGACTGAAAAAAATGTTAGACATATCAATATCAAAATTTAGGGAAGTGTTTATACTTCTTTAAACAATGCTTAAAAAAAGAGGTAGGACATTTAGCTGTGATCCTATTATATTAAAATATTATTTTAATGTCATTTTTCTTACCGACATACATAGCCCTTAGTGTGCTGCAAGTTAGATGCAATGCTGTGAATACAATTAGAAGCCTATGTACTATGTGAACCTGATATTATACAATTAAATATCCACACTGAGTGAATAAATACAGTATTTATCTTTCAGTTTCAAAAGAAAACATGATTAATGACTAATGTAATAATCTAAAATGTTAATAAAATACTATGGGAGCTAAAATTCAGTTCCTTCAGTATTCCAATCATTTGTCTCAAAATGCATAAGATAAATTATTGTAAACTATTTTATTTCCTTAAGTACTATGTTTTGTAGTCTTGTGTTATTTATTTATTTATTTATTTTCTCTCTTTAAGTGATTTTCTTTTAGGAGAAAGGCAATCACATTGAAATAATTAACCTTTCATTTTCTTGTCTTCATAAGGTAATTCTACTACAAAAATGCATTTTATGCTCTCATTCACATAATCATTTTAATGGAAACATAAACAAAAGATTTCAAGTTTCTTAGAGTACTTGGGGAAAAAAGAACAAAGTAGAATAGCAGTCATCTGTGAAAACAACTGACATTTAGTTTCACATGTTAGGTAAATCCAAATGGCAGGAGAACATTTCTACTCACAGGTGTCTAAAGACTCGTCTGAATCATCAGGGCAGTCAGGGTCCCCATCACACAGCCAGCTCTGGGAGATACAAGTCACGTGATCGTGGCAAAGAAACTCACCAGGATCACACAAATGCTGATCTGAAAATGAAAATGTTTGGAAATAAAATATGAATGACCTGAACATGAACACAAGAGCAATACAAAGATGAAATGTGAAAAACAATACATAAAAAAGGGACATGACGTGAGCCACATTTTCTGATCAGCAGCAAAGCTAAACCATTTTTTTTTTTTTACTGTCGCACCTTGGATCAGTCCCAGATTTTTAAAAAAAGATTTATTTATTTATGCATACAAGAACTGGGTACAGGCATGAGAGCACTCACCAGAAACAGTGTGTGGAACAAAACAAGCAGATCAACTGAAATACACTGCTGAGGGGAGCAGTGGGGTGTAAAACAGGAGAGGTCTGCTGTGCTTGTGGTTTAGCACCCTAGTAGGGAAGGAACTAGTGCAACAGTGATTGGTGATAGCTTCCTAGTGCTGAGAATTAACCCCTTGTACCACCAGGGAAACCAAAGCACACAATTTTGTAGGCTGAATTTACTATGTTCTCACATTATCTGTTCTGAAATAGTTAAGAATTATCTTTCTGTTTATGATTATCCTATTTGTCACATTGCATAACCATATAGATAGTGATCCATAGGATTAGTTGTTCAGCATAGAAATTAAAATTTCCTCCCCAGACTCAGGAAAAAAAGAAAATATAATTCATTAATAAAGTTTAAATACGGGTCCTCCTTAGTGGTATAGTAGGTTGAAGAGCAAAACTACTAAGCTAGCTGCAACCACTGCAGCATGAGATCTATCCCCAGCTAGGTGGGTGACCCACATGGCACAGCAGATCTCTCCTTTCTCACCATTGCTCTCAGCAACACTGTTGAGACTTCCTCAGTCTGCCTGTTCTGCTCCCCACTTTGTCTCTAGTGTCTACCCATGTACCTCCGGCGTGTCTCCCAGTTCTATATGCATAAATAAATAAATATTTAAATAAAATAAAATTTTATATTATGTTTAGACTCCATTTTGAGTTTTCATTTTATTTAATTGTCCATTCTAATAATGGGGTACTGTGTGTCTACAACAATCAGATATTCAATATTATACTTTTTTTATTATTTTTTTTCACTATAACTTCCCAAGTATGACATCTGCTACTGGACAACAAGTATGATAGTTATCTTTCATAAAGGCTTGTTCCAACTTGCTTTTTTTAATAATGGGTTATATCCTAAAAGTGCATTATTTTCCTTAAACTATTTCAGAATATATAAGAGCTACAGCCTTTCCTCAAATCTTAGCAAAGTCATTGGGCCAACATTGACGTTTTGCAATATACTTACGTATCTCCTGTGAATTCAATGAAATATTTTGCTTTATTGTTTTTTAACAATTTTGAAATAAGAATGTTTCCAACGTAATGATAACCTCCCAAACACCTTAGTCAGTTGATGCCACTTATACTTTGTATATACAGCACTGATTCAATAAAAAAAAAATCAGCATATAGGTGTCTCAGTATATTTCAAATGCAAATTTAAGATATATGTAATCACAAAACTAAGCATAATTTGTATTATTTCCCTAGCAATATAAAAATAATGTTATATCTTCCACTCATAAACTCGGTGAAAGCTGGTCATCTGTTAGCAGACTATTACAAAATTTTAGTGCAAATTTCTAGATCACTGACTTAATGTAATAAAGAGTAAGGTTAAATTTTTGCTTTAAATGATGGAAGAGTTAGAAAATTTGTCACCAAATGGTTGAAAGGATCTACTTTGTCTCCTAGAAAATAGACTTAAAAACTGAGTGTATGGTATCACAAAACAAATCTATAGTTAATGCACACAGAAAATAAAATGCATAATCTTTTTTTTTTAAGATTTATTTATTTATATAGAACTGGGGTACAGGCCAGAGATGGGGAGGGTGAGAGGATTCACCAGGGAACAGATTGGGGAGCAGAACAGGCAGATCGACGAAGTACACTGCTGAAGGGAGCAGCGGGAGTGTCTGCCATGCCATGTGGATCTCCTCCGTGGCAGGCGGGGATCTAACTCATGCGGAAGTGGCTTAAGCTTAGTGCTGTGATTTAACCCGCTGCGCCACCAGGGAGGGCCCTAAAATACATAATCTTTGTGCATGTGTGTGCTTGTTTAAATTTTTATTTAAGCCTCCTCATGAAAACATTAGGAGAACAATAATAGTATATATAAAGGGGTTAATAATTAATGTTTTATACTTTTTAGTTAAAGAAGCACTTTCACTTCCCTATCTTAATTTCTTTATTTGTTTGCTTACGTAGCAAACATTACAAAACTACTATGTTCTAAGAATTGGGTTTAAATAATAAAAAACAAAACAGAAATTGACAATATCATGAAACTTACATTACAATGGAAGGACAGGGAAATATAATACTTAACGGCTTAGTGTATTTGAAGATATATACATATATACAATTTGAAGATTGTGAAATATCATGGAGGTATGATTTTTTTTGGAGGGGGGAAAGATTTATTTGTTTGTTTGTTTGTTTGTTTATGCATACCAGAACTGGGGTATAGGACAGAGGTATATGGGCATGAGAGGATTCCCTAGAGACAGAATAGGGAACAGGCAGATCCACTGAAATACACTGCTGAGGCGAGAACCAGGTGAGACAGGAGAGATCTGCTGAGCCATGTGGGTTAGGTCCCTGGTGTCAGGGAATCAAGTTCATGCTTCAGTGGCTGTTGATAGCTTCATAGTTAACCACTGCACCACCAAGGAGGCCCAAAGTACAGTTTTAAATAAGATGGTTATAAGATATATCACAGGGAATGTCACATTTAATAGGTGAATGTATTACCCATTTGAACTAATGGTTATTTCATAAAAGTTAGACACTATGGACAGAAGGTGGGAGATTAGTTTAAAAAATGTAAGGAGTATTACAGAGGTCAGACTGCCTGGAGAAAAAGAGAATGTAGAAGACTTGAGGTCAGAGAATCAGAATGTGGGACTGAGGGCAGCATAGAGTCTCTGGGCTTTATTAAAAGTCATGAGGAGTAACATACAATCTAATTTACTTTTTTAGTTGGCTACTGAGATTAGGCTGTAGTGCCCTGCAGGTGTAAGCAAGGATATCCATTAGGATGCAACAATCTAGATGAGAGTGATGACTGTGTGGATAAAGATGTCTGCAGAATGGAATTTCAAGCAGAATTTCGATGAGGAAACTGAAGTTAGATAGCTTGTTTTTATTTCACTGGATGTTAGAATCTTAAATTCAGACCTCTGGTTCCAAATGTAAGACTGTCAACTGTTTTTGTATATACTGAGTATGATATGTTTGGGGGTGTAGAAGAAGTAATAGACAGTAACACATTGAAGGAGAGAGAGAAAGAGAGGGAGAGGGAGAGAAAGAAAAGAGAAAAAAAAAGAGAGAGAGAGAGAGAGAGAGAGAGAAAAGAAGACCCAGAGCTATAAAAGGACAAGAAAGAAAATCCTCAATCTTAATGTAGATGGAAAAATATAAGGTATTGAAGAAGTGAGACAGACAGAAAGACAGATAAGGGGTTTTGCCATAACCATGTTAAGTTTTGAGGACTGAATTAAAGAAGAGGGTTGCTAGTGGGATGAATTCTGAAAGGATGGAATCCAATATCAGGGTGAGGGAAAGATGCCATGAAGAATGAATGACAGCAGGTCCAAGAAAGATATGAAAGAGGAGCAATTTCCCAAGAATCATGGGCTGAAATTAGAATTTTCACTTTAGTAGGAACATTTACCCTAGGGAAGAAAGGTTAGACAAATAAAATAGATAAATTATTACCAGGTATGGATGAAGACTATTATTCTTGCCTAATTGTATTTTCTCCAAAGAACTGTAAAGCAAGTTTGCTTTTTGAAAATTTAGAAAAATAAAATTGAAAAGAATAGTAAAGATTTGAAGCAACTATGTATAGGTTTGGGAAAAAAAAATCAGCTTTATGAATGAATTTCTAATAGCATTGAGCATCCGAATAAGGTTGAAACATATGTATTTGACAGTTAAATGTTTTGTTTATTCTCTGTGTGTGAATAGATGTCCAAATTTTAACCTACATTGATCCACAGATACAAAATAATCACTTGGGAAAATTCCCAGAGAGATTTTCTAGGAAAATATATAAACAATCATGTGCAATACATATTTACACCTATGTGGTCATATACGCAATTCAATCATGATTCAAATGAACTTTTTTTTTTTTTCTTAGAAGAAAGATAGACTTAAGGGGATTTATCTAATGAGCCTATGATATCAGCTTGCTAAGAACCAGTCTTTATGGACAATTTGCACTGCTGCAAATCTGGAGACATTTTTATAACCTTCCTCTAAGAAATAACAATGAATAATAGCTGGGTACACTCACACATTTATTTTTCAAACATATTCCATTCCAAGGTCAGTTTTTAAAAGCATTGACTATAGAATTCATATGAATGCATTTTTGGTAGTTAAACTGATTATGTTAAAATATTGACACTGGATTTTTTTTTTTTTTACCTTGAATCAGAAGTTAAGTATGTTGTGTGTATACATATTTTCTGCTTATCAAAAAGTTTACTGAGTTTGGATTTGCCCTGGGCTGAGAAAAGCTTAGTATGATGATACTACTACACTAATATGAAAATATTTAATTACTTATTTTAACAAAAGTTTATAATAAAGTTTTTGGAAGTTTTTTTTTTTTTT
>NW_004567103.1:68290709-68303350 GCF_000260355.1 Condylura cristata | reverse complement strand
TACTAAAGCTAGTGACTATCAATAGGGGTCTAATGAATGACTGTAGCCTCCAGCTCATTTGAGTATTTCACCACAATTAATTTATTATAATATTATGCTGTTCTTTGACAAATTGACTTGCAATTTAAATACTAGTGAAAGTATTAGTTTACAAACAAATTAATTATCTTTCTGCTGAATGCGTAACAGATCACTACAGGCTCATTTAAAAAAATAAATGAGTGGTGAACTCTGGAAGCTAATTACAATTAAAGACAAAAAGGTAGTATTCATTCAACATCAAAATTTCCTGAGGAGTCTTATATCGATTGTAGCTAAGTAAAATGATAGCTATAACATGCTGTACAAGTGAAGTACTAGTAAAGAGCTATGAGGTAGGTTTTCAGAACCTGAAAATTCCATATAAATTGAATATAAAGTGGTTAAAGGACTTACATTTTTAAAGGACTGTTTTCTCCAATGCTTTTTCCCGGTCAACATACACTTTCAACTCTCCATATCAACCATTCTAATTGCTTTCCCTGAATACATTTTTGTTTGTTTGTTTTCATTGTTTTATTCCTCTACTTGGAACACTTCAAATATAACTATCTAACACAATTATAGTCATTCTGTAAAATGCAATGACTTTTGACCTCCTTTAATGAAAATGTCATCCATAATCTGTTCTATGATAATCCCTTGAAGCCACTAAAACACTCTTGTTTTATTTTGTTCTCTCATATAACCACTGAATAATGACAGAACTTCAGTCTTAGACTTCATATTTATCCTGATAGGTTGATTTCAATAGAAAAAAAAATCAATTCTTCTGAAAAGAATTATACATTATTTTTGAAAATAGAAAGTGTAAAAAAGCAATACTAGTGTCCTGTGTTTTATATTCAGAATAAGTAATAGCTTTATTTAGTAAATCATAAAATAAAACTAACTTCTTCCATGGTTAAAATAAAATACCCTGGATAGCAAATATTATACTATATGAAGTTAAAGAATCCATTAAGACTAAGAGCCAAACTTGAAAGAGATTTAATGATGCCCTGGAGAATCTCTTAATGACTATTACTGAAATTTACACTTTTACAGGAACTGGTTATTCAATTGAAAATTCATCAAATATGCTAAGGACAGTTTTCCTTTTTCCTAAAGATAAGAAAGTCTCTTCGGAATATTATCATTGTATGTGTAACATAATATAATTAACATATTAGGTCCATTAATACAGTGCTTGCATTATGTATATTTGAGGAGCCGACTGATATGGGCAAAAGGAGAGTCAAAAATGGTCAAACCTGGCATTTTGTCAAAGAAATAAACCTCCTTTATAAAAGATGTGAATGATTGAAAAATAAACCCTATTAAACACAGTAAGTTTGCAGGGCATGGTATCATTTATCATTGCTAAAACCACTCTTAAAAATGTACCCAAATTTCAATTACAGGGATAATTAGTAGTGAAGCATATCCACTTTTCAATGGTAACATGATTTTTTAATCAATATTTCCCACTGTCATGCTGAGTCATTTTTGATAATGTAGAAATTGAATTATTTTAACTATAGATAAATACACACACAGATAAATACACACACACACTATATATATATATATATATATATATATATATATATATATATATATATATACACATACATACACATGTTCTTGTATTTTACAATTAGTGGATGACTCTGCCTAGAGTTGTTAGTCTTAAAGCTATAATAGATTAAGAGACACATATCAAATGCTTGACTAAGAACTCTGTAGTGGGTGAATAAGGATTTATATCCTCACTCCCAGAACCTGTGAATATGTGACTTTATATACAATAATGGGCTCAATGAGTGTGATAGTTAATGATCTAGAGGTGGAGAGCCTCATCTAGATTATCGAGATGAGCCCAATGTAATCACAGGATTTTTGTAAGAGGGTTAGATTTTGTAAGAGAGGTTAGATTTGACAAGAGGCATTGTAGTGACCTGAGAAAGGGTCCCCAAGTCAAGGAATATGGTTATCCTCTAGAAGCTGGAAAAGATAAGGGCGTGGATATTGCTTCCAGTCTCCAGAAGAACTTAGTTCCATGGGTACTAATTTAAACTGTTGATTTCCAAAGATTTAAAATAATATAATTGTATTGTATTAACCCACTAATATCCCACTCTTCATATTTTACAACCCAGATATATGCAAGTACAGATGTATAGTAAACAAGAAAACTGCAAGTTATTATAACATCGTGTAAAGGCATTTTCTTCTAAATGACTTTCAGTTAACTTCAGCACTATATACTTTAAAATAAAAGCCTCTTCTCCTAATGGGTCAAATGATATTCAAAACATGTCTGCACAGAACTAAAGACAACAAAATAACAGAAAAACACATGATGGAATTTTATGAAAACCCCATCAATGCTAAATGATGCTCATGACTGGAAATAAATTGGAAAGAGAATTTTCATACTCATAAGGTAGAAAGTACAAACCATGTTAGAAATTTGTATTTAGTCATATAGTTTATATATTCTGTTGTCCACCAACTTAGAATCATTCCCAATTTTATTAAGCACCAAGTTTTCTTTGAATTTCAAATGACAATCCATACTTACAAAAACATTTTATATTGAACTGAGACAAAATTGATAATTTAAAGAAGTACATGCCCCCAAGAAGATTCTTTGCTCATTAATCATTTCTTTCATAATGAACAAATAAACAGTATATCTATAAACATTTCAAATCCAATTTGACTTTTAATTTTCAAAGAGAAAGCAATTTTATTTTTATTCTTTCTTGATTATTTAAACATTGGTTGATTCCTTGTGTTTTCAGGCAGTGATATATAAAATTGTAAAGCACACAGCATACACATTGGAAATGCTCATTTACCCTGAACAAATAAATAGTACTAGAGTAATATCTTATTCTTTTTTAGAAAGAGACAAAGCATATATTTTTCAGAAGATTAAAACAGTATATTCAACAGGTTTGACTCAGATTTTAATTATCATTGAACTAATGCTTTGCAGTTCTGTGTTTCTTTCTGAATTTCAAGAGAAATTCTTTCTGTCCTTTTTCCCTGCCCTTTCTCAAAATCCTGCTGAAATGACTCTGCTGAGTTATTTCACATACCATATTGTTCAGGAAGGGGGAGGGAGGTTTGAGAGTGTTCCTTTATAAATGTAAAAGGAGAAAGCTAAATTATTGACAGGGGATACCCAAATTCTCATCTTTATTCTCATCTAGGCTTAGTGAGATATGAAACAGATGGTCAGGCCTAGGCTCTTTTAGGAATGATGCAATATCTCCTCTCCCATATGGTGTGTTTTAACCATGAGTGTCTTTTCAAAAACTACAATCTTACTTTTCTCAAATTCCCATTTTGATTTTCAAAGGTATTTTTCAAATATAATTTCCATTCCCTATTTAAAAATAAATAAATTTTTTATGCATTTAATAGACATTGACTGTGAATCAAATTAGGGATGACAACCACAATGGAGAACACAGGACTTTTACCAGTAAGTGGCTAAGGATGAGAAAAATATAAATATTTAATAATGTGTAGTAGGAGCTAATTTAGCTCTGTCTGGGGTGTTGGTGGACCACAAAAAACTGGAGAAACTCAATGAGACTGGGAGAGAAGCAGAGATGTCCACTTAGCTATCTAAGAATTAAAGTCAACACAGTGAGATGGAAATTTTGCAAACAGCTCAACAGCAGTATTTTGGGTATGTGGGGCCACTCTGAAGTTAATCTGTACCCCACCCTGCTAATCCCTTGACAGTGTGTTATGTTATAAATACCTTTACTATCTAGGCACACATGTTGAGTCACTTCATTATAAATCAGAAGTAACAGATATGGGTATCAGGAAAATTTATTTCTTAATAATTTTAATTTAAAAATATGACATTTCTGACTTCTTGGTATAAGATGGGAATTCCAAACAAAAGGAAGATCAGACAGGAGAATATTGGAATGTTGATGAAAAGCCAAGTAATTCACATATCTAAAGTTCAGGTTTCAATGACATGCTGGAAAATAGCATGAATACTCACATTAGCAGGAATATAGGCAATGTTAGAATGTGCTCTTCACAACATTCAGTAAGACTTTTCATTATTTTAAGTTGCTGGATTTTGAAAAGACATTTTTATGGGGCATAATAAAACACTATAAATGGTAACAGTTATTGAATGTTCACTAAGTGCCACATGCTAAATTAAACAATTTGTGGATTTCTTTTAATATTCACAAAAAAGGTGTTATTTGCATTTTAAAAATCAATATGAGGCAGTTTAGAAAGTTAAATAAGTTTCTTAATGTCACCTAACTAGGAAGTGGCAATATCAGGACACAAATATTCATCTAACTGACACAAAGCCTGCTTGCGTAACCATTAAAGGAGTTTTTCTCCATTTGGGGACTAATGGCATTTTGAGAGGGAAGACTTTTGCACTGAAGTATATTTAGTACCACTAATCTCTAGGCAGTAACTGTCATCAGCAGAGCCTTCAGTCATTGTAACAACCAAAAGCATCGCCCATCTACATTCACATATAGATATTGCACTAAAACCTACTTAGAAATCATATAAACACTGTTAGCCATTACCCTATTTTAAACTATGGTGGCTCTGCACTAACAATATACTTCCCAAATAAGCTTTCATCCTTCCTTCTCAAAACTTTCCCACTTGCACACTTGTGCCTAAAATTTGAAGTGTTTGAGTTTGAGCTCCATAAAGATAACAATTATCCCTGGAAGAAATGAATTTTGTCTTTCATTTATTTACACATTTGTGAATAAAAATAAAATCAAGTTATTGGGGAAGACAAGTGACAACTATTAAAGTTTGACACAGTCGATCAGACCAAATATTAAGAACAGAAGTGGCTGGAAGAACCACAAACACCCTTGATGATAGTGTCAAGATTTTTCTTTTCTAATATTTTTCAGAATCAAGGTCATAGGATATGTGAACTTTCTAACTCATTCTGTGACAAAAACCTTAAAATATATAAAAAATCTTTTAGAAAAAAAAAAAAAGAATCGGTGAGATTCTGTGTTTTTGAAAAATGGTTACCTTTCTATTGACACATATCTAAACCCTAAATAGCCAAGTGAGAAGAGCATCTTTATTACCTAATGTGACAGAGGGCAGAAGTCTCATCTAGGCGGGTTTGTGTTATTTGGGTAATTGTAAAATGTGAATAAAAGTTCAGTGTGTTTCCTAAATGGACCTATAAGTAACACAGATAATTAAGTACTTCTAGACAGAAGACACATGTCATGAGAATTTAAATGAATCCTCATGAAAGTAATTATTAAAGTATCAAAAGAAAAAGTTTAATGCAACATTTTAATGTTAATAGGAAATTAGACATAGTAACCATGTAGGTCTAAATGAGTAAAAATTAAGGCTTATAGTGTTTTCGGCAGAGATATAAATGCACACATTTTCTCCATTATTCCAATGCTTGTTCACTATTTTTAACAATTAGAAATTATTGAAAAACAATGTACTTTAACCTAACAAATCAGCTGAATTGACAGACTGTCAATTAGAGTATTTTGTGATAATTTTTCATATTGGTAAATGCAGTTGTGCATTTAAAATGACACCATAGATCATTATATTTCTTCTTGTTTAAAGACTGTAAACTTCTTTGGCCCTCCCTGGTGGCGCAGCGGGTTAAAGCACAGCACTGAGAATCTGAAGGCACTTCCGCATGAGTTCGATTCCCGCCTGCCCCGGAGGTGACCACATGGTGAGGCAGACCTCTCCTGGCCCGCCCGCTGCTCCCCTCAGCAGTGTACTTCGTCAATCTGCCTGTTCTGCTCCCCACTCTGTCTCTGGTGAAGCCTCTCACCGTCCCTGAGCCTCTGGCCTGTACCCCAGTTCTGTATGAATAAATAAATAAATCTTTTTTTTTTAAAAAAAAAAAGACTGTAAACTTCTTTAATGTTTAAAAAGAGGTAAAAACAAAAGCAAAATTGAAATAAACAACTCTGTACAGAATCATTGCTCGACTGTCTTTTAAAAACAGACTTAGTGAGAAAAAGTAATATTAACACACAAAAAGATTTCTAGAATTTCTAGTGTATTTAGAAACAAGTTCTATCTAAAATAGCATCAAAATTTATGCTCTAACCTTACTTTAACCCACTCCTTCTACCTACTGTTCTTTATCTTTCTCAGTTATCATTTCAACATTTGTTATTTCTGTTTACTTCAAACATTTTTCCATATATTAAGATGTTAATTTTATTTTTTAAGTTTAATAGTTTATTTATTTGTATATGTATTGACATCAGGTATAGTCCCCATAGAACTTCCACCACCAATTCACCCAGGCACCATCACCTTAGTTCATTGTGTTCTCCCCTCCCATGTTTTGTACCCTCTCCCTGCTCCCCTGCAGAATGTCTCTGACTTATAACTGTCAGATTATATTTGTTTAGTTTAGCTGTATTTTTTTATTGTAGTTATATATTTTCCCTGATCTTTTATTTGATTTCCTTATTTTCCTCCTATAAGTGAAACCATCCAATATTTTTTTCATTTATCTTTCTGACTTATTTCACTGAGCATAACCCCTTCTAACTCCATCCATATTACCACAGATGGCATTAGATTATCTTCTTTACTGCTGAATAGTATTCCATTGTGTATATGCATCACATATTCTTGATTTAGTCAGCTATTTTTTGGGCATTTGGGTTGTTTCCAAGCCTTACTTATTATAAACAGTACTGCAATAAAAATAGGGGTGCATGTATCCTTATGAATTAATGTTTTCGTGCTATAATATAAATGATTTTTGTTTTTTGTGTAAGTTTAGGATTCAAATAAGTATAAATCTCATTCTAAGGTATAGTCTTAAAATGCAGTATCCTAGAAAGAGTCTCACATGAAGGAGAGGGAGAAATGAACTATATATATAATTTTGGCCAATTTTAAGAAAGAAACCATGTCTCTTTACTGTCCATTAGAAAACCACACTAGATTGTTCAAAAAATGATTAAATATAAATTTTGCAATGACTAAAAAACTCTCTGCTGTACAATGTCATTTGTCGCACAAAAGAAGTAGATTGAAATATTCCCTCTGTGGCCTCCATTATAAAGCCATTGCAAGGTCAAAGGTAATATCTTTATCATCATTTGTCTACAAACATAGAGAAAATGTTACAAAGTAAAGCCTAGAAATTTATAATAAAACACAATCAAATTCAACAGAGAATGGAACATAATATAGCCAGTAAGTATATATTATTTGTACATCAACTCTGTGGATTAAGAGTATGTCTTTCATTAGATACCTTGAAATTTCTATTATTTCAAAATTATATTTTAAAATGTTATCTAATTAAAAAAGACATCTCAACAAATTTGGTATATAGACATGATTCATTTTAAAATACAAACAATATCAAAATATTTATATAGTATGTGTCATATATATATATACATTTATACATATTTTGTATAGTCTTCATGTGTTTGTGTCATTAAATAAATAATATAAAATGGATAACTATATAAAAGTAACCTCAAAGTCATCTAGCACATGATACTCAGTGAAGAAAGATTTTTATTTTGTGCTGCCATATAAATTACTTTTGTATGTGTGGAAATTTAGGTTTTAAATAAGTCACAACCTCATTCTAAGGTATATTCTTAAAATGTAAGTTCAAATATTAATTTGTAAGATGTGGATTATTATTGTTTTGATTCTGATATTTACATCAACCTGCTCAGAGCTTATTTAACAGAAATAAAATTTAGAATGTTTTCCTGTTAAAATAAACTGAAACTAGGGATTATCAGTGAATTGGATGCTGGTTTCCTTGTTTAAGTTGTAGATAAGCAATACACTAACTTGTCACAGATCAATCTAGATGAACAAAAAACCATGTTCTGTAGAAGAGAGCAAACATAAATGCATTCATGAAACAAAATCTGAATGTATGATACCTTTAGTATATATCTTTAGAGATATTAATAGTAGGTGATTATGAATGTAAATGTATAAACATTATTTTAAACTGCTCTGTGCATTGATTCATATGAGCATGGCTAAGTCCTGACACCCGTAAGAGTAAACTGGATTTTACCTTATGAATAAATAATTCGATGTGCTTTAAATGCATAAGCTACTATATGTGTGTGTGTGTTTGTGTGTGTGTATTTGGAAAGACAAAGATATACAGGGAAAAATTAACATTTATATATGAAAGTTTTGGAGAAAGATACATGTAAGTCTCATCTCACATTTCAACTAAATTTTTGAAGGTCCCAAACTGTGATCTACATTAAAAGAAGGCTAAATGAATTTCAATTTGCACAATTCAAGATATGAATATTAACACAATATATATTTTCTCTATCTATATTACACATTTTTACTCATCATATAGTTTTATGTTATTTCCTAAGGATATTTATCAATTCTTTGATCTGGAACTCTAAACACAATTATGTAAACATCATTAGATAGCTTACATATTATTCACATAATGCTTTAACAAATTATGTTAAAATATTGTAAACATGGCCCTCCCTGGTGGCACAGTGGGTTAAAGCGCAGTACTAAGAAGCTAACGCCACTTCAACATGAGTTCGATACAAGCCAAGGAGGTTATCCACATGGAGTGGCAGACCTCTCCTGACACACCTGCTACTCTCCTCCCCAGTGTGCTTTGTTGATCTCCCTGTTCTGCTCCCCACTATGTCTTTGGTGAAGCCTCTTACCACCTCTGAACCTGTGGCCTGTATCCAAGTTCTATATGCATAAATAAATAAATTTTTAAAACATACATTATAAACAGTTTTACTCAAGCAAAACAGTTGTTTCTAAATATGTAAGTCATAGCATTTTGGTAATTCAGCTTAAGAATTTTATAGATATATATATTTAAAATGTTAAAGCTTTTGGGCCCTCCCTGGTGGTGGAGTAGGTTAAAGCACAGCACTGAGATGTTAAAGCCACTTCAGCATGAGTTCAATCTCCACCATGGAGGTGGATCAACATGGTGCGGAAGACCTCTCCTGACCCTCCTGCTGCTCCCCTCCACAGTGTACTTCATCAGTTGGCCTATTCTGCTCCTCACTCTGTCTCTGGTGAATCCTCTCACTGGCGGCATCTCTGGCCTACACCCCAACTCTTGCATGCATAAATAATAAAAAATCTTAAAAAATATATATATATATATATATTAAAAGGGGTACAGGCCATCTGGCCTACACCCCAACTCTTGCATGCATAAATAATAAAAAATCTTAAAAAATATATATATATATATATATTAAAAGGGGTACAGGCCAGAGGTGTGGGGATGAGAGGATTCACCAGAGACAGAGTGGGCAACAAAACAGGCAGATCTACTGAAATACACTGCTGAGGGGAGCAGTGGGCAAGGCAGGAGAGGTCTATTGTGTCCTGTGCATTATCTCGGTGGGTGGGATTGAACTCATGCTGCAGTGCCTGGGGATATCTTAATAGTGTTGCCTTTGACCTCTACACCACCAGGTTGACCCTGTTTTGTTTTTATTACGTTGATATTTGACTGTGGCAAATTATAGTGGATAATGTATTTAATGCTTTATTTGTGTTGCAAGTGAGTGACAGATTTGTTATCTGACAACTCAAAAGAATATAAATTATGTTTGTAAAGATGATATTTGAACACAGTTATTTTCCTTAAGTTGTTTTGTTTTCTACCTCTACAAATATGATTTTATAATATCCATGTTTTATAATTGTGAGTCTTAAAAATCCTTCACTGGCACTATTTTCAAAAGAGTACAATATTTTTATAATGCTTTTTTAATGTGATACTTTTTCATTCCCTATTTTTTATATCTGAATCAAATATCCAGTAATTCTACCCAGTTAGATTTCAAATGCTCTCTATAGCTCTAAAAATTTAAAATGAGGAAATGGAGATAAATCAGTATATATTTTTTTAAAAATTTTGGGATTGGAATAAATGTTCAGACGTGTAAATGTACTATCCTAAATAGAATGGAAAGTATGTCACTGATAATATGTGGGTATGCTAATACCAAATGACCTGTTCGACCACCCTTTTTTGTTACCTGTGGTTCTAATTTCCTAAACAAGGTGAGAACTTCCTGGCAATCAGTTTTAGGAACCCAACACTTTAAGGTGTCTTGCAAATCTAATCAAGAGCACCCTAGGTAAAGTATGTATCATGAAGTATGACTGGAAATATTGGGGGGACATTGACTGATGTATGATAAGAGACCCCACATGCTGATAGTGGAAACCCTTGTTGTTTAGCTGGAGAAGTAGGCTTGATTTCAGTCACAACTCTAGTCATCAAGCAGATGAAAAGTGCCTGGAAGGCAGACTCATGACCCCTTGAAACTAAGGGTGTCCTAGCACATTCTGTAGAACTATTTTCTCCATATCCTACTTCCCTTCACAACTGATACTGTATGATTAGCCCAAGAATAAAAAGGCCAGTATCACTCTTGAGATTGACTCTCATTTATCACAGAAATAGTGGCTGCAAACTATAATTTTGTGTAGGAAAAACTAAAAGTCAAAATTCAAAACCCAAATTCACATTCTACTTCATTCATTCCTTATTTCTTTTAATTATTGTATATAACTAAAATATATAATAAACTGTTTGTATCTCAACATCAACAAAAAGTTTGCAACCTTAGGAATACCTCCACACTTAATCTTAAAACTCTTAGAAGAACCCTCACTCCTGCAATTTTTAATCTCACCATTACCCAATAAATTCTTGGCAATGTTTCCTTATTTACTTTCATTAAACAACATTTGTTTTCTAACAGATTCAACAATAATTCAAATCTACTCAATAATATATACTTAAATTCACAATATACATATGTTTGCACACAAATACACACACACACACATACCCTGCAATAAATAAACTATTATTCCCTCTCTCTTAACATCATCACAGACTCAGACTACATGCTAAGATTCCATAAAGTCAAATGGTACATAAAGTATTTTATATTCTCCTAAAATAGTTGTCTATTTCAGCTGCTTGCAATGACAAATAGAGCTAAATGTGTTCCTCTTACCTTAATCCTACCAGTGTCTGAAATAGCTCTTTTGGTGGGACAATCTATAATTTAAGTGTAGATAACACCTGCACATGTGATTCATCAGTTCAAATAAGGATAAAATAAAGGGAACTCAGAGGATTTTTACATAGATATAAATTAAAAAACAAAACAAAACAAAAACAGGTGTTTAATACAAAAGCAAAAACACTGAAAGAAAAATAGAAAGTTAGAGTTTAGGATGCTGAATTCCAAAGCCTGAGGATGCTAAACTTTGGACATAACTCCAGGGCTTAGTTCCAATTTTCCTCATGTAGAAAGCTAATTAACAGCTCATAGCATCTTGAAAATTTTCCTAGCGCTCTTGTATTTGAGTACTATGCTGTGCACACACATACAATGTGCAAATATTAAAGATTTGACTCTGCAAAGTCTTTCTTAAAAGTTAATTAAATTTAGTTTATTTAAATTTATTAACTATTACATAATCTTATTTTGTTTTTACGCAACTGGTTTCCACCTACTTTATTTTCATTGTTTTGATAGATTCTAGGCCTTCTGCTTAAATCACTCTTCTCTACTCACCGAATTTTTTTATAGCCAGTCTACCTTATGTTCATTTTAAAAGTCAGATTTTTTGGAAGATCTGTTTCATGTGGTTTTCAGTGAGAATCTGCATTTCTTCTCTTATGATGCTAATCATGTTCAGTAGCTTCGCTTTCTCCCTAAAGCATAAAAGAGTAACTTACAAACTATGTTTTGGTCACCAGTCTTTGCCAAACATACACATTTAATAAGGGTATATTGACATAAATCATCTAAAAAAATAGAACTGAACTATTGTGAAATTGTTATGGCTCTGGTAAAGTTATACCATTTTTCAGGAATACACTAGTTCTCATGTATGAAGTATGAGCAACAATAGTGTACACTCCATGTTTGTTTTGTGAGAATTATAATTATAGTAAATATACATTATTTAATTACACACCACACATACACACATGCACATAGACATGATTTATCCAATGAACACAACAAATAACATCAAAAAGGAGTAAACAGGTAAATAATAACAGTACTACATAAATTGAAGTAAGTTGGTTAAAATATAATTTTTCACACATACACACAAAAGCCAGCTTTCTGTTCACATTGTTTTTCTCTGAGCTTGAAAATGTTGTGTTGGTTCTTAAATTAAAAGTACAGTTTTGACAATTTTGACAATGCAATCAAACAGTTCACTCAATGTATGACCATTGGATTTTCTGGAAGAATTGCAGTCAAATAAGTATTTTAATGCTGAGGAAAAGAATCCTTACTATCATATTCAAACCTTCTGTTCATTGTAAATAATAATGGAGATGTAACTTATATTTCAACTTTCAAAGCTTATTTTCTTATTCTAGGCCTATAAAATTAAAACATCTGTATACAGTAAGATTGTGAATGTAAGGATTTAATAATTCATTCAAGCTAAAAATATTTTTCTAATTATTTTACAAAATGAATCAAACTAAATATTTAAAGTTTTAATTTTCATTTTACAACCTTGAAAAAAAA
>NW_004567103.1:68287852-68290609 GCF_000260355.1 Condylura cristata | reverse complement strand
AATTTTACTGCAAGCACTACTTTGAATTTCAATAATGTCTCTCAAGATAGACAAGAATGTTCTCCATAAAAAACAAGATGTTTTAAATAAAAGCAAGTTGAACACACCTAAACCTACTATTTCCTGAATAGGATTTCTCAATTATTATTTCTTATAAAATTGCAGTTAAATCATAGAGTTGTACTAAGTCAATTAAACTATCATAATTTAACAAGCAATCTATGTATCTATATTCTATAATGTTAGCTATATGTTTTCCTATCAACTATATGTCACATATATATTCTTTTTAATAAAAAAATAAACTGTATCCAGATACATATTATCCCTACCTTTTACATTGAAGGTGAGAAATAAAAAGTTTGACTTACCTAGATTATGTTACTAAAAAATCTATACTTTATCAAATTATTTCACCACTCTTGCAGTAAATGTTAGGGCCATGAATACATTTAGTGATCTCATCAGAGAGCAATTTCAACACAAGATTAGTATTAAAAAGAAAAAAATTCGTTGTAAATATTTGAGAGTAAAACTATAAGCAAATAGAATAAATTTTCCATTAGTTGATAAAAGTGTGTATTATTTTCTTGGAGTCAAGTCCTGTCTTAGGTTCACAGAAACCTGAATAGCCTAGAAGTAACAATTTACCCATATAATTAAGCATACATTTAAAACATTGTGTATGTTTCTCAGAGAAAGTCATTAAACTAAAAATCATCACACCTCTAGTGCTTAAACCATAAAACCCTTTCAATAAATACTAATTTAAAAAAAAAAAATGAATGGTTGTTTTAACAGCAGTATGGAAAAAGAGATAAACAATGAAGTAGAGGCACCATTCACTTTTTTCAAGAGTAGAGGAAGAAATACTTGGGTGAGGAAAGCCTCAAAAGAGACATTTGAGCTGGGATTGAAAATTAGACTGCAATTTTTTGAGCATATAAGGGAATCATGAGAAAGGTACCATTTGACATTTGGAGACAATTTGGAAAGTAAAAGGTATTTCAAGATGTATAAACAGCTTCAATAAAAAGGCATACAAGTAAAAATTGCACAATTTCTCCAGAGCTACTATATTATAGGACTGGTGTCTAGAGGGAATTTAAAAATGTGACTGGATGGTGGTGGTGCATGCATGCCTTAAATGTGCTCAAATATTTTGAACTATTTTTCATCAGTAAAGGGACAAAACTGTAGTTTTAATGAAGGTTTTAAGCAATTTTTATTTATTTATTTATTTTTTAAGAAGCATCTAATTAAGCTTCAGGAGGAGAGCTCAGTCAGCAGTTTGGAGAATGATTCACAGATAGAAAATCTTGAAGAAAACAGAAACTAATTAAGAAGTTATTACAAGACCTTCTCAGCCATTTAAGAGTGCCTAGTCACAGTTAAAAGAAAGAAAAGAAGGAAACAAAGTGGCCACTTAGAGGTAAAAGTGTTGACACAATTGGATAAGTATAAAAACATTGCAGGAAAGGGGAGGCAAATTCTTTCCTGAGTGGCTGTACTATTAAAGAAGGTAAATATGGAGAAAATTCAATGAGGGAAGTAATAAGTTCTGTTCTGGGCATATGGGGATGAAGATAATTATGTGAAGTTTAAGGAATAATATCCAAAAACAGAAATGTGATTAGGCAAAAGTAGAACATGGCTATCAACATGGTGCATAGTGTCTAATGTCACATATAGTACAGTGGACTGGAATTAGGAGAGGCTGTACAGGGGAGAAATAAGTAGAAAATTTTAAAATGATTGTGAAAATAAAAAAAGAAAACCTTATTTACAGTACAGTGAGGAGGTTAAAGTGATAAGGGCAAAAGTAGAATGGTGTTTCTATAATGAAAGAAAGAAAGTCAAACTTAAAAGGGGAGATTATATTGGTTTATTCGTTGTATTCATTTCTTTTTTTCTGAGCACAAACAGAAAAAACTGTAGATGAGAGAAAGTCAAAGTTGTATATTTTATAGGATAAGTCATAATATTGTTAATAAATATAAAGTTACAGAGAAATATGTTTTAATAATAATTTCTTTGAAAACATTTTAAAGACGATATTCTGGATAAGAAGTTAAAGTATAGTTAAAATGAGAGAATGGTAGAGTTGAAGATTCTCATATTTGATGAATTATTAATATTTCTCAGTTCAGTTAACTCTAAAACTCTAACATATTTGTTTAAACAGTATTATTATCTGGTTAGACTGAATCTTACTGTTTATGTATATTACATACACACAGATGTTTACCAATGTATGTTTTACTGGAATAAAATATCATCATATATCTATGATAAATGGATATTTATTTGGCTCACTCCCTCTACCACCAGCTGTCCAAGAGTTATCTGTCAGTAATGTTCTATTCCTGTTTGTAGTAGTTGTTGAGCTCCTCATAGAAATTATTAGAAATGCAAAAGTAAAGAAACTAAGAATAGCAAAATTTATTTAGTTTAAGAAAACTGTAAGGAGGACAGAATAGATTCAGAAAGTAAATATGGAAGGCAAAGATAATGGAAAGAATGGGGAAGTAATAGAGTTTTGAGTGACTGTACTAATGGATTTTTTTTAAAGGATAGAATATTTAGTACTATTTGTTCATATTTGTGTAATTGATTAATTTTGGTGTTTTGTCAAAAGATCCTAGTACAGATCAAAATATTTTTCAATGTCTTCTGAAAATTAATATGATTATTCCTTCCTTCCTTCCTTTCTTCCTTCCTTTCTTTCTTTCTCTTTCTTTTTTTCCTTCTTTCCTT
>NW_004567103.1:68262335-68286667 GCF_000260355.1 Condylura cristata | reverse complement strand
TTTTTAAAATATTCTTTTACAAGTTTATCAAGGAGTCTCATGTAAATCCTTCACTCAACGCTACTCAATATATAAAAATAAAAAAGTAAAAATTCATAGTTGGGAAGCTGGGTGTTATTTGATGTATCATCTGTGTGTGTGTGTGTGTGTGTGTGTGTAAAGTAAGGAAAAGAGACATATAAGTAAGGTGTTTATACAAAGAGGAGCATAATACCCTAAGTTAGATTTTAATTGAATAAAGGTTATTTTTTAGTCCTTGCAACTTTTGTTTTAAATATTTTAATTGTTTTAAAATTTTAAAAATCAATTATTGAAGTAAAATTAGTTTATGTTACTATACAGGTATCAGGTATGCAGCATTATAACCCCATATTTGTATATTCTATATTCTGTTTTCTTCCAAAAGCTTAGCTTCCCTTCTTCATTAGACAATTAATCCCTTTTATCCAATTTGCCCACCTCCCTGCCCGCTTCTCTACTGATAAGCACAATTTTATTTTTATAGTATAAGAGTTTTCATATCAAAGAGTTTATTTTGGTTTGTTTTGTTCTTCTTTATCTTCCACATATGTGTAAGATATATTAGATTCTCCTCTTTGACTTACTTTACATGATATAATGACCTCAAGTTTTATCTATGTTATTGCAAATAGCAATAATTGATCTTTTTGAAATGTATGGCTGAGTAGTGTCCTGCTATACACATACATTAACTTTTATTTATTTGTTAATTAATAGAAGAAACTGATTTAATTAAAATCAACTTAGTACAGTATTAAAGCAACTTTGCAATGTATTAATTCAAAAATACAATTTATTATAAAGCCACAGAGAAATAGCTGAGTTATATGTTTATAAAACTATTTACATTAAAAAAGATAGTACATATATATGAGTTTGCGATCATACCTTTGTTAATAAAATTTTGTATGAATGATTCTATTGAAAGTGAAATACTACATATTTTAATAACTGTGCCAGGCTTATAACATAAAAAAAAAGAAATCAAAATAATGGATAATTTGCTTGATAAAGTATTTTTCAAGATAAGTATAATAAAAGAGAGAAAATCCTATGCAAATGAGGCATTTACCTAATGAATGTATGTATGTTTGGGAAGATGATCCTCTATATTAATTTAACTGTTGGAAAGCTTGGTACCGTAAGCCTGAAGGCAGGTTGCACTGAAATGATTATAAAAGGATAAGTCAAAATATCACAGCCATTATCCTACAAAATTATATAGAAATATTTTACCATTTATGATATTAAATGTGGCATTTAGATTTCATGTTTAAAACTATTTGAAAATTGTGTTTAGATTCATTGCAACTTTTCATGATTAAAATAATTTAGCTTTTCACTCATATAGATAGAATGAAAATAAAGAATAATGTAAATCGTACATCAATGATAAATTACTTTCTTTTTATAAAGATTTATTTACTTATGCATACAGAACTGGGGCACAGGCCAGACAGGCACAGGCACTGAGAGGATTCACCAGAGACAGGGTAAGGAGAAGAGCAGGCAGAATGATGAAGTACACTGCTGAGGGGAATAGCTGGTGAGACAGGACAGGTCTGCTGTGCCAAGTGTGCCACCTCCCCAACTGAGTATTGAGCACCAGGCTGAGGTGGCTGCAGCTAGCTTCATAGTGCTGCACTTTAACCTGCAGTGCTACCAGGAGGGCTCTGATAAATTAATTTCTAAGAGAATTTGTTTCCTCCATTTAGTTCTGTTTTTTTTTTTTTCTTCCAAATACCTCATGGTGTTTTTATTTTCTAAAAGTCTTCCTCTAAGCAGGAAGAATCAAGTGTTGCCTACAGATGAAATGAGCATCACCAGCAGTTATTAAAACTGTGTCTGATGGAATCTGGGGATCACCATTAGTCCTTTCAGCAATAACCTACAGAGTAATTTTGTAACTCATATATCAATTAATTTTATATTACTGTCACACATGACACTAACAGTTAACAATATTTCTTCATGCTGCTATCTTAATTGTAGTATGTGTGAGCTGAACATGAATATCTTACTATTAAAATATGACCTAAATAAAAATTTCTTGAAAATTAATTATTAATTTAAATTTACAAGTTAAATGTAGCTTTTATATCCTCTGTCTAAATATTAAGAACTAATAATAAAGATATTTCATCTGTTAATTTTATATAACAATGTGATTTTGTTTAATTAGGACACTGAAGAATATATTTGTCCTTGCTTATTTTATTAAAAAAAAAATTGAATTACACAACCAAATTGATATCCTGAAAGAAAGCACATGTAATTTGTGGGCTTTCAACAACTACCTTAATATTTTAACGTATATACAAACTTATTATTTTAAGATGGTGGGACAAAAATTGAAAAGTTGCCTGTTTAGATTAACATGCCTCAGATTAATAGTAGGTTGCAAAAGATAACCAAGTTTAGAAAATATCATGAAGGAAAAAACTGTCAGAGAATGTTGGTGTAGACAATGTTCTAAAAGTAATGACAAGTAGATAAGGGAGTTGTTAAAGAGGAACAAGATTAAAATTAAAATTAACAGGCCCTCCCTGGTGGCGCAGCGGGTTAAAGCACTGCACTACGAAGCTTAAGCCACTTCCTCATGAGTTCGATTCCCGCCTGCCCCGGAGGAGTCCACATGGCGAGGCAGACCTCTCCTGGCCCGCCCGCTGCTCCCCTCAGCAGTGTACTTCATCGATCTGCCTGTTCTGCTCCCCACTCTGTCTCTGGTGAATCCTCTCACACTCTGCATCTCTGGCCTGTACCCCAGTTCTATATGAATAAATAAATAAATCTTTAAAAAAAAAATTAAAATTAACAGTGATGCATTGTGAAAGGATACTTTTTTTTTGATTGATTGATTTTATATTCAGTAAGTATGGTTTTAGATCAAATTAGAGAATTTTTTTTGAACCCAAGGGTCAACTTCAAATTTTCTATAAATCTTTTGAAACTATATGCAAAAAATGTATGTATGTACATTATGTAAAAGCTAAAATGATCTTTAGCTTTTACCATAATTAATTTCATAGACATTTCTAACCTTAAAAGTTTAGAAGCACTTATTCATTATCTTTACACTTCAACAACATATTTTATAATACGGTGACTTTTTAAGTGCATACTAAATAAATCTAGTAAAAGTTAAGAGAAACACATTTTTTCTTAATTTTTTAATCTTTATCTAGTACCATAATACTAGGCACTCAGTGAAAGTTGTTAGAATGACTACATTTTAAAGGACTAGATGGAAGAATTTAGAATGGAAGGGTGGTAAATTTTTGTTGTCTTAACCTCTGTGACACATGAATCTGATTTTATTTTTCAATCAAAATGCAATTGAGGGCCCTTTCTGGTGGCACAACAGGTTAAAACACAGCACCATGAAGCCACAGCTGCTTCAGCACAAATTTGACACCACCCCTCACACCCCCCACTTCACCCCCCCCCTGCCAGGAGGGTGACACACAGAGCACAACAGACCTCTCCTATCACACCTGCTGCTCCCCTCAGCAGTGCACCTTATCAATCTGGCTATTCTGCTGCCCATTCTGTCTCTGGTATAGCCTCTCACCAACCCTATGCCTCTAGCCTGTACCCCAGTTATGTATGCCTAAATAAATAAATCTTTGAAAAATGCAACTGAAAAACTGTGTTTTTAACAAACTCTAAATGAAAATTCTTCAGAGTTTTATTTAACTGGTAATGTTTTAAAAATATATTGCATGAAATTGAAACTACAGCAAGACAAAATAAAGCAAAGACTAAAAAGTAGAACAGTGGGGATAAATGTTGACCCAAGTAGGTTCCCATAGTTTTAGGAAAACAAAATGTGTAGCTTTTTAACCTATAACCTACCAGCTTATATTATGTTTACTCACTAAACATATATTTTGGACACCTATCATATACCAGTTCCTAGAATTGAAGTAAAAGGTACTGAATGACAGGGCTATTTTTGGATTAGCATGGGTTAAACCTACATTCTATACTCTTTACAACTTGTTTTTTCAGTCTCATGGCTAGATAGGTATAAAGAAAATTCTGTCAACAAGTAAGTACTAATGTGCCCTCAGTGTACTATTCAGGGTTACACAATTAATTTACAGAATTAATAAAAGTTGTGACTGAACTAGTTTTTTGTTGTATTATTTTTCCATTTCTCAGCTACTAATATAATTTAATGATTCTTAGGTTCCTACCTCCCATCACTCTACTGAATTATGATATATATTAATCTTGTTGGGCATTTTGGAAGACAATATTAGGGAGCATATACACACACACCCACAGACTTATATGCTTATACATACATACATATTTTATAGGCAATATATTTGGACATTGCTCTGATGTCCATACTCAATGATTCTTATTATAGATGACCCTTCTCTGTATTTTGGTTGAATGGTGTGGAATGTCTCAATCATTTGATAACTAGATAGATAGATAGATGTATACTTATTATATATTAGATAGATGATGGATAGATAGATAGATAGATAGATAGATAGATAGATAGATAGATAGATAGATAGATAGATAGATAGATAGATAGATAGATTTAGTGTCTCAATTTTAGAACCTTCTTTTGTCTCTGGCCAGGTGTATGAGGCATTTACATAAACAACTGCCATTTCTGTGAATCTGTTACAACATTAAGCAGATTATTTGAGGTACCATAGGATATATTCCAGATTTAGTATGACCTACGAAAGTAAAGAAAATATATGTCATGGTCTGCTGTCAAAGTACTAAACACTAAACCTGGAGTCTCCTTGCTGGTCAGAAGGTTAAGTATCAGTGCTGTGAGGCTTCTGCAGTCACTGCAACACAAGTTTGACCCCCCACCCAGGGAGCTAGCACTCGACACAGCAGACCACTGCTGTCTCACCCACTGCTCCCCTCCGCAGTGTCTTTCAGTTAATTCACCTGTTCTGCTCCCAACTCTGTCTTTGGTGACTCTTATTCTCCGGCACTTCTGGCCTACATCAAAATTCTTGTGTGCATAAATAAACAAATCTTAAAAAAAAAAAAACCTTAATGACACCTATAGATACTAATATTTACAGCTCTTAATACTACTTGAAAACTAGCCTAATTTATTGAAGTAATAATAGATTCATTCTAAAACAAGACACATATCTATTATTTACCTGCAATCCTCAACAAACTAAATGCATCTAAATGAAAGGTATTAATAATTTTAGTATTAGAAAAATTTCACATGTGCCTTTCATGTAATGAAGGGGGAGAGATATAATTGTCTTCTAATGAGTTTAAATCTTCTTGAAAAAACCCTTCTTCCTTGAATTGTGACTCTATTATTTTTTTTTATTTTTTTTTTTAAGATTTATTTATTTATTCATACAGAACTGGGTACAGGCCAGAGTTGCAGAGGGTGAGAGGATTCACCAGAGACGGAGTAGGGAGCAGAACAGGCAGATCATGGAAGTACACTGCTGAGGGGAGCAGCGGGCGGGTCAGGAGAGGTCTGCCACGCCATGTGGATCTCCTCTGGGACAGGCGGGGATCGAACTCATGCGGAAGTTGCTTTAGCTTCTCAGTGCTGTGCTTTAACCCGCTGCGCCACCAGGGAGGGCCCATGACTCTATTATTTTTTAATCATCTGAGATATTGTTGGTCAAAAATCCACTAATAAATAATTTTATATCAAACAATTTATCACAAAAAATGAATTAGCAATTAAGATAAATGGGGAAATCAAATACCTGTATACAATTAATTATATGACAATAATTAATAACACAATAATAATGGTCCCATAATTGTTAGATACTATATATATATATATATTAATTACAATATATCGAAGTTAACTTTTTTTAGAACAAATTTTGCCTTACATGCTCTTTCTGAGTATCTGATTCAAGCCAGTTCTGTCTTAGGCACCTGATATGTAAAATAAGTTAGAGATCCCCTGTTCTCATAGAAAAAGAAATATGAAATAAATAAGTAAAGTTTATGGTATGATAGGAAGTTAAAGTTATCACATAAACTACAGGATAATAAAAATCACTAAAATAATGTATTTCAGCTTAAGATTTTTTTTTTTTTTTTTACCGTACCTCATTAGGACAGAACAAAATGCACTAAAAAAATGTATTTTTGTTTTTTCAGAAATAAAAATCTAATGAGGTGCCATATATTTTTATTTATTGAACCTTGTGAATTTGTGTAGGGGCTATAGAACAAAGAAAGGAAGAACATAGCAAGAAACTGGATGTATAGGACCAGGGAAATGGGGTGCAAGTTTTGGTGGGAGTGGAAAAAGAGAGATGGACAAAGCAAAAATTGATGAAGATTTGGAGGAGGTGACTTACTTTGACAAAGGGCTATCTGAAAGTTGTGCAGGAAGAAGGATTGAGAGCTCATTTGCTGATAAACACTGAGGGTCAAGTGGCACCTTGACCCTCTTCCTCAGGTATCCCCTTGCACATGGAGCAAGACCTTTCCCCACCAGATTCCTGTGATACTGTTCTGAGGTCTCAGTGTGGCACCTTTTATGTGCTCACGATGCAGATGCCTATGGTGGCAACAACTTCAGTGCTGTGATTGGTCAAGTCAGGGCCAGAGCAGCAGTTCATTTATGAGGTTTGCCACACAACAATTAACATGTTCTTTGCTTCCCTTCAAGATGAGTGTCATATGTGACTAACACTGCCTAATATCCACCCCCCCCTTCCCCCCTTATAATTCCTTTACCTCCTACCTCTCTCAGTTTCATGTGGTATGTTCTAATGTCCCCAGAAGAACATCAGGAAAAAAAAACCCGTGCCTACTTTTAAACCATGATTCTTCACAAGATGAGTCTACTGCTCTGCTTTTTACTCTCCTAAGCTTCTGGAATGGAAACTGCCTCTTCCTCATTTTTTTTTGTTTTGTTTTGTTTTGTTTGTTTGTTTTGCCTATTTGGAGCTGCCACTGCCTCTACTTCTGGGGAAATCAGAGCCTGGATGTGGGCTGTCATTAAGTGCTGTGTTGGTACAAATATTGTGTCTAACATTTTTAGGTAATTGTTCTGTCATTCTGGTATATACTGATATAGCAATGGACTTGTGTACAAGTTTCCATTGAACATGTTATTTGCAAATTTAAAAAAGCCCCAATGGAAGAATTGCTTGATTGGGAAACAATTTATGATTTTAGTGCAAGAGGACCAATGACTAATGGTCACATAAACATCAACAGAAGTGATGAAATTTCTCAGATTAACTATTGTACATGATCACTAATACAAGCCAGGTATGGACAATCTCTAAACATCATATTTTATATTGGCAAGTGCCTTCAATTCCTTATTTTACTATAACACATACTCTAATTCTTCTAGGGGAAAAATACTGATTAAATTCATTGTCAAGGATAACTTGATTTTTCTGTAACAAGTAAATACATTTACCAATCATGAGGTATATGATCTTGAATTCAGTATATCTGCAGAACAAAGTATCTTCATTATTGCTCAGTAATATCTAAATTAATGTACACATTTTCTTCAGAGAAACCTTAAAAATAGTTCAAATAGGTTTGAGTGATTCCGATTTTAGTAGCCTCCCATTTGGTCTATCACAATATTTTGTATTGATAGTTACAAAATTGACTTTTAAATTGGAAAAAAAAATATTTTCCTTAAAAATATATGAACATCAGAGGAGCTCATTGCCTAATTTTACTGAATGTTTTTTACCCAGTCATCTATCTTCTGGGTGTGATAACATCATTGTTATTAATTTATTTTCAGATTAATAGTACTTAATGCTTATTCTATTGCTTGAAAAGAGTATTGAAAGCATTTCACATGGCATGATATAGTGCATAGTTAAACAACCAGAATTCCATCAGTTTTAAATAGAAGTTAATGAGTGATTACCAAACTCATTCAGCAGTGGGAAATATCTAGAAATAATCATGCTTTTGTGGAACAAGATGGATGACTGACATATTTAATTTCCTCACAAAACTTCCTCACAAGAATGTTACCTGATGAAAATATTGTATCGTATAACTAAAACCATATTAAAATATGAAGTTACAATGATAAATATAGATGGTTTGTAATAACTAATAAGTATGATTGATGTTTTGAATTTTAATAGATAGATAGATACACACACACAGGCAGAAGTATACACATACACATATCTTTTTGAAAGGCAAGCTACAGCGAGTAGCAAAAGAAAAAGTGATAGTAGAAAACTTAAAACTAACCAAATTGTTTCCATTAAAGAAGAGATAAGCAAAAAAAAAAATACGATTAGTCATCTATTATTTTATTTTTTAGTGTCTTGAAAAAATTGGTTGCTAACTGACCTTTTTTTTTTTTTTTTTTGAGGAATCGCTGCTACATGAGATATCACTATCTGAAAAGGACCACAAATGGATTTTTTTTTAACCCTACCTAAACTTCTAGAACTTGGTTATTATAGAATTATTAAAGTAAACTGTAATTATGTACAAATATGTTTGCACTTTTTAGTAAATTAATTTAAAGGTTCATGCTATCATTTAGATAAAGGCTTAGGGATTTGTCTCTCATAGAAAAAGAGGAAATTAACAATCAGTGCATTTTTATCTAAAGTTTTGCTAGATTTTTAGCTAACCAGTTTTTATTTCTATAAACATGTAAGACATTTCATTTTTTTTCTCCTAGTTTCCTTATCCATTATGGGTTTAAAAATAGCATCTGTGTTATATGCTAGTTTTGGGATTAAATACTTTATTGCACATAAAAATATTACATGAGTTCCTGGCATAAAATAAGTTTTCAATAAATGTAAGTTCCTACTATTAGGCATTTTATCTACCTCATTAATCAAAATCAATCACAAAGTGGTCAATTAATATTTTAAAATAAACTATTATAGGGATGAGTAAATGGATGGATTAAAATAAATTGAAAAATGGTACTTATTAGAGTTCAAATGTTTTATAAATTAATGTTCTTGTTTCATACATGTCTTATTTATCATACCTATTATATATATCTAGAAAAATAACTTAGTACATAAGTATTTCTAATCAGTTACAGTGATCATATTTTGCTAGATAATTACAAAATACTCAAAGTTCCAGAAATACTCATATCACATGCAAATCTTTTGAATGTTAACACCATGACTAAGTACCAACCCTGGTGGTGCAAGCAGTTAAGTCTGTGCTATGAAGCTATCACAGCCACTGCAGAATGACTCATTTCTGGCCCAGGGGGTGACCCACATGGCACAGCAGACTTCACTTATCTCACGGATTGCTCCCCTCAGTGGTATATTTCAGTAGATCTGCCTGTTCTACTCATTCTGTCTCTAGTGAATCCTCTCACCCCTACCACTACCATACTCTGGTCTGTAACCCTGTTCTTATAATCTCTTATAATCACAAATAAATGCAATCTTTAAAAAAATATAAACAAACCAAAAAGAACACCATGACTTAATTGAAACAATGTTCTCACACACATACACACACACACACACATATATATACATAGACATATATATGCACATATATATACATATAGTACAGCTATTTATATGTATCACATAGTCACTTATTTATAATATATATTGATAACAGTGATTATTTACATATATTAATAAAACATTATATATTTAGTGTCATTAAAATGAGAAGCATAATTGAACCCTCAACTCTAGTAATGGATTTGGTGTACTTGAAGATATAGCTAAACATGTAATGAAAAGTTCAATTCCTTAATCAGTAGGTTTCCTCGGTTCTTTTTTTTTTTTTATAAATATTTTACAGATGATAATTTGATTATATTTATATACATGGTTGAAACACTTTTGATTCTGGCCTTTGTGGGAAAACATGAGCAGTGATATTAAGAGTGTACAATGCTCCCGAATGAAGCAAACTGTTAACATATTGGCAAAATAGGTACTGGTTGTATATAATTCATTATTATTATTATAGAATGGTGTTGTCCTGGATTTTATTAATTTAAAGAGTTCACTCTGCATTTCCAATACATCATTTAGAAATCATTTAACCGGATTGTACACAAGATAACACCAATGCTAATATCTGTATTTAATTAAATGCATGATCACAAACTAAGCTGTGCCCTAAGTGAGAGCATAATCTAACAGCACGAGGCTACTGTTCATCTCTGCTATACTTGATTGTGAAGCTTTTTGTCTGAATGGCTAAAAATAACCTACAGATAAAAATTGATCCTAATTTCAGTAATACAACTAGAAATTATTTTCTCTGTAGGTTAAACACTTTTCATAATTCTTAAATTAGAGTGAATTTAAGAGATAATATAAGGAGTCATTGTGAAGAATATTACTCAGTTTAACAACTTAACAAGAGGAAAGCACAGTCCAGTATGCTGCAGGTTATAGCACTGGGTCTTCTCAGGGTCAAAAGCACCAAGTTTCTATATCCTTTTAATCACTGGCCTCTATATGGAGACACTAGGCATGATGGGTGGAGAGGCCACAGCAATGGGGTCAGCACCTCACTTCATTTACTCATGACATGTTTTATCCAGAGAATAACATCAGCCAGCAATGCTGACAACTTAAATCTACCAATACAAATGGACATCCTATGTGTTTCATTCAATCCTTCAATGTAGATTGTCTTAGAGCCTATTTCATAACATACTCCCTTCCTATTCACTCAAAGCAATGAAAATTGGAACAGGAAATAAAACTAATAGCCTCCATTAAAGTTTACCCTTGTTCTAGGAATCAGGTATCATAAGGGTAAAAACAGTAGGAAGACTAAAAATGTCCTCTTCCCTTTTCCTCTATGCTAAGTCCTGGTTACATACACATTTATTCTTTAGATCTACATTTACATTTTACTTCTGCAAATAAACATTCTCTAACCATCCAGAGTTCGTTCATTTCTCTCTACCCCGTATACCCTGTATTCATAGGCTTTTTTTTTTTTTAAAGATTTATTTATTTATTCATACAGAGCTGGGGTACAGGCCAGTTCTGCGGAGGGTGAGAGGATTCATCAGAGACAGAGCAGGGAGCAGAACAGCAGATCGACGAGGTACACTGCTGGGGGGAGCAGCGGGCAGGTCAGGAGAGGTCTGCCACGCCATGTGGATCTCCTCCAGGGCGGGCAGGCGGGAATCGAACTCATGTGGAGGTGGCTTAAGCTTCTTAGTGCTGTGCTTTAACCCGCTGCACCACCAGGGAGGGCCCTTATATTCATAGGTTTTTATAGAACTCTAAGCTATTCTACTTTTATTACTATTGAAACTGAAATTAAAAATGCTGGTTATAATTAATTATTGATTGATGATCTCTCACTTACCTACAAATGCCATGGACTGATAGTAACCTATCACTTACAATAACGTTTACTACATACGTGACATATATGAAATACATACTGTTGAATAAATAAATGAAAAAAAAGGTATGTTTATGAAAATTTTTTTAAAAAATCATAATTCGGGCCCTCCTTGGTGGCGCAGCGGGTTAAAGCACAGCACTAAGAAGCTTAAGCCATTTCCGCATGAGTTCGATTTCTGCCTGCCCGGGGAAGTGATACAAGTGGCGAAGCAGACCTCTCCTGACCGCCCGCCGCTCCCCTCAGCAGTGTACTTCCTCGATCTGCCTGTTCTGCTCCCCACTCTGTCTCTGATGTAACCTCTCACCCTCCACATCTCTGACCTGTACCCCAGTTCTGTACGAATAAATAAATAAATCTTAAAAAAATCATAATTCTACCTAATAAGCTATAATGGAGGTCATTGTAAAAATGAAAGCTGGAAGACTCACATAATCCAAATGCTCTGTGTTTTAAAACGTTCATGTGTCCAGTTTTATCAGTTCAGATATTATGGAAGAAAATTCTCTTGTGTTAAAACTACTATAAAGTTAGATAATTGAGATGCAATTTCACATAAACTGGGAGCTCCATGACTTTGCAATGTTCTAAGTGATGTGCAGAATATAATGATTTGCTTGTTAGAAAAATTGTAGTCATATGCCAAATCCTCAAACCATTTAGCTCCTATGGTGTAATAGAAGAATGAATCATTTGTGTACTGAGATTGGGATTTACAGATTATATATTTTGTCAAGTACTTAATTTATCTTACTCTAAAAGTACTTCTTTTTTTTCTTTTGAACCCCACAATTAGCAAATATTAATGTATGACAAAAAAATTCTGTTAATAAGCCAGTGGTGTACATGGGTAAATTGGGCAGGAAATTCTGTGGGATCTACGCAGGAAGAGGATTTTAATTTTAAAATGAACAACAATGTAAATATATACATTAATAATAATAATAATAATAATAACAATGATAGTAGTAATAAATCAGTACTATAATGGTCATCATTTCTAGGGAAATTGATAAAACTCACTAATGGTTGTTATAGTAATATTCATATTCAGATTTATTTTTTAGATAAAGAGAAATTTCTCACGTTATCATTGTATACATTCACACTTTCTGTATAAAAGCCCTCCTTAATTTATAACAGACACATTTAATCTCCTTAAAATTCGAATCAGGCCCTCCCTGGTGGCATAGTGGTTAAGAACGCAGCACTGCAAGCTGGCCACAGCCAATTCAGTAGGTGTTCGATGCCCGGTCCTGGAGGTGATCTACATACTTCATGGATCTGCCTGTTCTGATCCCTACTCTGTCCCTGGTGAAATCTCTCACTGGCCCTGAACCTCTGGCTTGTACCCTAATTCTATATGCATAAATAAATAAATCTTAAAACAAAACAAAACAACAACAAAAACCTCTAGTCAAATAGGTTAAGGTTAAATAAAAGTACCATCCTATGGAAAAAAAAAAAATGGAAACTCTTAGAAAAAAGAAAATCTAATGGTCACTGGAAATATCAAAGCACCCCAAGTTTATTTAAGAAACTAAAGTGTTTATTTTCCTATTCAGTCTTTCAAGTCCTTGTGTAAATTTATATCTGTGAAAATATTGATGAAAAATTATAAAATAAACTAGGTAGATACTGCTGGAAAATAGTTGACTGCAGGCTGTTACATTTGTCCCATTTTTCCTAGTTGTTCATCTGGTTTCACCTAAAGACATATGGAGGAAATAAAATTAACCCTTTTCTTTGTTGCTAACTTAAGGTAGACATCCTAGTCAAGGTTAATACTTTACAAGAAAAAAATACAAGATATATCAGATAAATGCAAACACCAAAAATGACAGAAATTGGATACACAGTTATCTTAGAAGAAAAATAAGGCAAGTAAAATAATATGAACCAAAATTATCATTTCATGTATCTCAGAAAAATGGAGAAGTGGCAAATAGTTTTAAAAGCAAGTATTCATAAAAACTCACAGGGTAAGTAGATGACTGAATTAAAAAGATGTGGCACATATACACAATGGAATATTACTCAGGATTCAAAAACTATAAACACATGCCTTTTGCAGCAACATGGATGGAGCTGGAAGGGATCATGCTTAGTGAAGTAAGCCAAAAGAAAAGAAAAAAAAATACTGGATAGTTTCACTCAAAGAAGGAGTATAAAGGATCAGGGGAGAAAATAATAATAATAATAAACAAGTATATACCAGAGACATTTTACAGGGATGGAGTGGGGAATGGGATCAAAAATGGGAGGGAGGGGGAGTGTACTGGATCATGGTGATGGCACAAGGGTGAATTGGTGGTGGGAAGCCCACGGGGATTACAACTGAGATGTAAAAGGAACAAAATGATGTAAAAATAAACTATTATATCATTAAAAACAAACAAAAAATGTATGGGGGTATAATTATGTGATAATAACTTATGTATATATAATAACTATTATATAGAATGTGTATAATTTTGTCATTGTGTAAATGAACAGCAAGACAGATTAATCTGAAGGAGAAAATGGAGAGCTAAAACAAAAGGTCATGGATTACTCCTAGATTATACCAAAGGAAGAAAAAAAAAAAGGTCAGGGATGTCTTACCTTAGTAAGACAAAAACAAAAACAAAAACAAAAAAAAAGAAGACATAAAACAGAAAAGACATGAATGTTTGGAATTTTGGTTTGCTTTGCTTTGTAAATCATGTGATAATATATAGAAAACCTAAGAGAATGCATTTTGAAACCTAGTAGATAATTAAATCAGCAAGTTAGTGGGAACTAAAAGTAAAATCATAGTTCAAACCAATTTTAAAAAGTGAACAAAATACAAGATCATTTACCATAACTCAGAATCCCAAAACATTTTGAAAGCTGACCATTGAGTTAACATCAAAAAAAAAATACATAAGCAAATACGTGTTATAGATACTCAAAGATATAGACAATAACTTCAGATTTTCCTCTATCAAATAGTGTATCACTAGGCATTATAGAATAGATAGGTAAGACTATTGATATTGTCAAATAGTTCCATAAAACTCTATAGCACGATGAAACAGAACAGTAAGTCCTAAAACATGCAAGTATGCATAAGGCAATAAGATGTAGAGATAGTATTAAAAACTACAGTGGGTTATTTTGTGTGTTAAATTAGTAAATTATGTTTGGTCAAAGTCACCCACTACATGAAGAAAATTCACTAACACCATATACAGAAAGAATCTCTAAATCCTCACCTAAAATTTAAAATGTGTCCATAAGGAAAGTAACTGATGTGTGAGTATAATTACAAACATTTAAGGGGAAAGATATTTATAATATTTAAATCTAACAAAGGGGGGTATTTATAATATGTAAAGGGATTTTCATTAATAACATAAAGGCTTTATGTCAATATAGAATGAACTAAATGTTTGAATAACCAATTCACGAAAGAAGCTCTAAGTGAGACTAACAAATGGTTTACATGGCTAGTAAGAAAAAATTGGACTTAAAATATCAATGAATTATTTACGAATATCAAGAAATAAATGACAGAGAAATACCAATTGTAGTGAGGCTCAGGGGAAAAAAAAAAACAAGATATATTGGCTGACATAAAAAGCTGATAAAGCAAGTCCAACACTGAGTATACACCCTAGATAAGTGTCTTGCAGAAAGAAATTGGAAGGGCATATAGAGTATTATACTAGCATACAGACATACACTAGATATGCCTTAGGCAAAACAGACAATCTAGTCATTCCATATATGTCAAAAAAAAATCATAATAACTATGTTTTTGTTAGAATGGGTTGGATTCCATTGAGATGATCATCGCGAAGGGAAATTAGTAAATTACATATCGTATAGCCTTGACTATAGTCCAGAAGAAATATCACCAAAAGTACAATTTTAAAAACAAAATTCAGAATAGTACCAAAAAAAAGCAAACTTTAGAACAAAATATTCTGCCCACATTAAAAATAAATGCACCCACTAGGCCTCCCTGGTGGCGCAGCGGGTTAAAGCACAGCACTAAGAAACTAAAGCTACTACAGCATGAGTTCGATCCCTGCCTGCCCAGGAGGTGACCATATGGCGTGGCAGACCTCTCCTGACCCGCCCGCTGCTCCTCTCAGCAGTGTACTTCAATGATCTGCCTGTTCTGCTCCCCACTCTGTCTGTGGTGAAGCCTCTCACCACCCCTGCACCTCTGGCCTGTACCCCAGTTCTGTATGCATAAATAAATAAATCTAAAAAAAAAAATGCACCCACATTAACAAAATGAATAGTGCCAAGAATATAAATGAAAATGTTTAACAATCTGTAGTAGATGAGAGGACTACATTGTGTAGAAATTAGGATGGATTCCCTTGCAGAAGGACAGTGTGGCTGGGATAAGAAAACAAAGGAAAAAAATAAAATTAAACAACAAAAGGACTTTGCATGAACGGAAAAATAAAATCTATAAGGACATAATCTGCCAATTAGGTTAATTGGTATTTAGATGCCAAGAGGTACACTTGACACATAGTAGATGCTCAAAATAGGTGATTAAATCAGAATTAAAATAAATTTGAACATCAAAGATATTCCAAAAGTATAATTAAAATATATAATTTGTTTTTTTTCATTGCATTTGTATTAATTTTTAATGTATGGTAATAAAAATGTAACATACCAGTATATGATTTGGGGTGCTAATCTACTGATCAGGCTGTTAATTTTTTGTACTAATATCAATAGCTTTAATTATTCAAGCATATTGTTTTCCATAAAATGTTTAATTACATTTTCTCATTCATTCTAAAAGTTTTACAGCATATTCTCTTGGGTTTCCTTGGTATATAACTACATTGTTTCCAAATAATGAAAATTTTGCCTCTTAATTATTTCACATGTTGTTGCTTTGTCAGAATATTAATTATAATAATAAGATCTTTTTTTGATTTTAACATGATCAAGTTATCATTGATTTGTGTTTCTTAATTATGATGTTAACTACAGTTTAACACAGATCTCAAACATGTCGAATAATTCTACATTAGTCCCATATCCTGGATTTTTTTTTTCTAATTATAAGTGAATTTTAGTTTTCTTTTTCTTTAATTAATCTCTATTGCCTCATACTATCTTTCTGAAAAATAAATGTTTGTTGATGATTTAAAACATATCTTAATAATCAATATAGGCTATATTGTGATAAATGACAAAAATAAATCAGTTTACCTTAAAAACATTTTTTTTCCAAAAGTAGGTTTGCAATATGGTCTATAAACACTTTAAAATTAAAGAAATATATATGTGCTAGAACTAATAGACACTGCAAGGTTCTTATTTTTTACTAGAAGTTCATATTTGATGACTGCATAGATAAATCAAAACTTTTTAGAAAGATCTTAATATTTCAAAATTGCATTTGATAAACATAACAATGATAAACTTCTCTTTAAATCTGTTTGTAAAAAAAAAAAAAAAGATTTTATTTATTTATACATACAGAACTGTGGTACAGGCCAGAAGGATTCACCAGGCACAGAGTGGGGAGCAAGACAGGCAGATTGATGGGGCAGCAGGCAAGGCAGGAGAGGTCTGTTGGGCCATGTGGGTCACCTTCGGTAGGGGGCGGGGGGGGGCGGAGGGGTATCAAACTCACACTGAAGGGGTTACAGCTTGCTTGCAGTGCTGTACTTTAATCTCTGCGCTTCCAGGAAGGGCCACGTGTAGTATATTAACAAAATTGAAAGGTGTATGTGCTTTGTGGAAGAACTCATTTGCTACTTTTTCTCCAAGACTATGTGGATATCAGTAGGTCATGTATTTGTACATACTTAGCTATTGAATTTACTTGTTGCCTAAATATGATGATTCACTCAATATAGTTCATAGGTCAATTATAATAGTTAACTGAATATTTTTTCACTACTAAATCAGTTGTCTTTTGTGAAGATGATCAACCTCAACTCCCTTGCCAATGGGTTATTCATTTTCATGTTTTGTGATACCCCCCACCACCAGCCATGTTGCTAAGTAGAAATAATAATAATAATAATAATAATAATAATAATAATAATAATAAAGGTAATTTTTAAAAGAATGGTTCTTAATAAAATAATGTGTATTCTGGTTGATTTAGCCTTTCAGAGAGTAAAGAACACATTCCAAGTTTCTTTTGTAGTTTGATGTTTTGGGACATGTTAATCTACAAATATTTCACTTTTAATAGAATAACCCTGATGGTGCAATGAGTTAAAGGGCAGCACTATGAAACTAGCCACAGCCACTTCAGAGTTCATCCTGGCCAGGGAGGTGACCCACATGGCCCAGCAGACTTCTCCTGTCTCGTCCGCTGCTCCCCTCAGCAGTGTACTTCCTCAGTCTGCCTGTTCTGCTCCCTGCTCTGTGTCTGGTGAATCTTCTTGTTGGCCCCTGCACCTCTGGTCTGTACCCTAGTTCTGTATGCATGCATGTGTGCATTAATTAATTAATCAATTGATCTTTTAAAAAAATAAACATAGACACATTCCTTAGATTTCCCTCAATTTATTTTTTAAATAGAATTCTCATTTAAATTTTGGTAAATAATACATTTTTGATAACATTATATAAATAATAATATGGGCATTGGCTTTACCTTAGTACAAATTACATGTGTGTGTGCAAAACTAGTCTCCAAAATTCTCATTGCAGTCAGAGTTAATAGTCAGAGGAAAAAATAGTTTAGTCAACAAACCACTAAAAGTCATCTATTGAATATATCTGTGCTTTTAGTGCCTAAGCATTCACCCAAAGTAATGGGGATTTCATGAAGTCTGCAGTTATTCTTATGTGATAAGTCTGGAATTATCTTTTCTCTCCTTAAAAATTAAAGGAACCTTACAGATACTGACATTAAACATACTGATGGGAGTTATGATCATATGTCAGAAAAATATATAATTCCTTTGGGTTCTGAAAGAAGCTGACAGCATGCCTATAAAATATTAACTACTCACAATAAAATTCTTTCACAAGAAGCAAGAGGTTAGAAAGAATGTGGAGGCACTCAACAATGAATTTTGATTAACCAGTTGACTTGAATCCCCTTGTTCTAGTTTTCAAATATTGTATCAATGGATAAAAAAGTATAGAAGTCACTAGAAAATATTTACTTGGCAAATGTTTGAAATATTAAAGAAATGTGAAAGCCCTCCTCTTAAAATATATGTGAATAGCAAATTTGAAATAATGTATTTGGCAGGAATGCACATGGTGAAGTAGTAGTTGTTCCCATAACTACTCCCATAAGTCAAAAGTTTGTCATTTTGATGATAACATCTCCCCCAGGTTTTACAACATACCCTACCCCCTTCTCCTGGGTAAAATTTTTAGATAATTTACAAATGCTAGTTCTATTCTATCAATACTTATTTTAAAAGGCTATATCCTATAGCAATTTCTTTAAACAGGATATTTAGGTATCTGTTTACTTGTTTACCAGTTTGAAAAAATCAAACACAGCTTGAAATGCAGTGAATTAGCAATGTATAAATAAAATAAGATCTCCCAGGAATTATGCATACCAGATAAAGGACTGAAAACATCAGATGGGCCTTTATGCACCTTATTTAGTTTTTTAAAGACAGTAAATCAGTTCCAAACTGATCAAGGCTGTGTTATTATTTTAGTTTCTAGAAAGTAACAAAGAATAGCAATAAGGAATTTGTATTCATCTAGTTTTTGTTTTTTTTTTTTTTAATATCAGCAGGGTCAGTTCAACTAATTTCAGATACATGCCTATATGGAAAAATCACCTATTCCTACACATGGCCTATAAGTAATGTTACATGGTATTAATTAGTAGTTCTCTCCCATGTGAGTAGGAATTGGTGTCTTCAATAGACACCATAGAGATTTCACTTTTTGTTTTTTAAAGATTTTTTATTTATTTATGCTCACAGAACTGTGGTACAAGCTAGAGGTGCAAGAGTGTTGAGATGATTCACCAGAAACAGTGGGGAGTAAAACAGACAGATTGACAAAGTACACTGCTGAGGAGAGCCGTGGGCGGGTCAAGAGAGGACCGACATGCCATGTGGGTCAACTCTCTGGCAGGTATTGAACTCTGCTGCAGTGGCTTAGGAGAGCTTCATAATGTGATGCTTTAACCTGTTGCGCCATCAGGGAGAGCTCAGATTTCACTTTTAAAAAAATAACCCTAGAACTATTTTGTCTCCAACTTTATCACAATCACACTTGACAAACTAACCATAGGTCTATTAAGTAAAGTAAGAATAATCGCAATATTCTCATTTCTATCTTGCCCCAATGAGACAAGAATCACAAAATTAACTTAAAAATTGAGTCATAGCAAAGTTAGGTAAATGACGAGACATACAGTGTGTGAGATGTTTTGATTTGCTTTGAATTCAATTTAAAAAAATTAATGAACCATGCAATTTTTATTTAGTTGGTTCTCACAAAGATCTTATCTTCAGCTAATTACAAAATATCTATGCACATGGAGGACTACGGTATTATTGACTTGACTTACCTTGCAATTCATATTCTTAAAAGTATATGCAACATTAATTGGTAATTAGGGATTTTTAAGTTAATTTTCTACATTTTTAAGTTATTTAATAGTAAATATTAAATTTGTATATATAATACATTTTAAAGTAAATACTGCTTTTTCAGGAAAACAGGTAATAACAGTTAAGATAATTTTGCAATGTAAAAACATTATATTGTTTGCTATATTAATTTATTAAAATGGAAGATATAAAGACTATACATTTTAAAGTACAGAAAACCATTGAAGAAAAAAACAAATAAGTCAGTGGGACAAATTGAGAAATGATTCCATTACATATATAAAAAGTCAGTACATAAAACAGATGTCATTTATATTATAGAGACACTATAGCTTATTCCATAGAAATTTGTTGGTTCAGGGCTCTCCCTGGTGGCACAAGGGGTTAGAGCGCGGCAACATGAAGCTCTCTGAAGCCACTACAGCACCAGTTTAATACCTGCCAGGGAGCTTACCCATATGGCTTGGCAAACCTCCTATGACCTGTGCTTTGTTCCCCTCAGCAGTTTGCTTTGCCAATCTGCCTTTTCTGCTCCCCACTCTGTCTCTGGTGAATCCTCTCACCCACCACACCTCTGGCTTATACCCCAGTTCTGTAAGCATAAATAAATAAATCTTAAAAAAAAAAAGAAAAGAAAAGAAAGGAAAATCAGTGTGTTGGTTCAACTCGAGTACTAATCACTTATATATGTATTTTTTGTTTGTTTTTTAAAGATTTATTTATCTATGCATACAATAACTGGGTGCAGGCTGGGGGTGAGAGAATTCACCAGAGACAGAGTTAGAAAGCAGAACAGGCAGATTTACTGAAATACACTGCTGAGGAGAGCAGCAGGTGCGACAGGAAACTTCTGCTTACCCATCTGGGTTATCACCTTGGCAGGCAAAAGAGAGAAAATTGGTTGTAGTGGCTGGCAATAGCTTGATAGTGCTGTCTATTTAACCCCTGAGCCACCAGGGAGACCCACTAATCATTAATTAAAAAAAAAAAAAAGAAAAAAGCTTAACCACACAAAAAATGTAAATGGCCACATATTTTCTTAAAATAATAAAAGAAAGTATATATTTAAACATTTTCAGGAGATGAAAGTAGTTTAGCTTTTTTTTTTTAATTTTGAGAACAGAGTAAATGATTAGCACAACATATAAAATGAAGTTCAATATACATTTGTTTTTTAAATGCTGGGTTTATTCTAATTCAAATTAGTAATCACAGAGATACTCTGTTATGAAATATATAAATAATGACAGTAAAACAAAAAAATAAATGTAGGTTGTTTTTCATGGAAATGTTAAGCATCAAATACGCTTTTTAAATTTTATCAACCTTAATATTCTACTGATTTTTAGCTACTGATGGAAATAATTTTTAAAAATGGGGGGAAATACCTCATAGATCTAAAATATACATCTACTAAACTGTCATTTCTTCAAATCTAGGTTATAAGGACTATACATTTGCGAAAAGATCATACCTCTCAATACTTGGGATACTGGATTGTAAGTATCTTAAAAGAGTATGTTCTTGAATATTATACTGCTGTTATTAGTTATCAAGATAAAAATAGCTATTGTGCTCCCTCTGGAAGACCATGTACTAAGATAAAATAGCTAGAAAGAATTATACAATACAATAAAAATAGATTTACCTTAATTGTTAATACCAATAAAAATTCCACACATTCTAGTTATGTTAACATTTCTTCTCATAAATTAAACAGATGAATGTTTATATATGTATAAACATATACATATGTTCATGACCCAACAAAGTACTATGTTTTTACTATTACACAGAAGTTTAAATTGTATAAGCATGTTTCAGAGTCTTCATAGTTACATAGTAAGTAAGAAATTGTTTAAAGTTAAGTAACACCACAGTTAAGGATGTGAATGTTTTTTATAGTTAGAATGTTTTGCCTTATTTGAAAAATCAATGTGGAGTTATGCCCTTGTCAAACAAACTGATATGAATTAATGAGGATGCAAATATTAAATGGCACCTCTAGTCATGTAAATACAAAAGTTTAGTAGTGAACACAAGTAGAAGAGAACATTTTCTAGAAGATATAAAATGTTTTTCCAAGAAAATATTATATATAATACACATGTAACACATATGTCTAGTGTCTATAGTGCGTAACTGGTATACCCGGTGTGACTTGTGACATGTTTATATTTTCCAAATACGCAAATGCATGGAGAAATGCTTGTTTATTAAGTTAACACAGCCACTGTGATTATCCTAATTAAAAAATTTCCAGGGTATTTATAAGATAATACTAGAAAATTATATCCTGTAAAGTATGCAGCAAGCCATTAAGCATAGCAAAAAAACTCAATTGGCACGAAAATACAATTATAATACATTCATGTAAACCTTTCAAGTGAACTAATTTTCAAATATCAATCATGACTGGTATTCATCATATCAACTTGAAAGGAGAACTTATATTTTTAATATTCATCAACAAGTTCTCTCTGTCTCACAAAGAAAAACATGTTAAATGAGGACATTGTCATAATTGTGACTGGTAATCTCTAATCATCCACATCTCAGAGCTCAATTTTGTATAACAGGAGCAAAGAAAAAAGCAATTGCCATTTCATCAGAAAAGGGTATTTTACCATCTCTTTAAAATGTGATGATTTATTCCTAATTAACAACTGATTAGGCGGCATTTCAAAATTTTTCTAACACCACACATGACTAACTCATAAGTAATCAAAGCATTAGATGAAAATTAAAAGCAGCAGTATCATAAAGTGTTGATGATCTACACCTGCATTACACATCTGTTGAAGTTAAATTTTCAGAAAAAGATAACTAACCATTGTCCATCATTTTAGAGTGTTAACTAAACATTCCTTCTTTTCTTAGTTTGCAAGAAAATAAATGTCATGATATTGTGAATAGATACAAAGATCTAAAAGAAAAATATGCCGCAAATGAAATGGGTTATATATAAAAATGAAATGAATTATAAACGATGTTAATAATATGGATTTATTCTCCCCATTATAGCAGTTTTGAAAGATATTAGCTAAATATATTTCTAATAGGTATGCTACTTTCTTAACCGATAGAGATTTTTTTAAATCAGCTAAAAGTCAGTTGGGGCCAACCTTTGTAATTTCTGAAGAAGACAGACTTCCTCAAGAAGGATGTACATAGATTTATATAAATATTAATTATGTAATAGGTAATATATCAGATAATGGGTGAATTTCAGTTTTGGAACAAAAAATGACTTAAGTTTTTGTTTTCCTTATTGCAAAAGTAAGAGTGCATGGTGGTGCAAGGGAAAAAGTGGAGGTTGACCAAATCCTCCATCCATTTGTCAACTTTGTGAGAACACAGTAAATTAACTTATAAGAATGAGGTAGGGGCCCTCCCTGGTGGTGCAACAGGCTAAAGCACAGGACTAAGAAGCCTAAACCACTTCCACATGAGTTCGATCCCCGCCTGCCCGGGAGGAGATCCACAAGGCACGGCAGACCCCTCCTGAACCGCCCGCTGCTCCCCTCAGCAGTATACCTGGACAGACTGTTCTGCTCCCCACTCTGTCTCTGGTGAATCCTCTCACCACCCAAGCACCTCTGGCCTGTACCCCAGTTCTGTATGCATAAATAAATAAATCTTAAAAAAAAAAAATGAGGTAGGCTTTCAAAGTCTCTGATGACCACTCAAGCATAGCGATACATTAAGAATTTGAATTTTGATAGAAGCAGATGAGCAGATCTAATAGATTTTCTTTGATTTTAGCTGTTTATAAACAAAATTGCCTTCTAAAGTCCTTAATCCTGTCACTCCTTGGTGGCACAATGGGTTAAAGCACAGTGCTAGTGCTATGAAGCTATCTAAAGTCACTGCAGCATGAGTTCCATCCCTGGCCACTGAGATGACCCACATGGCATGGCAGACCTCTCCTGACATTCCAGTTCCCCTCAACAGCGTATTTCAGTAGATTGGCCTGTTATGCTCCCCACTCTGTCTCTGATGAATGTCTTAGCCCTTTACCCCCGCACCCCTGACCTGTACCCAGTTCTGTGTGCATAAATAAATAAATCTTTTTTTTAATAAAAGTTTTTTTTTAAGATTTATTTATTTATGCATACAGAACTGGGGTACAGGCCAGAGGCTCATGGGTAGCGAGAGGCTTCACCAGAGACAGAGTGGGGAGCAGAACAGGCAAATCGACGAAGTTCACTGCTGAGGGGAGCAGCGGGCGGGTCAGGAGAGGTCTGCCACACCATGGGGTCACCTCCCGGGCAGGCGGGAATCGAACTCATGGGGAAGTGGCTTTAGCTTCTTAGTGCTGTGCTTTAACCCGCTGCGCCACCAGGGAGGGCCAAATAGGCAGATCAACAAAGTATACTGCTGAGGGGAGCA
>NW_004567103.1:68255983-68261595 GCF_000260355.1 Condylura cristata | reverse complement strand
ATATATAGTCAGCTAATCCTTTCTGTCAAGCTCTTTCATTGGCTCACATGTCCACACTGAACAATAGAACTAAGAAGTGTGAACTGCTTAGCATAACTGAATTAGGATACTTGAGCATACTCAGTAGACTCCCAAAGCAGTATTCTAACATACTAGTAGGAAGAAAGCCAATGGAAAAGGCACTGTCAGTTTAACATTTAAAAAAAAAAAAAAAAGTGTGTGATCCTCATGTAGGCTCTGTTTGGTTTTTTGTTTGTTTTTTAAGATTTATTTATTTATGCTTACAGATCTGAGGTACATGACAGAGGTGTGGGAGGTGAAAGGATTCACCAGAGACAGAGTGAGGAACAGAACAGGCAGATCAACTGAGATACAATGCTGGGGGGAGCAGCGGGTGGGTCGGGAGAGGTCTGCCATGCCATGTGGGTCAACTCCTTGGCTTGGGATCCAGCTTGTGCTGCAATGGCTTCGGAGAGCTTCATAGTGCTGTGCTCAACATGTTGTGCCACAGGAGATCCCTGTGGGTTATTTTTAATGTTTTAAAATTTAAAAGGAAGTTAACTGCATATCATGCATTTTGTGATGTTTTTAAATGAAGCAGCATTTCAAGAATAAACCTATGCCAACACCATCATGATCCACTTTGGGATTGGCAGAAATAATTAGAAGTTGTTGGGACTTAACCAGGACATTCTATTGAGGTTGTCAAAGCAAAACCACTTGGGTATCATGGAACAAGGAACCACCTCGGTATCATGCAACAAGAAATTCCCCACACTCACAATGGATGTCTAATCTTCACTATATACTCATTTATAATATCAACTTTTGATTTAGACTATTTCATAAATACCTGTTTAGTTTAGTTAATGATTAAAATAAATACAAGAAGAATTTGCATATACTGTTGGTGAGATCAGCAATTTTTCAATTAATTTATCTTGAATGTAAATCCTACCAATAAACTTTATATTCGGCATTAAATTTATACCATGTATGAAAATCATTTCAAAATTAAACAGCACCAATATCAATAGTATAAAATGATCAAGTGTCTTAATTGAAGTTGCTTTGTAAATGCAAAGGCAATTAACATAAGTACTTATTTTTCTCATTCAGAAAAGACAATTTTAAATATGCAAAATCAAATATCATGCATGAAAATGTGTTCTAGTGACAAATGTTTTTCATTTTATACAACTGTCTAGAATTGCACTTGTATGTTTACAAATATATACCCAAGCTTCTTAGATATTGGCACAAGTAAAGAATAGCCTATCCAAAAATCATCCAATTATATAAATGTGCAAACTGCAGTTCAGAAATGAAATAGTTTTATTCTAGCAATTTGGTAGTCTAAGAATTTCAAAGTATGACTAGAGGAGATCTCAAAGGGATCATCTGATCAGCATTAAGCAAGAGTTTTTAAACTACTCTGGACTAAGAAAACCATTTAGTCTTCCCTGTGTGCTTCCTCAGAGATGAAGAACCACTATTAAACATATTTCATCTATTAACCATCAAAAAGTTTGAAAGCAATAAATAGATACCTCCCCAGCTGCTATTTTTCAAAGCTCAACCTACATTCTTAGTACTTTTACTCACAAAACCAAGTTATTCAATCTACTGGTTTTTACTCATTCTCTGGAGAATGAAGATTTCATTTTACATTTTAAAAGACTTATCTATTTTTGCATACAGGAACTAGAGTACAAGCCAGAGGTGGGGGGTTGGTGAGAAGATTCACTAGAAATGGAGTGGGGAACATTACAGGTGAACTCACTAAAATGCCCTGCTGAGGGGAGCAGCTGGAGAGACAGGAGAACTCTGCCTCACCATGTGGGTCATCATCCTGGCAGGCTAGGGATGGAATCTGTGCTGCAGTGGCTGTAGTCTGCTTCACAGTGCACTGCTCAGCCTCTTGCAAAAGGAACGGGGCCATCATTTTACATTTTTTTTTTAAATTAGGAAACCCTAGTGCACACAAAACAGCAAATAAAGCAAAGTGATCTATATAACATAGGGCATATATGTGATTACTAAATGGACTTATTTCACAATAGCACCGTTAATGCAGATTTGAATATATCTCGAAAATTAGAACTTGCTTCCTATTTCAAAATCTGCCATTTAGCTGTACCAACTCAATTTTTGTCCAAGTTTAAAACTATAATGTACTATTTTTTTTATTTGCTATATGTCAAAAAAAAAAAAAAGAAGCAGCAGTGTGTTTGAACCCCTGCTAACTCTGTTAAATTGACAATTTCCTTAATAATTAAATAGGAAAAATACTTTCTAGAATATTTGTGGAGCTGTCTTAGATTATATATATATAAATCATCTATCACAGGACCTGTTATGCAATAACCATCCAATTAAGAGTATTTTTATAACCTAAATTGCTGTTCTTGCAAGAGTCGTTTCCTAATCACGTATCAGAAATATGAAAGTCAATCATCATGAATTCTTCTTTCTGAGATTTCACTGCATGTTATTTTTTTTCCCTTCACCCACACAATATTATCTTCCTTATTACACAATAGGGGTACTGCAATAGATTTTTAACTATTTTCTTTCCTCCACTCGCTTTTTTCCCAATTTTGGAAAACACAGTATCACAGTGCCTTTAGATTTAAAAAGTCACGCACAAACAAAAAAGAAAAAACAACTAACAAATAAGTCTTGTTTTTACCAAGTGCAGGTCAATTCTTTAACATGCAAGCTTCCAAAAAAGTAGCTAGCTCCTTCCTGCCTATCAGCCAGACATTGCAAAACAATTTTCCTCTATGCACCTTTTCCTTAATACCCTTCACTTGCTTACCTTTAGTGTTATCTCGGCCATTCTCCAGCACCAAAATAAACTATTTTTCATTTGCTATTATAATAATTCTTGGTTTCTGATTACATGCATAACTCAGTAATAGCTTAAGGTTGATTTTTCTACACTAAATGTGAGACCCTTGACTAAAATCCCATATTTTTTTTAATCCCCTAGCACATTATATATACCCCAGGAAAAAAAAAATATATTAGTTGAATTTTGAAGGAAAGTCATCACACTGACATCTAACTATGAAATACGGTTATAAATTACACAAAATGTAATATTTCTCTAATTTTGGCTACATCTTTATTATATATCCCAGTAATGTATATTTAGAATAATAAGATTGCTAAGTGTTAATTGATATCCTTTGGATAGCTTTTCCTTTTTACCATTTCAATCTTTCTGTCTCTCATAGAACTGACATATTTTTATTTGTCTGTTTGCATCTATATTATAAATTTTATGGATTCTCATCTTATAAGCCTCTTCACAAATAGCATCTGTTTATACATATATTAAATATAATGTCCTTTATACTAGAAATGCCTTAAGTGTGTGTCTTTAATTATTAGTACCCTGACTGATGCAAGTAATTTTATTCATGTTAGCTGAATGAAATAATAAATGTAGATAATAATTTTGATATTGAAAGTCAGATCCAGATATAGAGTCAAATGTAAGTATGAAAGCTGTAGGCAAAAATCTTCAGGATAATTGCACACTTTTTTTTTCCTCTGAATGACTACTGAGAAGGAGTATTGCTGTTGGTTTTCACTTGGATGTTGGTTTGGTGTCCAATGACACAACATAAATAATGCACACTGATTTCCTGACATGTACTGTTATGCACTAGTGAAACATCAGGTGCACTATTATGTGTGTTGGGTATTGTTACCAACAAATCTATGCTAGTGTTCATTATTATTGTGTATGAGAAACCTGGTTCTCTAGGAGATTAGGGAATGTTCTCTGGATGCGATAAATGTAAAAAAGTGAAAACAATTATTAATACCAAAACAATAAAACTATAGGAGGAGAAGAGACAACAGAAGGTGGTTGGTCAGAGACGCAGGGGAAGAACAAAATTAAGATGAGATAAAGGAAAAAAGAATACCAGAAAAAGTTGCCAGAATAATTTACAGCAGAGCAGTCAGTTATTCAAATAGAACCTCTCTTGCTCATCTTGGATTAAATTAATCTATGTTGCTACAATTTAATTGTTTTCTTTCCACGCCTGTCCATAACATTGAGTTTTTATGAATTAATAATAGGCTAATAATACTAAATAAATAAAATTATCATGAAATAACTTTTTGGTCAGGTAATTATTTTGTTATAGCATATCTTGTGTTTTATTTATTTCCCTACTAATTTTCTTGATTCTTTGAAAATTACTGCACTACTTCCAGATGGGAACTAGAAATCAGAGTATAACTTTTTCACTTCTGACATTTCTATTTCCTGATAATATTTCAAAAACTAATTAAAGGCCTTGTGCCACAAATAAGTAAAAACATTCTTATTTAAAATGAAGTTCACAAGAAGTAGAATTAATTTTTGGTTTTCTAATAAGTGTGACAAGTATTTAGGCCTTAAGCGTGTAAGTGTAATAGTTTGTCCTCAAAATAGCTTACCACCTTTGCTTATAAATTCTGTTCGGCAGGAAGGTAGAAGAGATGGTGGAAGATATTAAAATTTTATTTTATGTGGATATTATTTGTAAAAGACAAGATATAAACAGGAAGTTGATAGGTGTTGTATATGTGTGTGTATTTTTCCCTGCACTCACTTGACTAAGAATGCACAAGTAATTAACCTCCTATTCACTTTATCATAAGAACATAATGCTTCAAAATGCTAGAAATTATAGTTAAATGTCAAGTAGGCATGTGTTTTTAATTTATATTTTCTCTTGAAAACAAGCTGCTTGACTCGTATATCATGTGTGTCTTGAAATCAGCACTCTGGCTGTATTAATGCCACGTCCCTGTCTTCCAATGTATTATTCAATTCATCGTGACAAATTGTACCTACTGAGAGTTTTAGTGTCAAGTGCCTTTTGGCATGGGAGGAAAAAAGTGTAAAACTTAAAAATGAAGTTTAGATAGTCCTTTAAAAATATGATGCATATGCTTGTTATTATGTACTAATTTTTAGCACTTTGGTACCAAAAGTTAGCTTCTTCTGCAGTAAGAATATACTCCCTATAATTTTATATTTCATATTATTTTACATTCCAAGTTATTATAATACCCTACCATCCTGATAGATTTTCATCTTGGCAATAAAAGTTCAATGTAATTAAATATTTAACTCTTTCAATTTTCTAGAAAGTCTGAATTAGATCTTTCAAGATGGCAAGGGAAAGCAATTTACCTTTACTGTTCTTCCTCTTACAACTTGCAAATCACCTATATTTCAAAACTGAGTCACTTTTCTAGTTAATGAAGTTAATGGCTTCATCATGCTTGTATAATCCACATTGTACAATCTATATAATAAAAGCAGAAAATGATATGGTCCAGTCTTGATGTTCATGAATATTAAATGCTGCAAAATAATTAGATAGTAAAAATGGAAATATAAATAAAAATAATGAGACACTAAAGAAAATGTTTACATGGCAATATGTCAATTTTAAGAAGATTGCACAGTAAAATGGTAGCACATGTGTGTACAACATGATTGATGGTCTTCCATAGCATTTTGATATGTATCATCACATTTGATCTTCATAATAACCTGCTAAGATAAATATTCTTTGCATTCTCAAAAATATATCTCC
>NW_004567103.1:68232172-68255113 GCF_000260355.1 Condylura cristata | reverse complement strand
TTTAAAAAATAAAATAAAATTCTACAAAGTATAACAATTCTGAATTAGAAATGTTTGTTAATTAGATTTTCTTGCTGTTATTCATTTATACACTTAAAATATGTTTTTATCAAATTTCTGATCCTGGCCCTCTCTGATATGTTCTTCTACTGCCAGGACCTCAACTTCCTTCTCTTTACAAATGCCCCCTAAATACTTTTTCAAGGGTTTCTTAAATCTTACATCGTAATTTTTCTCTGTGGAGTCCTAGCTCAATAGTAGTTTATCTGGAAATATATTAGGCCCTCAGACCCTACATACACCTAAAAGAATGAAATAACTCTGTCAGCAGTAATTCTGTATTTTGCCAGATGTTCGCATAATCTCCACTCCAGGTCAAGAACCAAGATTTCCCCATAAGCTGCCTAATTCTTTTTTCCTATTTCTTTTATTGTTAGCAATATAGTTTTCATCACCAACATGTACACACTCAAAAGTTGTTAGAAGAAAACAAAGACTCAAGTACTCAAGACTTAGAGTTGCTTATGATTATTTCTCAAATGTTGTAAGTATTGAAAACATTTCTAATATTTTCAAAACCATAGCCTTCTAATGTTGACATAAATTCTGTTTTCATATTGTAACTTAACAATAGCGTAAGTAGGTACAAAACTAGATATGCAATCCTCATGCCAATAGCGACAACAAAACAGTCCAAGACAAATTCGCCAATAAATACAAATAAACCTTTGAAAATCATGGTAATATGCTAGGTGGGCCAAAACAAAACCACACTGAAGTAATCAAATAGACACACATATATAAATACTCCTGAGTTTCTAATTCTAATTCATCTGCTGTCCCATTAATTTATGAATTCTTATCTGAAAATGTCATTTTGTCTTGATTACTAGTACCAGTAACTATTATTTGTACATTCACCCTACTATACATTCCATTGTCCTATAATGTGCATTCACTGCTATACATTTCATTGTCCTATAATGTTAAATTGACAGATAAGAGACCCATGTTATAAATACAAATGCAATTTCAGTGATGAAGTCATTTGGAAATACTTGTTTATAAAATTACCACACAAATAACTTGAAATAAATGTTTGTTCATTTTTAAATAACAAAAATTTAAACACACAACTGAAGCATCCACTTAGAGACTATATATACTTCCCCTTCATAGGGGAAGGAGACTTAGGATTTGTAGTCTTAGGAGCAAATTTAGAGAAACACAGCCTATATTCCTGCAATAGCACACTGGTATTTCTCATCATCACCATAATAAACTGAAATAGATGATTCTGTTTGGCAGAATACACTTTGCATTCCTGTGCTCTCTGTCCTGCACATTAAACTCTATCATTTTTCCACCTTAACTATAGCAGTGTGCTTAATTTCATGGTACATTATTGTTTCACTTGTCCTATCTTGCCTATTGGATTAGAAGGACTCAGGTTTTGGTTTTATGTTCGTTCATTCACAAAGATGTACAGAACTCCTACTTCCTACAGTATGCCCAGCACTAAGAATAGCAGTAAGCAAATTATACACTCTTTTCCCTCAAGCAGTATATATTTGGGTAGGGAAACAATTACAAAGCAAATATCATAGAATGTTGATAGTCATAAATAATAAGACAAAAATTAAGGCTAAAGTAGAATGCCAGAGGATTGCTTAAGGTAATGGCACCAAGGAAAATTTGCCTGATGAGGAGAGCATGTGACCTAAATTAGCTGAATCAAATTTCAGCTCTCAATTTTACTTATTATATTCATTTGTTAGCTAGTTATTCCCACAGATTAGTGCACCTTGAGGTACAAAGATTGTTGTACTTGTTTTTTTTAAAGATTTATTTATTCATGCATACAAGACCTGGGATACAGGCCATAGGAGGAGGGGTGAGAGGATTCAACAGAGACAGAGTGCAGAGCAGAACAGGAAGATGTACTGAATATACTGCTAAGGGGATCAGCAGGCAGTCAGGAGAGGACTGATGTGCCAAGTGGGTCAGCTCCCTGGCTGAGGATCAAACTTGTGCTTCAGTGGCTGGGAGAGCTTCATAGTGCTGTGCTTTAATTTCAGCAAGGAGGGCCCTCTACTTATTTTTTTTTTTTTTTTGATAGATTCAATCATTCCAAACTCTGGAGTCTATAAATGATAAAATCATCACAAAAACAGTGTAATTGAGCACCACTTTTCTTTATTTAATGTATCTAGAGTACTACTTTGCAGCTTCTCCTTTTTGAGCTGCCAATCAAATATGAAACGACCTCACTTCTGATGTAGTTTTTTTTCCACCATACTATTCCGCATTCAGTATTCACTGCACTTCCAATAAAAATCAGTGACTTATAAGAGAAGATGATAATTGTCAAAAGTCAAACCATATACCATCTTAACCTAAAGTGGCAAAGTACATGATGCACATGTAACAAAAGCACATCATCTTAATTTAGAAAACTTTTATTTCCCAAATGTAAACAGTGGCCAACATGTAGAAAACTTTATTGCCAAAAATAAGACACATTTGGCCCTCCCTTGTGGCACAGCGGGTTAAAGCATAGCACTGAGAATTTAAAGCCGCTTCCGAATGATTTCGATTCCCACCTGCCCCAGAGGGGACCAGATCAAATACCTGGGACTCAACCTAACAAACCAGCTAAAAGACCTTTACAAAAAAATTACAAAACACTGTTATTAAAAAATACAAGGAGACACCATAAAATGGAAAGACATCCCCTGCTCATGGATTGGGAGAATTAACATCATTAAAATGGTCATCCTGCCAAAAGCAATATACAGATTTAATGTCATCCCAATAAAAGCCTCAATGACATTCTTCAAATAAATAGTAAAAGTGTTGATGAGATTCACATGGAACAACAAATGACCTCCAATAGCCAAAACCCTCATATCTAAGAAAAAACAGAATGGAGGCATTACAATCCCAAACTTCAAGCTATACTACAAAGCCATAATAATCAAAACTGCATGGTACTGGAACAAGAATAGACATACAGATCAGTGGATTCAAATAGAAAACCCAGGTATAAACCCACAAGTTTATGGACAGCTAATTTTTGACAAAGGAGCAAAGAAGATACAGTAGAACAAAGGAAGTTTATTCAGCAAATGGTGCTGGAAAAATTGGGAAGCTACATGCAAAAAAAATGAAACTAGATTACTGCCTCACTCGAGTCACAAAAACCAACTCGAAGTGGATTAAAGACCTAGACATAAGAACGGAAACCATAAAATACCTGGAAGCAAAGATGGGCCAAACACTACACGACATACACTTCAGTGACATCTTTAAAGACAGAGCACCCAACGCCACAATAGTGAAGGCAAGGATAAATAGATGGAACTACATCAAGTTAAAGAGCTTCTGTACAGCAAAAGACAGACAGCCCACTAATTGGGAAAACATTTTCTCACACAAAACTAGTGATAAAGGATTGATCACAAAAACATATGGAGAATGGATGAAACTCAACAAAAATAAATTAAACAACCCCATCAAGAAATGGGCAGAAGAGCTAAAAAGACACTTCTCCAAAGAGGAAATGCAGATGGCCAACAAGCATATGAAAAAATGTTCAACATCACGCGTAATAAGGGAGATGCAAATTAAAACCACAATGAGATACCACCTCATCCCAGTGAGAATGTTACATCTTCAAACAACTAGCAACAATAAATGTTGGCAAGGATGTGGAGAAAAAGGAACTCTCCTGTACTGTTGGTGGGAGTGCAAACTAGTACAACCACTATGGAAAACTGTTGGGAGGTTCCTTAAACTGCTAAACATGGAGCTTCCCTACAACCCAGCAATCCCACTCCTAGGTATCTACCTGAAAGACACAAAAACACTGATTCAAAAAGATGCCTGCACCCCCATGTTTATTGCTGCTTTACTTACAATTGGAAAAACATGGAAGTAGCCCAAATGCCCAAAAGTAGATGACTGGATTAGAAAGATGTGGTACATATACACAATGGAATATCACTCAGCTACCAAAAAAAAGAAACACATGTCTTTTGCAGCAACTTGGATGGAGCTGGAAAAGATCATGCTTAGTAAGATAAGCCAGAAAGAGAAAGAAAAATACTGGATGGTTTCGCTCATAGCAGGGGTATAATGGACCAGGTGAGAAAATAATAAGAATAATGAACAGCCACATATCAGAGACATTTTGTAGGGGTAGAGTTGATGAATGGGATCAAAAATGGGTGTGGGGGGAGGGAAGTGCATGTGACTATGGTGATGGCACATGGGTGACTTGGTGATGGGATTACAACTGAGATGAAAAAAAATGTACAAAATGATGTAAAAATAAACTACTATATTAAAAAAATAAAATAATAAAATAAAATAGGAAAGCCAATCCCTACTTCCTAAAAAAAGTAAAAAGAAGAAGAAGAAAGAAAGAAAGCAAAAACAAGACTCATTTGGACATCCCAGTGTATGTCAATAAAATCAGCGGCAAATAATTTAGGAAATATCAATAGTTAAAAGATGAATCCACAAATGCTATCTTACTGTCATCTCCAAGTAGGCAGTCATCCCTCAGCCTTTGAACTGTCTTCTGTTAACATCTATTTTGGTTGCCAAATCTCTAATTAAGAAGGACTATATAGGACATCCCTGGTGGCATGGAATATAGTCACAGTAGTATGAAACCATCTGCAGTCACGGCAGCATAAGTTTGATCTCTGGCCAGGGAGCTACCTCACCTGGCACAGCAGACCTCTCCTGTATATTTCAGCAGTATATTTCAATAGATCCTCCTGTTCTACTCCTCACTTTGACTCTGATGAGTACTTTCATCCCTGCACTTCTGACTATACCTCGGTTCTTTTATGCATAAATAACTCAAAATTTTTAAAAAGACTATAAACATATCTTCATTCACACTTAACTATAGTATTTCTGGCTTGATTGCATGACTACAATCACAAAATTTGGTAAATATGACATGGAATTTCTTGGGAAATCTCTGAATATTACCAAATAATCAATTTCTAGTGCAACTCACTCTAGTATATTTTACTAAGAGCTGCCCAGGTGAAAAGAAGTCCAATTGCCAATCCCACGTCTGTAATTCCAACCATCTGCACTGTGACTTTTGATTTGAATTTCAAATTTGAAACTGCCATTTGTTTTCTCTATACAAAGCATCGAAATTCATACAGCATGTCTCTTTGAAATTAGTATTCACGCAGGCCTCTTGTTGCACCTCAATTCCAGCTGTTCCAAATTTGGTAAAATCCACCCTGTCATTTTTGCACATTGTAATAACAGACAACAGAACTGTAATGATTTATTCACAGTGTTAGGGAGTATAGATGAGGCCACTGGATATTGTTGATAAACATAATAGAAGTATATAAAAGTACTGAAATGATGTGTGTCTGTTTTTATTATTGAATGTCCTGGGAAATAAGAATTTACTAAATTTAAATTTGATTTCTCAAGTGCAACTAAGATATATCATATACTTTTTCTTCATTCTTAAAACTGTTGATGACGATACAATAACTCTCAGGTGTCAGAGGTCTATAGTTTTTGATGAAATAGGCAGACACCTTTAGGTATATATAAGGAGTAAAGTAGTGAGAGGTCCATTTCCACTAATGGAAAAGCTGAGGTCCATTTCTCAAATTAATCACTGCTGGAAAAAAGTAGCTTTATTTAGAAATTGTAGAGGTTTAAAGAAATTCAAAATGAGAAAAATTATATTAAACTTGCTATCATGCTTTAGTTGACAGGAGCATCAACTTCTTTTGAAGAAGGCATGAAAATAAGATAATGAGTTTGATTAGAGAGTTAACCAAATATACGATAAAACAAAAATCAGTCAGCATTTGGATCGCAGTTGGTATGTATTGAATGTTCTATACCAACACACTTCAATAAAACTATTTTCAATGATGGAAATGGTCTGTGTTTGGATTGTCATCTCAGCACTAGTCATGTGGAATATTAAGCAGCAAAAGTATAGTTATTATAATCCATAAACTTAGTATTTCTAGCTTCATTGAAATATAATTGACAAGGATAGCCCTCCTTGGTGGTGCAATAGGTTAAAGCACAGCGCTGTGAAGTTTTCTGCAGCCACTACAGCAGGGGTTCAATCCCTCGCCAGGGAAGTGACCCACGTGGCACAGCAATATATTTCAGTTACTCTGCCTGTTCTGCTCTCCACTCTGTCTCTGGTGAAATCTCTCAGCCCTCACACCTCTGGCCTGTATCTCAGTTGTATGCATAAATAATAAATAAATATTTTAAAAACAAGGTATGTAAATGACAAATAATATTTGCATTTTAAACTGTTTGTTCTCATGATATGGTTTACAAATGCATTGTGAAATGATCACCACAATCAAGTTACCTTGTGTGTGTGCATGGTGAGAAAACATTTGATTAACTCCCTTAGCAAATTTTCAGTGTTTGGTGTACAATATAGTAATATTAATAGTCATCATTATATCTAAAGAACTCATTCATCTTGTCACTGAAAATATGTACCTTTTGACCAACATCTCTCCATTTCCCTCATGTCCTACTCTGTTTCTAAGAGAAACACATAGATATATATTTATATATATTTAATTGTCTATATGTGCATGATTCTGACATATTTCACTTACTATAATGCCTCCAATTTGATCCACGGTGTCACATATAGAAGGATTTCTTATATGGTTAAATAATATCCTATTGTATAATTATACAATATTTTTATTCATTCGTCTATTTGGAACTGTACAATGTTTCCATAATTTGACTATTTGGAGTAGTATTTCAATAACACAATGTGTCCATTACAATAAAATTGTTTTTTTTTTTCCAATTAGGCACACAGGATATTTTTTATATGCAGCAACTTTAATTACTTTCATTTATATTTTACAATTTTCAGTGCATAGATTTTTCAACACTGGTCAAATTTATTTATAGCAGCTTATTTCTCTGAATTTTGTTTCCTGAACAGTTCCATATTTGTGTATAGCAATGTCCTATACAGATAAATCCCCACACATCCATTCAAGCTCCCTATGGACTAATTCCCTGTACTGTCAGCTCCTCTTGTACTTTACTGGAAACCTGACCTCTTTGTGTGCAGCAACTCAGAAAGTTGTGATATTGGCTAGGCAATCTAGCACCTATCAGGGAGAAAATGTGAGCAGAATGTCTACATCAACTCACTCTGTGCTGAGTAGTAATGAATAACTATAGGGGTTCTTGTGTACCCATATAGAAACACCTCTTTTCTCAGTGGTCCTCAGAGAATACTATATGCTTTCAGACTTATGAGCCAATGATTTAGGTGGCAGCCAAAGAACTTAGGGTGCTAATGTGTGAACGGACCCCTTTCTGGAAAATTCTGTTTGCTCGTATTATCACTGAAGGTATTTGGAAGGAAAGGGCAAGGAGCACCAACATGTTTATACTGCCTTACAGAAAACTGAAATTTATTTGGGCTCTATGGACTATCTTGAGAGACTATGCATGTTTTGATGGTGGGAGAGCTACAGCGACTGCATCTGAGGGAGAATTCTATATTGTCAAAAATTTAACAAGCATGTACACAAATGGTGCTTAACTAAAAATAAATAAATAAAATAATCACATTATTTGCCCAAACATCTCCTGGACAAAGCATAATAAAATATCTTATTAAAATTGGACAGACCATTGGCCTTCCCTGGTGGTGCAGAGGGTTAAAGCACAGCATTAAGAAGCTAAAACCACTTCAGCATGATTTTGATCCCTGCCTGCCCCAGAGGTGGTCTACATGGAGCGGCAGACCTCTCCTGACCCACCCGCTGCTCCCCTCAGCAGTGCCCTTCATAGATCTGCCTGTTCTGCTCCCCGATCTGTCTCTAGTGAATCCTCTCACAGCCCCTCCACCTCTAGCCTGTACCCCCTAGTTCTATATGAATGAATAAATAAATCTTTAAAAATAAATACATATATATAGATAGATAAAAATAAAATTGGACAGAACAGAATGTCACCAATCTCCTCCAGGAAGAAACTAGAAACCTTGAGCTTTTGCTTTTTTCCTTTGTGCTGAGTCTGGGTTAAGGGGTGTGGCACTGTAAGAAGTGTTCAGGCCCTGTTTAAACACTGCTTTTCTACTGAATTTAATATTGAGGTGTTCCTGAATGCCCAGCCCAACTGGTGCTCTGAGTTAGGTAATTTGGGAGACAGACCCTTGGGTCATAAAACTAGGGGTGCTATACCTGTAGTCTAAAACTTCACCCTTCCGGAAAAAGCTAGGAGCTGGACATTTTATCCTAATTGTAAGAGAGGAAAATGAGTGTTTGTATCGCAAGAGAGTCTCAACTTTCTCTAGCCATTTTGATGTGGATGTTTTCTCAGTGGCCTGCTATATAAGAGTCACTCAATTAGTTTCTAATTACTCTTGCAGAGAACATAATACATGATGCCATGTATTTGGTTAATGGGAGGAGAGATAGAATAGTCTTCTATTCTAGCATCTTGTTCCATAAGTATAAAGATAAAAAAAAATTGTTTTTATTTTTAATTAAAGTAACTATTTAACAGTGTAGTTCTACATCTTCTATATCTGTCACATATGATAAATATACAAGGTCAAATGCAAAATAAAATATATCACCAGAGTTTAAAAAGTAAGTACATTAAAATCAAATATCACTAACTAAAAAGAAATGCTAAAAAATTTATTTAAAAGATCTTCTAGAACACAGACTAAAATATGGAACATAGGCTACCCTGTTGGCACAAGATGCAGCACTAATGAAGCTATCTGCAGCCACTGCAGCACGAGTTCAATCCCCAGCCAGGGAGGTGACATATATGGCACAGGAGACATCTCCTGACCCGCCCACTGCTCCTCTCAGCAGTGTATTTCAGTTGACCTGCCTGTTCTCCTCCCTATTCTATCTCTGGTGAATCCGCTTACCCCCCACATCTCTGGCCTACACCCGAGCTTGTGTATGCCTAAATAAATAAATCTTGTAAAAAATTAAGTAAAAGATGGAACACTTCCTAGATAACTTACATTGTTACAGAAATTTAGTTTAGTAGAAAATAAATGAGTCCATAGAATCAGTTCTGTGGTCAAGCCCTTACTCCTTCCTTCCCCCCCTTATGCCTTCACACAAGCCACTCATTATTCCATGGCATTTTTTTTTTTAATACCTATGACAGGTTGAAATAATTTCAACATTACAACAATGGCCTAGGGATTAAATGAGGTATGTATGTATAAAGCATCTAACAGGATGCCAAGCCCAAAGTAGATACTAAAAATATTTTCAATTCTCAAATTCCTTTAGTAATTAGATACATAGCGGTTTATCACATACAAATTAAGTTTCCTTTCCTTCCCCTCCAAAAGAGAGCATAATGCATTTTAATTTAAAGAGATGAAGAGAAATTTAGCACAATAGCATGTTTATTTTATTAACTGTAACTAGAAGAGTTACAGTTAATAAATTAAATGTAAGTTATTAAATGAAAGAGCATTGATTCATTCTGCTTTGTTAATCAACACAGTCTAGTGCTTAAATGAGTGAACACTACTACTAGTAATGCAATAAAATTTCTTGAATAAAGAAGACATTAGCAAATATATAAATGTACTCTCTTAAATTCTTCAGACCTCAAAATTTCAGTCAGATTAACTTAAAGTACAGAACTCAGTTTTAAGTTATAATTCCTGGTTGATATCTGCTATTTATTTTTATTTTTATTTCAAAATGCTTTTCATTTCATCCTCCACTCCACTATCACTGTCACTGTCATTTCTTTACCCTGATGTCCTATCTCAGTGAGTACATTACCCTCCTGCTGCAGCCTATATTGTAGTGTTTCACCATTGACTCATTCCTCTAAACACGCAACACACACTGGGAAGGTACAATAAGTCAATGGTGAAGAGTACCTAGGAGTCATTACTAGTGCAGAGGGACCAATGTTTATAAATAACTTAGACACCAGCACACATAAATAAATATTTTGTAAGATATTTATATTTAAAGGTAAATGGGTGAGGTCCTACTTTTAAATATAAACAAATTTGTGATTTTTATAAATAGATAAACATAGCATAGAGTCATCACACTTCATTGTTTAAATTTGTATGTATCCCAAGAGGAGAAAAGAAAAAAAAAAAAAAAACAGAAAAACATTGCTGTCAGAGCAGCAGAAAGTAAGCACAATTCCAACATTTATTATTTCTCTTATAGCAAGTATCTCCCTTGGAATCATTTTTTTCACAGATGTCAGAGGGGTTAAAATATCAAAGAAGGTTTGCTATAAAATTGATTTCATCACATTCTCGAAGTTAAGAACTCTTAATTCCTAGTTTCCGTTGTATCTTGAAATAGCTTAATTTTACTTTTAACATTTTGAAATGTCCTAGTCTCCACTCTACAACCTGACTTTCTAAGACCTTCACACCCTCATGATGCGGATGCCAGGCAGCACCCTCAATGAATGCACAGTACTAGTCATTCTGGTTTTTAAAGGCTGAAAAATTATTTCTAGTCACCTAACTTTAATTTCCCGAACAATGGAAAGCCTTCCAAATAAAGTCCTTCTAGTACTACTAGTCAGCCCTTCCTCTATTTGATTGCCAGGCCTTCCTGAACACTCAGAATCATGTACTGTTTATTACTCTTCTATCTTTCTGCTTTGCCATTTAGAGCCTTCAATTAGCCTTTATTTTCTGAAATGTTCCATTTCTTTAAATTTTCCTACTTGCTCAATTTATAATAGATAATTTTAAGTTCAATGTCTTACTTTTTTTTAATATACCAAGTAACATTACTCATTTCTTAAATCTAATAAGTTGAAGCTATTTTCCTAATAGTAATTATTATAGGGATGGATTGATTTTTTTCAAAGTGCTTTAGAAACGTAGTAAATGCTCTGCTAACAACTGATAATGATAACTGATAATGACTGAATTATGGTTCTAAGCTAAAGAATGATATCCATCAAAGGACTTCAAAGTTTCTGGTAGAATAAAATGGAACACAGGTTTTACACATAGAAGTTTCTTTGTACACAATTGCTGAATGCTAAATCATCACTCTACATATAATGCGACATAGCATATATATAAAAACATGGTCACTGAAAACAATCAACCATAATTCTAATCTTTTTAAAGGTGCTTAATCCATGTTGGGTAACAGAGGTGATATAGTTCTGAATCTCTAAACACATACTTCAAAGTCATATAAGTAAAAACTAAGATACAAACCAAAACATTTTAAACCTGAAGCAACATATGAAGATGAACTATGATGCACACTCCAAATAATGTGGGAAAAAAGGAAGGAAACTATAATAATAAAAGCATTGAGCTTCTGTTTGTGCTAAAACTGAGTATGAAACTTAGCACAAAACAAGAGTAGAAGACAGAATAGGACCTAACTTTTGGAACACAAAATCACTCTAAGAAAGAGATTTTCAGAATTCATAGGAATAACTCAGAACTCATAAGAACAACTGAAATATATTGTGGATGGGTGTACTTACAACTGAGAAAAGTCTTGAAAGAACACAGGATCAGAAATGGTGCAGTAATGATCCAAGGAAATTGAATGAAGACAATTTATGAAATAAGACCACTCTAGAAATTCTAGAAGGTAAAGGATAGATGTGTGTGTGTGTGCATGTAACCATGTATTACCACAAATATGAAATTAAAAGTATCATAATTACAATGGTCTGAAAAAATAGCCACCAAATAAGTTTAAAGAATTTAGGAAGGAAATTGGAAAAACAAAAAAAAACTATTAAAAAATGAAGACTAAACCCAAGGTTTCCAAACCAAGGTAGATGTTACTTAAACTACTACAATAAAGAGCACTTAGTAACATAATAGAGACAACAAAGGAAACCAAAACTCCTTTATAGGTAAGTAATGAAAGCCGGAGAAAAATGTTGTGATAAAGGTTGATATAAGTGACTCATTATATGTATAATGAGATTCACTGAAGAAAAGCAAACAAAAAAATGGAAAACTAATATTAAAGCCACAATCTAGAAAGCTTCTGGAAATGCAAGAAACTCTAATTTAACATTTTAAATAGTCTACCACGTTAGTGGGAAATTGCCTCAGTAAGGTCGACTCTGAGACTTATTCTCACAGAACATTTAGATTGTAAAAAATAAAGAAAAAAAAAACTAGGTTGTTTGATAAAAAGAGCAAGTGACTTAAGAGATTAAAATCATATTGGCATCATATTTCTTAACAGCAATAGACAAAGAAAGTCAACACATAATTAACACATTTAATATCTTTAAAACAAAACAAAACAACAACAAAAAACAAGTCAAGGCCTTATTATCCAGCCAGTGTTTCTTTAAAATTTCAAGGGTATGTAAAAACATGTTTAAACATTGAAGCATCAAAGGACTGTTGAAGTTCAAGTAATTTCAGGGTAATCTACTAGAAAACATATTTCTCATTTGAAAAAGACTTGAGAAGAATTTGGCAAATGACTAGTGATGAGCAATATTATATTAACACCAGATTTTTTTTACCAAACCAAAGATGGTTACAAGGTGAGAGAATTACATATAAACATTACATATCCTGAGAATACAGAAATAACATGCTTAAAATAACAACAAAAGAAAGAAGAAAAGGGAACTTTAAATGAATGCCCTGCCTGTTGTTCCTGACTCTTGTCTAAGTACTTTATTTTTGATAGAAGTATGGGGATAATTCTGGTTCTACTCTAGTGTAAGAAAATCTAAATGATGAAAAACATCAATATTTTTGGAAATCAGAGTTCTACTGTGGAAAACATGTGTTTGAACATGTTAATGTGGAATTTTATATATTCCATATATAAACAATAGGAAAAAGTTGAGAAAATCTCTGGTTGGATTTTAACTGGAAGTATGACTCTGATCTCAAACATTAGGGAAAAAAAAATCTCATAAGTGTGTGTTTGTCTGTGGTTCTGGTTTTCTTTCTCTATTTCAATATCCCTTAGTATATTCAATGCCCAGATCATAGTTAAAGTGATCATGACTTCTTATAGCAATGCTAAGTTCAGGTGTTGGGAGTAAAAGTGCAAACTGGATGTGGAATATATAGTGGAAACAGAATGATTAAGAACTTCCTAACAATTTGGTAGAAGCATATCAAGAAATCAAAGAAGATAGCTTTGCCCAATTTGGAAAATTTGGTCATTTTAAACTTTAATAGTGTATGATATACAGATAGTAAAGTGCCAAGATAATGAGGACATTACTTGATGAATTTTCATTACACTTTTTGATCAAGATCCAGATCAAGAAAGATAACATTATAACTCACACTCATTAGCTGTCAAGATTACCACTCCCCTGCTTTCTAATAACACAGATAATTTTTCATTATTTTTTACTTTCACAAAATGTAATCAAACAGAATATCTTTTAAAAGATGTAATCAATATTATTTTTAAAAGACTCATCCATATTGTTGACTATATTAGAAATGACCCATTCTGATTGTCATATACTATTTTATAAGTACATAAAACAATTTAAATTTTGAAGGACTTAAATATATTTTTTTAAATATTCAATTTTTAAAAATCCCTAAGTCTAGGGACATTCTACAAGGTAAAAATGGGACGAAGACTCTTCTTTACATAATTATATATGTCAATAAATATAAAAACAAAACAAGAGGACATCTCTACCTTATAGCCATCACAATGATTATTGAAATAAATAAGGATCATCAATGGATCATTGTTGGGCTAATACTATTGGGGAATAGTTTCACAATATTAGTCCATGAATCACTATTAATATAACAATGGAAAACTGGCAACTTTACGATGGGGGGATTTTTTAAACATCAAATTCAAAATTATTGCCATTATGTTTCACAATTTGATTCATACTTATGCACATAATATTCTTACTAAAAATGTTCCATCTGAATCTAAAATATGATGGAACCAGGAGACAAATTCATATTTTCAGCTATCTACAATAGCTGGCCTAAACATAAAAGAATTATCAACGTATTAAAGTAAAAAAAGAGAGCAGGTAGGGAGGGGGTGAGAAGAGAAGGAGAACTTCAGGCTGCAATTCTAGACTTAATAAAATATTAAAAGCTATGTAATTTATGATCTTTTGCAAAGAAAAGCAGAGAAGCAGACAGAGAAGTGCTAAAGGACAATATTGGGAAATTAGTGGTGTTTAAATATGGGTTTTTTATTAGATAAGGATATTTTCCTCAATATTGAACTTCTTGGGTGTTATAATATTGCATTTGTGTTGAACATCTAGTGTTCACAAATATTTAGAGGTATTTTCAGAATATCTTCAACTTTCAAAAAATGACAGATGAGGTTAAAGTGATTGTACAGGACCTATTTTCTTAAAAAAGTTTAAATATTGAGGTTTTAATATTTACTATAGGTAAAAAGTACAAAGAAATTCTGTTCAGTTTTTTAAAGTTTGCATGTGTAAACTTTTTATATGATATTGTAATTTAAGTCTTAATTTTACTTGACTCACCAGTTGGCATATATTCATTGTAAAATATCAACAAAAACATACATAGTGCTAGCTGCATTATCTAAAATAATCTTAAATTTTAATTTTGTTTTGAACATACTCTTCTGCTTACATATCAAAAATTTGCATGTCACAATTATTCATGGAAAATATGATTCTGTGTGCATACTGTTATCAAAATGTTATTTTTGGAAAAGTTTGGTTGATAAAACAAAACCAAGTAAGACCTTATAGCAGTTTTGAATTTATATTTCACTAGCTTCACTAAAAGAATACTATATTATTAACTATGCTTACCAAAGTAATTTATTTTATAAAGTAATCCCTATCAAGTGACAGATCATAATTTGTCTATGTTCATTTAATTCTCAAGTTCTAACTGTAAACCCTGAGATACTTCATTACAATTCATTATAGAGAAATTTTCACATTATCTCTCATACACATTTTTCACTAACTTTTTTCAGAGCATGTGAAAACATGCTATAAATATTAGTATAAAGCATGCATTGTTCTGTTTTCTTGTGAAATACTTTCTTGAAAATATTATTAGTATTTATTATATATTTGCTTTCCATTATTAAGACTTTATCCTATGTGATATATATCTCAGTATAGCTCTGAAATTTAGGGTCAGGAAGGACTTCTTCAAACCATAAGAAGATATTATCTTGTCCAAACACTATAGAAAGCTGTTGTTTCCTTAAAACACTAGAAATGTATCTACCTTACAACCTAGCAATTTCTCTCCTAGGAATCTACTCAAGGGACACAAAAACATTAATCTAAAAGGAAACTTGCACTCTTATTATTGCAGTACTATTTACAATAACTAAGATTTCCTAAGAATATAAATTCCCCATAAAGTTATGGCTAAATCTATCCTATTCATTAGAATTTCCTAATCAGAGAATGACAACAATGACTTAATAGTATTAGGTGATTATGAATCTCCTAACAAGTGTAGTATATGGGAGCCTTTATGTGTGTGTGTGTATTCATAGATATGCATATATAACATATTCAATTCTTTTGGAAAGATAAGCGTATAAGAACGTTTCTATTTTGCCATAAATAAGACTTATTTTCAGAGAATCTAATAAGATAATTTCCTGAAAGCAAGTAATCTACACTCTGACATAGCTAGAATTTTTAGACTCTATCTAGAAATATTTGACTTTATTTATTGTCATGTCCAAATATGCATATTAGTTCAGTGACTTTTAAAAATCATGTTTATTTTTTATCTTGAAGTGAAACAGGTGAAATTAAACAATGATACTAGAATTACAACGAAACCCAGACAAGTTAATGAGTCTAGAACTGAAAAAGAGTGTCTATTATTCAAATATGAAAGAGAAAATATTTAGTGACCGAGAAATAAATGAGATGTTTTCATACCAATTTATTCTGCTTCCACCAGGAGAAAGAATATATGACAGGCAGTATAGTTACTCTACCTCCAAAAAAGCTCTGTTCATAAGGGCTATTACTATTTCTATTATATTTCTAATCATCCCATTAGTTTCTAGAATTCTTAACTTGGAGTAGTACCTTTCTTTACATACACGGTGGAGGAATTACTTCTTACCAAATCTTTATCCTTGTAGAAACCACTGAGCAGATGGATTTTTTTAATTGGAATGCGAGTGGGTGTGACACAGGTCACTCACTTTTAGTTCAAGTTAAATATGACTTCTCGAATGTTAGTCTCTCATATTTCAGACTAGATACATGAAGCTTTAATAGCCTGGAGTCAAAACTAAAAAAACTGAAGGTGCTCATGCAATGAAATCAGTAGATGGAGTTTAGCAACCAACTGGCCAGTAACACATACTTTTCACTTCAAAGCCCCTGAAAACAAGGCTCTCATAGTTAAAGTAGGTGCTGATACCCTAAATAATAGATAGAGAATTTAACAGGGGACAGAGTGGGAATGTTGAATGGGAAGCTTCTTTTCAGATTTTAGTAAAAGTTGACATTCCTTTTGAAAAATAAAATTATAACTCTCCATGAAAGGATGCAGGTTTAGACAAAATGATACAGAACTACTGATCAGTTATTCCTAAAATAGATATTTATAACTGGATTCATGTACCTGCACATGTAATACAACCTTTTTAGAGCTATGTTTTAACTGAGAAAAGAAGAGGGAAAACACCTATATTCCTTGGCATATGTCAACATTTGTTTTGCCATTCCTTCAAATGTTTGCATTCTTAAAAATAAACTTTTTAGCAAACAGCCATAGTGTCGGAATACTGTAAAAAACAAAATGTAAAATAAATTGCTCTCTTAACAGTCTTCACATATATACTTCTTAAAAATTAAGACTTTTTTTTCACACCTCTTTAGAGTGTTCCTTTAGGCTATAGCTGTAGAGCACAATATGGCTACCAGCCAAACTCCACTACAACCATTGAGTGGGTTAAAAAGACATTAAAGTGCTAGATGTAAAGGGATTCAAACACCAGGATATTTCTCGGTAAACATAACGGTAAAGAGCTTCTTTGATATCAAACAGGGAGCAGATTCTCAGTACTGACAAGAAAACCCTAGAGCAACTGATGAAATTTTAAGGAAAGAATAAGTAAAAAGGGCTTTGTTGCTATAGGATCACACTATAGAGAGAAAGATATATGTGCCACGGTAAGAGAGAGAGAAGCATAGATTAAAAAAAATGGAAGAGCCGGTGGCACAGCGGGTTAAAGCACAGAACCAAGAAGCTAAAGCCACTTCAACCAAGTTCGATACCCGCCCCAGGAAGGTGACCACATGGCGTGGCAGACCTCTCCTGACTGCCCCCTGCTCCCCTCAACAGCGTACTTCGTTGATCTGCCTGTCTGTTCCCCATTCTGTCTCTGGTGAAGCCTCTCACCGCCCCTGAGCCTCTGGCCTGTACCCCAGTTTTGTATGAAAAAATAAATCTTAAAAAAAAAGGGGGGATTTTTCGTTTTTTTTTTTTTCAATTGAAAATTGACCGTTGGCTTTTTTTTTTTTTGGGTTTTGTTATTGTTGGTTTTTAGGATTAGTTAATTCATTTTTTTTTTTTTTAACTTTGTTTTTTGTTAACAAACTATTTAAATTAAAATAGAACAAATGTATGTAATTTTTCAATTTTGTATAATGGCTGCCACATTTCATTTAAACATATGGATAGGGTCCTCCCTCGTGGCCCATAGGGTTAAAATGCAGCACTATGAAGCTATCCAAAGCCAATGCAGCACTAGTTTACTCCCTGGAAATGGAGTTTACCTACATGGTGCAGCAGACCTCTCCTGACTCACCGGTTGCTCCCTTGCAGTATATTCAGTGATTTTGCCTGTTCTTTCCCCTTTTCTATCCCTGATAAATCCTCTCACCCCCCCCACATCTCTAGCCTGCATGCAATTCTTGCATGCATAAATAAATACATCTTTAAAAAGTAAACATATGGATATTATTCCATCTTAATATTTTGGGAACTCATCTTTCAGATTTATGAAATAGAGGAGTTACTTGTCCAGTCCTCCAATTTTTGTTAAAAGTTAGCTTTTCAAGTCACCATCATCAGTCTCCTTTCAAAACTGTATTTCTGGGGAAGAGATTATTCACATCAAGCTTTATAATGAAGATACTCCTGTTTCTGAATTACTCTAAAATATATTATAAAATAAAAAGTTTAAAAATATATTCAGCTTTTTCAGTATTATTCTAACATATCTATTATGTAGTTATAGGAATAATGTAGGAATATTTGCTTAGCCAAAAAATATTACTTTCAAAGTATTTATTAAAATAACGGTCTTAGATCTAAAATTGTGGAAAATGTAATTGAATATTTATTTTGTTTTAGTATATAGCATTATTATGATTCTAATATCCACAAATTTACATGTATAAATAATCAAATTTTCAACTATGTCATACAAGGAATGACTTGATGCATGAGAAGTAGGACCTCCATATAAATATTTAATAAAATGAATTCATTATAAATTTGTGAACTAAATACAGACAAAAATACATCAATTTTTCATAAAGTTCTAGAAAAAAATAAGAAAATTATTTTTTATAAGTTCAAAATTAGATCAATATATTTAGTAGAAATTCTGCAGAAAGCATGGAAAATATAAACAATTTTTGCTTTCAATACAAGGTTTCACCACAGAATAACTCAATAAACATCACTAATTGAGAAGGGGGACATCCTTCAGAATGACTACATATAGAAGGCTATGAATACAAGAAAAGACAATTTAGCACTTTTTTAAAAAAAATATTAATTAAGCTTGTTTCTGGTTAAATTAGTTCAACAAAATGGTAAATATTATTAGAAAAGAATCCCACCTCCCCACTTGTGTGCCAAATTGATAGTGACTTATATATAGAATGATACCTGAAAAATCTAGTAATGCAATTAAGTATTAAGTGACTACCCAGCTATATAAAATAAAACATGGAAAAGAGGAGATTAATCATTCCTAAGTTTTCAGAGAGATACATCTGTAGGCCAATAGCATGTAATTAGCTTTTCCTTTGCCTTTTGTTTTTATAACAGCATTACAAGACAAAGAAGGAGCTAACAAAAATGATATGAATAAGTGTTATAGATACCTTTGAATAAGTAGGGCGAAACATGAAAGCTTTAAAGTAAACAAAGCAATTAACTAGCTTGGTCTAACTAAGGAAGTTAATACACAGTGACTTAAATTCCTCCCCAGGTTTTTTTTTTAAAGGAAATAATTAATTCTGTCCTTTAAGGATTATATGTGAACAATCTAGGAAGACATTAATAATAAAACACAAAACAATGACAATGAAACAATTAAATAAACTATTTTTAATACCAGAATTCTTAAAGTCCACAGTTACTTGGAATTGGCTAAAAAGAGAACAAACAATATACCAGTACCACTAAAGAAAATTTGTTGTTGTTTTCGCTAAATATAAACAGATATTTTACTGTGTGTAGAGGGACATGTGATTTTCCATGCCAGGAAGAATACTGACCACTTCAATTACAAAAGAAGTGTTTCTCATTTCATGTCACAGGAGCTAGATCTAAGAAATACTAAAGACCCAAACTATTTATAGCTAAATAACTTAAGGTTCTAAGGTTCTAAAGAACCAATAATAAATCATATTAGACAATTATAGCACAAGCAATAGCATTTGCCTCAGTGATATAACAATAGTCTTTCCAAATTTTATTTCCCTTTCATTTGTTACTAATGTCATATATTTTTGTAAAAGATATAATTTCCCTGCACTATGGGCTTGCTATCTTATACTAATCTTTTAATCAACTTGCAAAAACGGTGCCAACTAATGATATCTAACTATACTTAGCATCTCTTTGGAAAGCCACAACTTGAAGGAATCATGAATGGAAAAATATGGAATATGCAGAGATGATTGTCCCTAGTCCCACTCCAAGCACCATGTACCCTAAAGTATTGTAATTTACAAGAGAAAGCAAATCATCTTTGAGGTCACACCAACTTGGTAAGCAGAAAATCAGATAGAAAGTTGTTTATCAGAATACAAAAGTTACCTGAAAATGTATCTGGATTGATTGATCGACTCAGTAGAAGTAGTTTATAAATTTTGCAAGGTCAACATGTTATGCAGCAGTTGGTATTTCATTATCGGCTAAGGTTAATATGAGATTTTCATATTAAATATTCAAATCATTATATGCTAATGAATTGATATTAAGGTTTCATATTAAATATTCAAACTGTTATGTGCTTACAAAATATAATTTTATGAAGTATATCAGAATATTGCTTTTAAATTGACAATAATAGCATCATGATTCACTTTCTTATTATTAAAATTTCTTATGCAATATAAATAGAAAGAAGATGACAGAAAATTACAAAACAGAATCATAAATAAAAGATGATAGGCTTTTTCTCATACTAGAGATGGATTACCAATGTTGGAATTGATATTGAAGTTGGGGCATATCTAATAGGGAATATAGAGGTGAACTTAATAATTGTTTAAATAGTGAGAGGAGACTTGACATAAAGAATGTGAAGATATAATGATGTAAGCTATTTGTTGTCACTCTGTGAGTGTCTGACAGTGTCTGCTCTCAAAGAAAATATGAAAATAAGCCTCCCTGGTGGCACAAGCAGTTAAATTGCAGCACTATGAAGCTATCTGGAGCTACTTGCAGCACTGAGATCAAGTCCAGGCCAAGAACATGGCACAGCAGACCTCTCCTATCTTGCCCACTGCTCCCCTCAGCAGTGTATTTCAATCTGTACTCCTGTTTTGCTTCCCACTCTATCTACGGTGAATCCTCTCACCTCCCATGCCCCTGGCCTATACCCCAGTTCTTTCATGTATAAATAAATAAATCTTAAAAAAGAAAAGAAAAGAATCTGACAATGGAACTAGGAAAATGGAGTTAACAATGCCAAGGAGGCAGTTTATTGACATGGAAAAAAAAAAGGCAGAAATTTTGAATTTCGATTTGGATTCATGAATTAGGATAGGGGATAAAAATGGAAAGCAAAGCAGAAAACAAGGTAGTGATTTGAAGGCTTAATATTTCATCACCAATTTCACTTTTGTCTATTGCATTATACAAAGGATTGCCAATGACTAAGACATATTTTCTTTAGACAAAATATATTAAATATTTAATTGTAAATAAATTAATAATGTGTTATCAATGATCTAAGAAAACTACAAAACTGGTGGATTTAGGGCAGCCCAGAATACTCTTTGTCAGTATGGAATTTCAGGTTATTGCAAATGCTCAATTGATTGTCAAAGTATTCAGTTTCTTCATTATGCTCGTGAGCATCATTAACTCTCATGCAATTTGTTTCTACTATCTATAATAAAAAGAAAAAATTACCAACACTTGAGGAAAACCTGTAGACGGATGAGACTGAGTTAACCTCTAGTAATTTTTTCCTCTGGGAAATAATTATTATTCCCACAAATATCAAAGAAATTACATTAATGATCTTATATTTGGAAAATCTGAATTATTGCAATAAGTACAATTCTTCTAATTTTTTTGTCAATTCCTCATGATTCTCCTTCAGACTTTATGAAAATTTTCTACACAACAACATAAAAGAAGGTCAAAAACATTTTAAAAGATTTATTTATTTGTGTATACAGAACTGGGGCACAGGCCAGAGATGCAGGGGCAGTGAGTAGATTCACCAGAGACAGAGTAGGGAGTAGAACAGGCAGATCGACTAAGTACACTGCTGAGAGGAGCAGAGGGCGTGAGTGGGTCAGAAGAGGTCAGTAGGGCCATGTGAATCACCTTTGGGGCGGGATTGAATTCATGCTGAAGTGGTTTTAGCTTTTCAATGCTGTGCTTTAACCTGCTGCGCCACTAGAAGGGAGGGCCCAGAAGGTCAAATTTTTTTAAGAAGTAAACATGAGACTCAGGAGTTACAACAAAGACAGCTCTCCTTACTGTGTTTGGAAATGTTTTTGGGTAATTACAATGTATAGTAAGCACAATATATAAGCTAAAGTTACTGAGGAGCATAGACCATGTTCAGATTCTTTGAATCTATAGGGCTTAGCACTGTGACTATCACATTTTACATAATAATTACTGGTTTCCATAAACATTAATTATTTGACATTATGTCATAAATATGGCAAGCCAAACCTAAATTATTCCCACCTAATAATCAAAATGTTAAAAAAAAAATCTTTAAATAATATGTTAAAGTAACCACTGTTATTCCCTGAAAAAGTAAAGAAATATAAAGCAGATGCAAATATTAACTTGTTAATATGCCATTTTCTCACCTCTCTAGCAAGCTGTTATCACCTCCTTAGGCTTTCATGTGGTCTATAGATAGTGGCACACCTCTGTCATCAAGTAAGAGACTATATGCTATTTGAGCTTTAATGTAATGTGAAGATGGCATTATGTCTCCTTTCTATGTACATGTGCACAAGCTGCCTCTACCAAGCACATTATTCTCCCCATTTTTCTGTCCCCCACTTATCTTTCCCTGGACAGTCTCCATTCTTTCATCCTGGCTAACTAACTATAAGTCATCATTTTTATCCAACTCCTATGTAAACCCTCTATGGTCTAGGTGCTCATACATAATTCATAACAGTTACAACACATTTCAATAGCTTTTCTGACAAATCTACTTCACTGCTCTGTAAACTCTAACACAGCAGTCATTGTCATAATTCTCATGTTGAACTCTGAGTACATAGCACAGTGATTTTCACAAAGTAAGTGCTCAATAAATATATGCTGAATTGAAATTAAAAAAAAAAGTTATAGCTGAAAAACTAACAAAAGCTCCATATCAATTAATTGTACATATACCATTTCACTGGCAGTTTGCAAATGACAAAAGGTGTGTTGTTCTTACTCAGAAGTTTACTGTCTGGAAGATAGAATTGACAATA
>NW_004567103.1:68228024-68231862 GCF_000260355.1 Condylura cristata | reverse complement strand
AAAAAAGAAGAAAGAAAGAAAAACAAGGTGTGAGCAGGCATTTCAAAGGAACAATAACATACTCTTTTTTGAGTAACTCAAGACAACTACCTCTCTTGAGATCTAACCTCTGACACATTACAACAAGCCATGAAAATAAATATTCACAGAAACACATTCTCTATCTTTGTCTTTTATTCCCTTAAAAAATTTCAGATTAAAAAAAGTATCAGATATAATCACTAGAGTGTTGCATAAGAAAAGTTTGGGGAAAAATTTTAGAGCGGAAGACGTACATGAGATACATGAACTCCTTCAGGTCAATTATTTCTCTAAAAACATTTAAAGCAGCTGGTTGCATGAGACAAATATGCATGAAAAAGAAGGGTCTATGTGAAGAAAAGATGACTTTTATATAATGATTTACTGATCCAGAATGTCAACAGCATTGTCCTTAAATCAAATTATTGTTTAGCACTCAACCAAATCTCCATTCTTATATACCTGCCTACATGTACTATGTGCCCTTGAAAAAAGGCACTGTGCATGTACAATCTCCTAAATCCAATACAAATAATAAAACAGTTAAGATTTAATATTATTTCTAGAACACTCAGGTGATTTAAAATAATCTAATATGTTTTACCAGTACTCTTAGCCAGTTGCTCTACAAAAGTTTATTCATTCAGAATGTTCTATTACAAGGCAAAATAGATAGGGTAATGTCAATGTTAATGTTACATAGTGAAAAATCTAAAAGCATTCTATGAATCTAAACTATCAGTATTTTGTGAAAAATGTCTCCCTGTCTCTGTAGATATGAAAAAGCACCTATTTCCTTATTTCTAATAAGCATCAGAGTAAAAAGCTTTGAATGATTCCAATAGAAAAATTCGGTTTCTTATTAATTTTCATTTTATAATGCTCCCTTGATGTTTTTCTTGTGTTATTCTACAGACATATCATGAGATAATGATAATCTCTAAGAATATCTCCAAGAACAAAGGCATAAAATCCAATGGGAAAATAGCTCTCTTGGTAGCATATCTGAATACATTTGCAAATAGAGAAGGGTAAACTCATTTATTCTTCATCATAGATCTTGTAAATTGTAAGACTAAAGACTGTCCTTTATTTCAATATCCCCAGTGACAAAAATCACAGACCCAGTAGATGTTTCCTCAACTAATAAATAAATTAATACTATTTATGGTTAATAACTATACAAAAAAAGATACATATTGACTTCCTGAAATATCTATATGTTGGGAGTGACCAAAGATTTACTGACAAGGACTGAATTAAGGCGGTAAAGAATTGAGCCTTGTATCCAAGCTTGATAAAGTGGTAGTAAACTGACCTTGAGATCCTGGATGGGACTAGATGAAGGTGACAGCGAAGTGGGCCTCACATCAAGGACACAACCATGAGTCACCCCTTTGGAGTCTGAGTTTAGAATCTATATAAGAGTCCCTTCCCCCCTTATCGAGTAGGCAGTAGCTGCGGACCCCACCCTAGGGACTCCATCTCAGCTGCTGTCCAAGAGCAATAAACTCTGCTTGCTCAGCCTTCTTGCCTCCCGCCTTCCTTTCTTACGGCCAGTCACAGAAGTTGGGACAAAACACTATATATCTATATATAATTGAGGAATATAATTACCTTTTCTGTATTATCGAAAATATGAATGAATTAAAAACTGGAAGTAGATTCACAGTAGCAGAATTTGCTGATCATGTTTCAGTTTGTGATCTGAGTGCTGGTTGCATGAGTTTGCTCACTTTAAGAAGTTTGCTTATATTTTGCAATTATGAATTATACACTCTTTCAAATAGCTGTTACATTTCAACACAAAATAATTAAAAATGCATGTAGAATAACTCTTTATAAAGCACTTCTATAGCAAAAACAATAATACAACATGAACTCTGCCACACAATTTATGTTTGTATTTGGGAAGAATGAGCATACATATAAAGATATATAAAATAAACTGTTCGTAGAACCACAAAAGGCCCCCCCTGGTGGCACGAAGGGTTAAGGCGCAGCACTGCAAATGTGAAATAAATTCCCAGCCCCAGAAGTGACCCACATGGCACAGCAGACCTCTCCTGACTTGCCTGCTGCTCCCTTCAGCAGACTACTTCATTGATCTCCCTGTTCTGCTCCCCACTCTGTGTGTGATGAATCCTCTCACGGCCCCTGCGCCTCTGGCCTGTACCCCAGTTCTTTATGCATAAATAAATAAATCTTAAAAAAAAAAACATAAAACTACACTGCTAAAGAGCGGAGTAATTTGAGGACTCTTGAGATAGACTTTGAGTTGAGATTTGAAGGTAACTGAGACTTAGAAAAATCCCAAGCAAGCATTTCAAGCAAAAATCTGAAAACATATGTAGCAATGAACAATTTAAGTATTATTGATCAATAAACTGGTTAAGAAAATTATTGCTAGATAAGGAAATAATTTATATTTCAGATCAAATATTTAGCATTCTTATCAAAATCTGTCCTATATTAGTTAATATTTTTGCTAGTACAAATGATTTATTTGCTATGTGATCTTAGGTTAAAATATATTGAACAAAACTGGATATTTTAAAAACAAAATGAAAATCGCATATCTCCACCAATTCTTCTAAAAACATAAAAACATTCACAAAAATTTATTGATCTTGAAAAGCTACTTGTTAAGCATGACTGAAGTATTATCAAACCAATTATTGAAAACATAATAATATAGATTAAATATAACAAAGACTATATTAAATGTATATTTAGGGGCCAACAGTTTATACAAGAAATTTATATATTGGTTTAACGACTAATTATAAAGCAGTAATAAAAAATATATGTATGTGTATCTTTTGTGTAAAATAAAATTCAAAATAAAGCAGAAGGATAGAATTGGAACTTAGTGTAAAATTTAAAGTACTATATACACATGTTGATGTTTAACGATACATTCCTGACTTATAAGGCAATGCTACTTTATTTAAAAACATGAAAAAAAAAACATAGGTCTATAATTATAAGTACATTACAAAAGTTATTGTATGTGATTATATGATATGAACTTTGATCTCATGCTTCCAAAAATATAAAATAATGCATTTAAACTTCACATCTAACAGACATAAAGAAACAGCTATTGAAATGGAAATTTAATAACAATAATATACTTTACTACATGTTTATAATCTGTACAGTTAATAATTCAGCTTTACAATCATTAACTCATTCAGTATTAATAACGACCATGAGGAAAAAGCTATTATGACAGCTTTTATAAATTTTATAAATCTGTAAGCAATTTAAGAAAAAATATGACTTTGACAAGATTAGATAGCCAAAAATGGTGAGGAATCTTTCTGTTCACTTCACATTCTCTTGACTTAGCACTGCCTATTCTCTACTCGTGAAAAGTGTCAAAACTAAGAATTTTATAATGTTGTGAATGTTCTGATAAATTTCAAACTTGCAAGAAATTAGCCTATAAGCTTAAAAAATTCACCACCACCTCGAAATGATTGAGTCTCATCTTCATCTGCTGAATGCCAGCTATAGTTTTCTGATTCATTTGTTTAAATATTTAAATAAACAGTTTAACCTTATTATCATCACAGTTCTATTTTTGAAGGGATTTTTCTGTAATAAAATACCGTATTGATCTTTTATTTCTTTTTCTAACTGGGTTTATTAAGACTGTTATTTGTTTTCAATAATTCTTAAATTTGAAAATACATCAGAAAACCTTTTTTTTTTAAATATATATATTTTTTAAAGATTTATTTATTTATTGGAACAGAACTGGGGTACAGGCCAGAGATGCGGAGGGTGAGAGGATTCACCAGAGACAGAG
>NW_004567103.1:68220433-68227879 GCF_000260355.1 Condylura cristata | reverse complement strand
GCCACCAGGGAGGGCCCAGAAAACCTTTTAAGACAAATTCATGCTAACTGTAAAGACTTCCAACTAACTACAGTGCTAGTTTCTACAAGGTATTTTGACATATCTGTTGATTATTTTCTACTCTGTATACCAAATATTTCTATCAACGTGTCAAATCTTTGAGAAGTTGAAATGGCTCTCAGTAAGAAATCACTTTTAGAAGTAAAAGTGTATGTACTGATAGAATCAAAAAAGCAGGTTGGTTGGTCATGCTTTTAGGTTTTCCAGTGAACAAACCCCTTTTGAGGTAGTTGACTGCATAACTCACTGTTTTCCATGTATGTAGGCTTCAGAATAAATGCAAACATTTAAAGTTTATTTGGTATTCTCCGTTTATTTGGAATGAACTAAGAAGTAGAGGAAATGGCTTCTTACTTCCCTTTTTTTTTTTTTTTTTCTTCTCTCCAGGTTTTCATGGGATTTTCTTCTCAGGAAGTAATGTTCAATGAGTGGATGCTTGGGTTCTCTGCCAGCACTTAAAGAGTTGTAAGTAAACTTTTGTGAAAAACTTTGCATTAAAATCGGAATAATATGTATCAGTGTATTTATGAATTATGTTAGAAGTAATAGAGAAAGAAAATATACTTAAGAAGCACATATGATTTAATAAAATTGCCAGGCTTTTGAAAGCAATCTTTTTTTTTAAGAAATATGAGGATTTATGTTTGTAGTATCTTTCCCAAACAACTACATTATATTTTAATTTCCCAAGTCTAAAAATATTCCCTAAACTATAAAAATATGAGTTCCTTTATGCATTCCTTCATCATTTCTTTTCCCTTCTCTTTTTTTATTGTAAATGTGCAGTTCTTAAAGAGGACAGCAACTGGGATATGTTACACCTAATGACAATGAATTAGTTAGTGGTAAATAATACCTACTACATCCCAGGTACTATGGTACTCCACTTAGAACACTTTGTGCCACTTAGTGTTTCTGTTATGAAATCAGGAGCTCAGAGAACTGGAAAAGCAGTGGTTAAAAACACTTACATTGAGGAACTTAAAATAACAAAGAGTTAAAATTACTCATTCCTGACCAACAAGAGCAGTTAAGATATTTAATTGGGCCCTCCCTGGTGGTGCATCAGGTTAAAGCACAGCACTAAGAAGCTAAAGACACTTCCCCATGAGTTCGATCCCAGCCTGCCCCGGAGGTGACCACATGGCATGGAAGACCTCTCCTGACCCGCCCGCTGCTCCCTTCAGCACTGTACTTTGTGGATCTGCCTGTTCTGATCCCCACTCTGTCTCTGGTAAAGCCTCTCACCACCCCTGAGCTTCTGGCCTGTACCCCAGTTCTGTATGCACAAATAAATAAATCTTTAAAAAAAAAGATATTTAATTATTTTTTTAAAGTAATGCTGTCTAAATAAACCATATATTTTAGCTTGTCTAGCTAACAAGTTATAACCATTTCACCAAGTTTGAGCATGAGTTTATATGTACAGAGTGCAGATAGTGTACAATTTTTCCATCTGTGACCTAAACTTCACAAGAATTCATTATCTTTCTAAAAATCTTCACCAGGAGTAGCTGAGTTGCCATATTTTAAAAATGCAATGTTTATCATCCAGTGGATGATAAAAGTTGATAGAGAAACACCCCGGCTGCCCTGTCCTGTAGCTAATATAATTCTGAGAATGTGCTTTTATGCTTTCCAAAGAAAAGGCTTGCTCTTAACAGTAAGTTCTGGACACCCACTGTGATATTAGGTGTCATAAGACTTTAGTTTTCCAATATTTCTATTTATGTAGCCCTGTTTCTCAGGATCATCTCTCAAATAAACTACTTGCACTTGAATCTTTGTGTGAGAGTGTGCTTCAGAAAGACCCCATACTAAGACATCTTGCCAGTAAATTTTCCAGAAAAAAGATTGTAGAATTTAATCATCACAAACCAGCCATGAGTTCGGTTTTACCAATGTCACCTTACAGTAGTACACTTATGAGTGTTTAGATATAGCACTTAGGAATGGTAAAACCATGAGTGAAATTCTTGTTGATTATCACCAGGAAAACACAAATAAACATGATAGTTCAAATTACACATGGAGCTTTTTTTTTTTTTTTTTTTATAAGCTATAAGGTCAAGGATCACACACACACACACACACACACACACACACACACACTTACAGAATGAGACAGCAAATTAAGCAAATATATGTCTATACCTATCAAGAAAATTAATTTTTCTGTTTCATATCAGAAATGATTGGTATGTTTCAAGGTAGGAAATTGTGTTGTAATATAAACAAACTCACTCTGTTTCCCAGACTTATGTGGTAAAAATAATTGAGCTTAACTAGTCCAACATTCACCAATGCAAACAAACTCATATATATATTTTTAAAGAGTTATTTATTTGTGCATACAGGACTGGCATACAGGCCAGATGTGCAGGGGCAGTGAGAGGATTCACCAGAGACAGAGTGAGGAACACAACAGGCAGGCTGATGAAGTACACTGCTGAGGAGAGCAGTGGATGCATCACAGGTAGGTCAGGAGGGGTCTGCCACGCCACGTGGATCACCTCAGGGGCTGGGATTAAACTCATAGTGAAGTGGCTTTAGCTTCTTAGCGCTGTGCTTTAACCCGCTGCGCCACCAGGGAGGGCCCCGGACTCATATACTTTAAAACGCCTCCAAGATTATAGCTGTATGTGCAAAATAGGACACACAAACACATAGTATACACACATGAATGGCAGTCTGACTTGAGGCCATACAAGCTGGGATTTCACAGATGATTTCTGACTTGAATAAATATCTTAGTGATTCAAAATGCCTCACATTCTACCCAGTCTCAAATTAACTCAGTGAAAACTTACAGCTGATGCAGGTACTTGGTGTTAAGTTTTAACTTGATCTGTTTGATTTTTTTTTCCCTTTTCTTTTCAGATGACACACGTGAGATCCATTCTTTTCTGAGATTTTATGATCAAACTCTGGCTTTTGTCTAGTTCAAATAAAACTTTGATGTGATGTCTATAGCCTCCATCAACTCTGGCATTTATCTGTGTCTCCCTCAGGGATTGCCAGGAAGTGATAGAGCCTGTTTTTCTCATGGACTCCTCTTCTGGAGAGAGACCCAGAGCTACAAAGGACTCCCACTTGTGGCAAAAACAGCATAGAGTCACTTTAATGCCATGAAAATATTTCCATGTTCTTTTAAATTGGCTTAAACTAATAGAAGACAAATCTTTGACTCATGGGCAAGAAAATCAGATTTAATGTTGTTTTAAGGTGGTTAAATTCACCTGATTAAAAATCAATGATCGATCTGACACATTGTTAATTGCAGAAGATTAATGATACCAGGAATAAGAAAATGAAAATGAAACCAATCCAGGTTCACATATGATAGATGATGTATTCTTTATATTAAAAGTGATTCACAGGATGTATTATCTTTGCCCACCTGTCACCATATCAGAACACCTCCTGCATCTCAGGGCAATGAGCAAAACGGCAGGCAACATCACATAAAACATACCAGCAGGGAAGTACATTTGTTGTGGCAGCAAGTGTTACATCCTTATTATCAGGAGATATTACCTGAGTGTCATCTCTATAAACTCCTTTCCATTTGGCATAATTCGTTACAGAATAAAGGAGTTTGTGATAACAACAGCCAGGTGAGGCACAGCATGGAATACGAGCAACCCTGTCATTTCAAAAAGAAAATAATTTATTGCCTTAGTGTAGTCTATTCAAATAATGGCTGAAGCCCACTGTCCAACTGCATTATTTTCAGGTTGTAGCCTTCAACACACAAATGTATTAGCCAAATTGTTCTCTATCGCTAAAAATGTCTTCATGATTTGTGAATGCTGAAGGAACTACTTTAAAAGAATCACCTTTGCAAAAATATTGATATTAATTGAAACTCAACTTATTTAACACTAATATATGGAAGGTGGTAATAGAGTGGGAAGTATTTCTTTGAAATCTAAAAAGACAAGTTGATAAAAAGCTTTCATCTAGCTTTAGTTGAGATGGCTTGTGTACTGAGAAAAGCTGCTTCTTAAATCACAATTTTAATGAAGATTTAGTTTCCAAAGTCTGCCTTAGCCCCAATCATAACATTTTCCATGACATCAAAAGTGCCCTGACATGTGACATATGGTTCAGTAAATACCTTTTATTACTTGCAACAGAAAAAGTAAATAAACTATTTAAATAAAATCCAGGCAATTGGAATCATACACCTGCCTCTCTGCCTACTTTTCCATTGGAAGAAATTGCTAAGTTTATAAATGAGAATGGAGCAAGCAGCACTCTCTATAAACACTGTGTGCCTCTGGGATTTAGGTGAAAGCTAGTTTTTGAAACATTTCCAATTACAACACTCCTTTACAAGTATAAATTGGATTTGTCTCCATTTTTCTGGGAAATACTGACAAATAATCCACTTTGTAGACCTAGGTTTCATTAAGTTTATTTCCTTTCTGGTTTTCTTTTCACATTCTTTTGTTTTATTTTAGAAAATCACAACAGAAGGGAACAGAGTCTCCTGATAAAAAAAAAAAAAGTAGGAAATAATAGCCAACTACTGCACTGCACCTCAGATATGGATTTAATTTCCAAGAACACTTCAGTTTTGCCCTCCTACACTGTGGGTATCTGGCCACCCCCTGAGTTTTCATTGACAAGTCCCTGCATTTTAAATGAAATCCCTACCCACTGCTTCTTCATCATTGTATTAACTTTGCAGTCAAATGTCTTACTGAGCTGAAAGATACAGAACAGAGCAAGACCCTGAGGCTGCCATGATTATAGTTTAGCAGATGAACAAACTCCTGGGATCACATGGGACAATTTGGGTGACATACAGATTGCTGTCTCAAGTGCCAGAATGCTTGTTTTTGACTTAAAATAGTGACTGACTGATTTAGTGGAACTTCAATTGATTGAGAAAATTATTTACATTAATAAACATGTGCTTCAAATTCCTGCCAAGTAAAACTGGCCAATGTACTGCTTTCCTATACACAAATCAAGTAACTAGAATTAATCTAGAACAAAAGATAAACTGACCCAAAACAGTGAAAATAGTCCTTGAAGAAATTCTGTCTATTCAAATATAATTTAACTTCTAAAAGCGTTTATGATAGCTTTTGGTAGATGAGAATTTACAATCTTGGTATCCTGTAAGCTATTGTTTTTCTAAATAAACCTTTGATTTTAAGTAATAAAAATATTGTGTCCTCTTTTTTTCACTTTGAATATAAACCTTTGTAGTTTGAAAGTTTTTCACATACAAATAATTTATTCATCATTCCAAAACCATGTTACTCAAAATAGCATTTGTATTTCTTAGAAGGGACTATTCTAAATCATTTCCTAAAGTCAAAATCATATTGTAAATTAAAGAGGATGGTTGCATATATTTGATGTATATAAAATTTTGAAAACACGTGGAAATTTTCATAAAATAGCTAGTTGGGATATTGTTAAAATCCATTGAGCATTTCCATTTTTTTAATAATCACACTTTTAAACATCCTTTTAATGTAACCTTAAATTATCTGACTTTGAATGGTCCATTTCTAATTCGTAAGATACCTGGGAGATGGGACTGACATTGTTCATTAAGTGGTAAGAGAAAAAAAGTTATTGACTGCAGTAATCTATTACTTAGTTTTAATGACAGATTTTAAGAAAAATCAAAGAATCTTATAGACACTCTGTAATCTTCAAACATCCCTTTGTATGAGGTTGATAACTGGTTTATAATGAATACATATTATAGAAAAGAGGAGCAAGAGTTGAAGAAAGAGAAGGCCTGCCACAAAACAGGATATTGTTATGCCCATATTGGATTTTGGGCTTCTAGCACTGAGATATATATCTAACTACAGACTTACATTCCCTCCTTCTCATGAAATTCTACTACTTTAAATAGTTGTAAAAATCAAAAGACTAGTACCCTGTCTAGTATAAGGAAAATTAGATAAGTACCAACAAAGAGAGCAATTAATATTTTACTATTTTGCAGTTTGAGAGCAAAGATGGATTTTTCATTAACAATACCAAGAATAACTAAAATCCATTGCCTATATCAATCAAGCAGTTAATTTATTGAACATTTACTACATGTTATGCTGTGTGATAGGCATTGAAGAAAGAGGATGAACAACAAATAGAATTCTTGTCTTCAATGAGCTTACATATTTTTTAGTGCAGGGACAGTAAACACAAAATATATATGATAGACAAATTACTAAATGATTTTATATGTAAATCAAGTAAAATGATTGATGTAATTGGTGGGCTAGCTAAATGTATAAGTATGATCACATGGCAAGATTTATGTTTTCTCATGAACAATGAATAGGGAAAACTGTGACAAGATATAGAGTCAACATTCCAAGAAGAAACAATTTCAGAGACAGGAATCCAGAGAATGAGTAAATGCTGGAAAATAGGAAGGATAATAATAATAATGGATGCATATAAAATTTGAATTATATGCAAAGATTAGTAGAATTGTATATTGTTTGGAATTCAATCTAAGTTAAACAGAAAACACGGGAAGATTTTAGTCAGAGAAATAAAATTATTTGGCATTTATTTAGGTGTGATATATATGATATATATGTGATATATACCTGTGTGTATGTGTCACTAAGATGACCAGAGCAGTGGGGGTGGAAGAGTAAGAAATGAAAATAGGGATACAAGCAAAATTAGAAATGGGTTTATTAGAAGGAAAATTCTAAACATTTGACAATATAAAAAAAGTAGCAATTAAATATGTTAAGCTTCCAACTAAACTACTATTTAGTGAAAATTCCCATGTAAAAGAGTAATAGCACATAATTGCATCACTATATTGGAAAATCAATGCATTCAATAAAATCTAGTACATATATGCCAGAAACTCTAATAGTTCTATTTTTTAATAATAAAGCTATTTGCATTTTTCTGACCTATGAAATATATTTCCAAAATACTTTTTTTTTAATTGTATTATTTTAACATGTTAGAAATGCTAATGAAGGGCCTCCCTGGGGGCCCAGAAATTAAGACACAGCACTGTGAAGTTCTCTGCAGCCAATGCATCAAAGTTTGATCCCCGGCCAGGGAGGTGACCCACATGGTTCAGCAGCTCTCTCCTGTCTCGCCTGCAGTTACCCTCAGCAGTGCATTTCAGTCAATCGGCCTGTTCTACTCCCCACTCTGCCTCTGATGAATCCTCTCATCCCTCGCTTCTCTGGCTTGCACCCCAGCTCTTTATGCATAAATAAATAAATCCTAAATATAAAAAAGATAAATGCTTATGAGTGATTTAATCACGTATGTGAGTATTGAAGTGTATGTTTACTGTGTATGTATAGTTACATATACCCCAGTTCTGTATGCACAAATAAATAAATCTTTTTAAAAAAAAGAAAAAAAAAA
>NW_004567103.1:68217531-68219888 GCF_000260355.1 Condylura cristata | reverse complement strand
AAAAAAAAAAAAAAAAAAAAAGCCAGGGGATTTGTAGTTCTTGAAACATGTCCTGATTTCCACCATGTGCTCTATGGATATGGGGCAATGATGGCACTTGAGTGTTACTTCACCAAATACAAAATTAGGCCACAGGACTAACTTTAGATTGGAAAAATAATAATAATAATAATCTGGGGATTGCTACTCTTGTGATTGTGTCATTAGATGAAGACCCTGTTTCCTCACCTGTAATACCTTATTATACTCTCCCTCTGCACAGGGTGACCAACCACAGCGCTGCATGTAAAACTCCTTGTCAATCACCAGACCACCGTAGGACAACTATTCCCACTGCAGAGATATAACTTTAAAATTAAACACATTTTGGCCCTCCCTGGTGGTGCAGCGGGTTAAAGCACAGCACAGAGAAGCTAAAGCCACTTCTGCATGAGCTCGATCCCCGCCTGCCCCGGAGGAGATCCACATGGCGAGGCAGACCTCTGCTCCCCTCAGCAAAGTACTTCGTTGATCTGCCTGCTCTGCTCCCCACTCTGTCTCTGGTGAAGCCTCTCGCCGCCCCTGAGCCTCTGGCCTATACCCCAGTTCTGTATGCACAAAAAAAAAAAAAATCTTTAAAAAAAAAAACTTAAACACATGTTTTATTCTTGCCCTGATTATAAAATAATGCAATAAAAAAGTGAAATACAAACAGAATAGTTAGCTCTAGAAATCTCTGTAAATATTTAAAGGTTAAGTAAAATAATAATCGTTTAAAATGGATTAGTGTGGCCCTCCTGGTAATGCAACTGGTTAAAGCACAGCACTGCGAAGCTATCAGCAGCCTCTTTAGAAAGATCACAATTCCTGGCTAGGAGGTGACTCACAGATTTGGCAGACCTCTCCTGACCCTCCCGCTGCTCCTCTCAGCAGTGTGTTTCAGTGGATCTGCCTGTTCTGCTCCCCACTCTGTCTCTGATGAGTCCTCTCACTAACCCCACACCTCTGATCATAGCCCAATTCTGTATGCTTAAATAACTAAATCTTTAAAAATAAATATACAAAATGCATTGGTAGACTTATTACCAAATGGCATCCTACTATAAAAATATTCTAATTATTTTTATAATTATACATATATATGTAGTTTTAAAAACTTTTAGCATTTTCTCTGTCATACTAATTAATGAAGAATAAGTGACTAGTATATAGTACAGACCAGAGGATTATGTACCACAGAAAAACAAAAACAAATAGTTAAATTAATGATACATAGTAAGCACGTTTAAAAATAGTGCTTTTCATATCAGAAGCATGTTTATAGATTATTTAAAGAAATGTTACCTAGTGCTTTATGACTAAACTTATTTCATTTACAAAACCAAGCAAAACTCACCATGCTATGAGGTCAGAAAAACAATTACCTTTTGTTGGGGGGTAATATTTAAAAACAGGTATTATGTGAAGCTGCATTGTGCTAACATCCTTTTTACTGGAATGCTGTTACATTGGTATGTATACTCCGTTACAGTGAGATTCTAAAATGATGTTTTAATAGTTCTAAAAATTACATTTCATTTTTTGATTGGAAATGAAAAACAAATGTGTAGACTAACTTTCAAAACATCCATAAAGGATAATTTTCTTCATTCTTCTTTCTTCAATAAGCAACTTACTATATTTATTTTATAAGTATACAAAGTTCTTTTCTTATGTGAATTAATGGTAAAATGTTACATTTTGTTTCAAGGAAGGTTTGATTAGCTAGTATATGGGTATATAAATCTGAATCAGTATGTAACCAAAGAAATTTCTTACCTGTTTTTATAAATTTTGAAACTGTAAAATCTCTATAAGAGACTAAATAAAATTTAAGATACGTTTGTTTTTAACCTATCTTCCTGTTGATAACATATTGATTATCATGCTATCATCACAGCTTTATAGCAATGTTTTATAATAAATAATTATCTCTGTGTACCTTGCATATAAAGCAGTTCATATAAAGGCTTTATTTTGTGCAATTTTTGCACTGATATAGGCTTTAGCTGTTTGCCTTTAAGCTCCACCAATAAAACATAAATTCAATGAATTCAAGATTATAGGAATATAAGTAATTCAAAATATAAAACTAAATGAAATATTTTAAATGTTTATCATAGAACATGCCTAGTGGCAGATGGTGACATGCCATTTTAGTACCACCTAGAGGCACGAAAATTGTCCCATGTTTTTCATTTTGGCAGATGCATATGCCCCTTTGGCAAATTTTAGAAAATAACTAAAGACTCACACCTTCAGAACTGATTATATTTATGGAGGGATGTGTGCAATTCAACAGGGCTGGTGCTATAGAGCAATTTCAGAATCAAAACAAG
>NW_004567103.1:68213244-68216831 GCF_000260355.1 Condylura cristata | reverse complement strand
TTTTTTTTTTCCAGTTCATCTTATTTCCACTAGAGTAAGAAAACAAAAATGTTTGAAGCAATACTTGTACTTCTGGACTTGAAATTATCTTTACTGCAAGGGAAAGAGAGGGAAGCTATGTTTGGTTAAAGAGCATTATCATTATTATTATTATTTTAATCTGTATGATGTATATAGGGTACTTAAAGCTTTAAAATATCAGACAGTATAAACTTTAGGTGTTTTTGTTTTGTTTTGTTTTTATGGAGGGGAGCATACAGCTCTATAACAATACCCAATTTTGCTCCCCACACAGACACATAAAACAAAAATGAATGAGATAAATAAATCACTGAGTTATAGTAAAATTTTATAAAAATAGGAGAATGAAATTTGGCTTGCACTCTACAAATTATTCACATCTGATCTATATTGTCACAATTTCTTTTTACTGATTTGAAGGTTTCATTGTAAAGGTTAAATGCATTAGACATATTATTGAAGTGGAAACCAGAGGACTTAGGGGTGGAAGAGTAAAGGAGAGTTGGTTATCACCTTAGTAAATAGGAAAATTGTCTGAGAAATAGATATCCAATATTATAAAACTTAAGATAACGGTGGTGGTGTGGAGATTCATGGTAGCATGTGCAAAAATTCATCCCATTCAAGCTGATACATGTTTATGGAGCTTCCTGTTAACCTAGGGGCTAAATCTCAGCTCTATTACCATCAGGAAAGCCTGAGTTCAATCTCCATCAGTGAGCTTACCCGCCTTTGGTACAGCACACCTTTCCTATCTCACCCACTACTTCCCTTAGGAGATATCAGTAAATCTACCTGTTCTGCTCCCCACTCTACCTCTCATAAATCCTCTTATCCCCTGCACCACTGGCCTACACCCCAGTTCTTCTATGCAAAAATAAATAATTTTTAAAAAACTGACTTTGGTACATTGTTTAAGCACATCCCTAATTTCATAAAACACATTCAGTTAGATTGCCCTAGTATTTTACATTTTCTTTGTGTTACCACTCTGCTTCACAATTGCATTTCATAGTACTCATTAGATTAAAAATTTATTTGTTTACCTTCCTTCCCAACAAGAACCTGCGCTTTTAAGGCAGGGACTCTATTTTTTTATGTATTGTTATCCGTAGGATTTATGACAGGGCCTTGTCCAGAGCTGATGATCAATAAATAATTGAATCATGATTGAATTATATCAAACAATATATACTCTTCCAATCCTCAGTACAAATAACAGCCCAACGGGGTGGTAGAGGAAGAAATATATTGTATTGTAATTATTTTCACTCAGAACCTATTTCCCTGCAGCTCTAGAAAAGCCAACGATTTCCTGTTCTCTCCTTGTATCCATCCATAAATGGTTTGGCATCAGCTAGGCCTCCCCCGAATCTGACTTACAGGTAGGGACTAAATTTCCCTGACCCCTAATTAAACCTTACTGCTTCTCCAATTTCTTTCTTTTAGGCCAGTTAGGTGCCTAATTGGTTAAAATGGTGAATTTGGATTTGAAAAGAATAGAAGAAAAGCATAAAAATTGTAATTTGAATTTTAATTATCTTCATTCTATTACAAAGTAATAAAATGAACAGTAGCAAATACAGAAATTTCAGGAATTTTTAAAGAGGGAAAAAAACAAAATCTTCTTGAGTAACTACTGTTGATATTTACAAATTATTTGCAAAATAAATCTTCAAATTTGATACCAAAGTGTATAATAATTACACAGTATTTTTTCTGCCATGCATGTTCACTCATTTTAGTTATATACTCATTTATAAACTTATTAAATGATCGTGTATTCTGTGTGTTTATTAAATATTTAAAATATTAAAAACCTATTGACTGTTTTACTATGGGGTAATTGCTGCTTGGGTTTTTGAGAATAAAGTAAAAACTCTGATAGATAAGACCCCTTCTTTTATGGATATTACATTGTAACTGGGGAGACTGTAGAGTGAAAATTTTTAAAAAATTAAAATAAATTTGGCTTATAAAAGTGTTATTTCCATATTAAAGTTAGTTAATATGACAGTGACTAAATGATGAGAAAAGGTGTGTATTTTTCCCTCTAAGTTCTTAAAATTATACAAAATGTGCTTAATACAAAATACAATAAACATGTAGTTGTGTAAATATATGTGAAAATTTCTAATTGTATCTGCAAGAATGTTTCTAGTAGAGGAGTATGTAGGTTAAATATATTCATGTTTTCAAAGATTTTGTATGCAATTTCAAATATCAAATTAAACATTTTAAGCAAATTTGGCTTCCACTAACAGCTTACAAGATTCTAACCATCATTACCTGCCAAGTGCCATACTGTGCTTTCAATTACGATATGATGCAAATTTTGACAACCCATTGAAGTTAGCTTTATTTCCAATTTAACACTGAAGAAAATGATGTCAGAGTGATTGAACATGTTCAAAGAAGTATAGTAGTTAAAATAGTCACAGATGCAACAGTTAAGAGTGCAACCCTGATGTTTAAGTGTTAATATTTCTGGAGAATAGTAGATTATTAGGGAGGTTTTACCAAACTAATGGGTAAATTAGAGACATATCTGTTTAGGAGTGGTATAGTGCTGGGTTTTATGTTCCTGGATCCAATTTCCAATGGTTATGAGCGGAGGCTTCCCAATCCTCTAGCTATAGGAAGGTGGTAATACACAATGAGTCTCTGTTGGGGGGGAAGAACATCACAGAGCTGTGAAAAGAAGCCATTCTTCCCCATGCTCACTTACAGGCAGCTGCCTTTGATTACAACTCTCAGCAGGCCATTACTCGAACTCCTTGAATTAGGGGCAGCAGGAAAGGACCAAGGGTGGTCCTTTACACTGGAGCTGGAACAGAGGAGGAGGAGAGACCTGAGGAAGAGGGACATGTGAAGGAGAGACATTTAGAAGAATGACTTGTAGAAGAGACATGCAAAAGACATGCTCAGGCTTCAGTATTTTGGCAGAAATGATGGCATCTGTTATTTTGACATCATGATGAATTACATGCTGCAATTTGAATTTTGAGTCTCCCCTTCTGTCCAGATCTCTAGGGTTTGTCTCATCCTTTCTTAGGATTCTCCATCAAAGTTTGTTTTAACTTATGGCGTTTTCAGGCTTCAGCTGCCCTACTACAGGCCAAGTCAGTTTGGCTGGGCACTTTTCCATAAAGTAATGTGTAAATTTTTGGAGTTTTATTGAAAGTCTATTATTTGAAATCTTATCTTTTTTCTCTGCACACCAATTCTATTAAAAATCTTTCACACTAGGAATCCTGTCTTTGCCTTTATGTGTGAGGTTTTCAAGACCCTTTAGAACTTATATCTCTTCACAGTTTGGGGTCATTCATGACTTCTTGGGTCATGCAAATTGCATAAAATCAGATTTCACAGGTTCAAAACTCAGTATTCTAAAACTGCCCCCTGCTTCAGTCACTAATTAGTTATAAGCCTTAAGCAGTCACACTGTGCTTCAACCAGCTATAGATCAGAGCACCCAATGACTACCTATTCAGATATCAGGGAACCTTTGAAAGCCCAGAAAATTATTATCCATGCTTCTGACCAAGTACCAATAATTCAGTTTC
>NW_004567103.1:68211521-68212929 GCF_000260355.1 Condylura cristata | reverse complement strand
AAAATAATAGAAATAAATAAATACTAAAAGGCATAAATCAGTGGTCAAATGAAAGATGTACAAGGCACCATACGTGGAAAAACACACAGAGGTGTTACATCCCCAAGGAATGAATTCTCCTCTAAATCTTAACATTCAAAATATCAGAAGCTCTGAAGAATTTGAGATTTAATTTAGGCTTCATTATATAACTCATTGACCATTCAAAACTGAATTCACAAATGTTGGCAAGGATGTGAAGAAAAGGGCACTCTCCTACACTGCTGGTGGGAATGCAAATTGGTCTAAGCATTATGTAAAACTGTGTGGAGTTTACTCAGACTACTAAAATCTGAATTCAAACTCCAGACCTTCACCTCTCAGGTGGTCCTTTATTCTTGTTGGTTTCCCTGATAAATAGTGACACTCTCAGATGTTTTCCAAAAGTTACTTTTGCTTACATAATCAGAGACACCTTTGTCACTCAATACACTAAGGAAATTTTAAAGCTTTTGAGAAGTTTCAGTTAGGACTCAGGGAATGAAGACCAAAATATCTGGGGAAAAAATAGATACTGTAGTTGTTTGAACACTAAAATACATTTAATATAACCAAAGTAGTGAGTGGTCAATTTCCAATGATGATTCTTAAATGCCTATGGATATACAACCTTGTAGAAAAAGTTTTAGTCCATGTTTATTTTTTTAAAGATTTATTTATTTATGCATACAGAACTGGGGTACAGGCCAGAGGAAAAGGGGTGGTGAGAGGATTCACCAGAGACAGACTGGGGAGTAAAACAGACAGATTGAGGAAGTACTCTGCTAAGGGGAGCAGTGGGAGAGATAGGAGAGGTCTGCTACTCCAAGTGGGCTACCTCCGGGGGCAGGGACTGAACTTGCACTGAAGTGCCTGTGGCTAGCTAACAGTGAAGATCTTGTCCCTTTGAGCCAGGGAGGGTCCTAGTCCATATTTAAACTAGGTTAATGTCTAACAATGAAGAAACACTACTGTGCTCTGGAGTTCTCAAACCAGAGATTTTCCACTCTGCTGCTAAATGGCATCTCTTAAATATATAGCACTCTTTGATTCTAATTCTTCTTTCTCTGAAAATTAACCTTTCTTTCTTCCCAGTGGATGTTATCTCACATGCCTCATCTGAACAGTCTCCTATCGCATATGTGTTCCTATGAGTACCTGTCAGTTGTTACATGCTATTACCACCCATGGTCTTAATTGTTTATCTTGATCATCCCCAAATCTCCCAAAACTCTTATGAGCATGTGCTATGCTGACAAATTCACTTTACATTTATCACTATTCTCACTACTACTACCTTCCCTGTGATTTACCCTCTGAAGTATACTTATTTCTCTAGTGATGACCCTTCATGTGTTTTGGGACATGTCTATCATATTTATTCTGAGTT
>NW_004567103.1:68098482-68210301 GCF_000260355.1 Condylura cristata | reverse complement strand
TCCGGTCTTATGTCTAGGTCTTTAATCCACTTCGAGTTGATTTTTGTGACTGGAGTGAGGCAGTGATCTAGTTTCATTTTTTTGCATGTAGCTTCCCGAAACCTGAGATTTTTTAATAAATAGTTTTACCAATAAGTATGGTTTATGCCAAAACTAATGTACATAGAAATATTATGAAATCAAATACCCTAGCAAATATGCACATGTGTTACATTTAATCAGCAGTATTTATTAATGTTTTAAAAATTAGGAATGTAACTTACCAATAAAGACCAACAGAGTCAAAGGTGTGGAATAACCACCTACCAAAAGGCATGAGAAGAAGGAAGATAAACCTAAGATACTTCAATAAAAACTGTTAGAAAGTCACAGAAGTTTTCTGGAACCTGACTGAATTTTTAGTAGATAGAGAACTTGTAGTTCAACAAGGAAAAGTTCATGTGTATGAGAAAGGTATGGACTAACATAATTTTTTTTTCCCCTCAACCTTAAAATTTAGAAGTGAATCCTTGTAAAATCCATGACACTGGGAAGCTGAAAGGTGGTCAGTCCATGTCAGTTTTGACAGTTTTCTGAATTATAGGGACTCTGGATTATCCTCTGAATTATAGGGACTCCAGATTATCCTCTGATAGTGAACCAAATCATTTAGAAAGTGGCTCCTGAAATTTCTTCCATCACGCTAGCAGAAATCAAACTCTGCTAATTATAATTAAAAAAAAATCCACCTTGGAAACAGAAATTATACTGAAGTAAAGGAAATTTCCAATAAAGTTAGGGGTTTCCCATGAAAACATTATGTTAAAGTACCAATGGCTCTAAAATGAAACATATGTTGCTTAGATTCATAACCTTTCCCTCCTATATAATGAGGAAGCCCTAAAGTAATGTATTTCTTTCATCACCAGTGGATACACATTAAATTCCTAGGAATATAAATTCAGAAATTAATATTTGATTAGGGAGATATTTATAAACAAAAGACAAAAACTAGAGCAATAATACCAAGGATGTCTGTATTAATGGACCAAAGGTAAAAGCTGCTATTTAGGAATACTATGTATCTTCAAAATGATAGTCAAAGACATTGAAGTCATTGGCAATAAAAGGTTGTGGCAAGTACTCATAAAGAAAGTTTAAAGTTGTAGGCCCTCCCTGGTGGCACAACGGGTTAGAGCACAGCACTAAGAAGCTACAAAAAAACACTGCAACACAAGTTCAATCTGGCCAGGGAAGTGGCCTATAAGGTATGGCAGATTTCTCCTGACCCACCCACTGCTCCCCTCAGCAGTGCATTTAAATACATCTTCCTGTTTGCTTCTCACTTGTCTCTGATGAATCCTCACACCTCCTGTACCTGTGGCCTGTACCCCAGTTCTATATGTATAAAAATATTAAAAACAAAAACAAAAAATTAAATTGTGAAAAAAAAATAAGATAGCTGAAAGTATCAAGCACATTAAACAGATTGACTTATACCACAGTCATAATCAAAGAATGCTTTAAAGAACTGAAGTGTCAGATATGAAGGATCAAGAATGCAAAATTAATATATTTATATTAAAAAGTTCTATATTGAAATGAAAATAATATGATCAACCTCTTCTAATTCATGCATTTATTATGAATAGTACTAAATATAATTTGTGTAACTTTTATGCCTTCCATATACTCATAACTTTAGGACAAAAAAAGTGAAGGGAATTGAGAAACAGAGTAGAAAAAGAAAAATTAAAATTAAAAAACAGTTTGAATGAAGCAAAGATAATACTAGGGACCTTGCACCAAACATAAAATAGGGCAATAGCTCAATAGCTATGAAATTCAATATCACAGATGAAGACACATTATTTTCTTTTGAAATTCATGGAATGCTATTAAGAACTAGGAAATGTAAAACAAAGAATTTGTATGTTTTCAGTAAACAATGTATAGTCTCTGATTTAGCTTTATTGATATGCATATCACAGGTAGTTGTATAGAAAAATTCTGTTCTCCAATAAAATGTGGGCATTTACTCCTGGAACACCATTCTTAAAATTATGTAGGAAGCTAGCACAAGATAAGTTACAATACTTCTCTCTTTCTTTTAGATACCAAGTCTTTACTTCTAGTCAAAGAATTCTGTTAGCTCTCTGTGATTACTCTTGTTAGAAATATTCACAACCAATTAATTAGAAATCCAACTATAACAATGACTGTGTCTGTTAATACACTGGTATCTGCTGCTACAGCTTTAATGGTTTGAAAAATTGTCAGTCATCCACCTTTACTCTTCTCCTCCCATCACTGTTACATAATTCACTAGCTTAGCAAAACTTCTCCATAAGGTGTTCAGATAAAATTTAACAGATTTAGCAACTTAAATACCAGAACACAATCTCTTCCAACTGAATGCATGTCTTTAGCAGATAAATGTTTCTTAAAGAATTGCCCCAACTAGAAAGCAAACAAAAAAAGAGTATGCCCAGCCATAGGGTGAGTGCCTAAGTGGAATTATGAACGTGCCTGAGTACTAGAAATAATATAGAATATATATGATTTACTATGAAGTGGTTTCCATGTTATTTTATTAAAGAAAAGGGGAAAAACAAGAAATCATAATATGACTCAATTATTAATTTTTAAAAATTAAAATAAAATGAAAATTTTGCATCATACTGATGTATTAAAGTATAAGACCAGAATAAAAGATAGACAGGGTCATTCTCAAATATTATTAAAATTTTTGTGGGAAAAGGGAAGAAAGTATTATCATTTTCTTAAGCAGCTCTGCATTGCTTAAAATGTTTTAATGGACACAGCTTAAAAAAAACAGTTCATGACATAACAAATATGCATAGTTTTATTTTAACTAAAACATCATTTGAATATATAGCAACTATTGGCATTACTAAAAAAGGAAAAGGTAAATTTTATCCTGGTCTTTCTTATATATGCATTCAGTATTGAGTGAATTTTCAGTTGTTTTGAAAGGCAAGGGCAAAGAAAAGAGAAAAAGAACTAGATAACCTTCAAACATTTGAGAATTGCTATGAGGACATACTCTTTAAAAAAAAAAATCACTCTGTGGAATTTAATAACATCCATTTCACAAACCACAGAGTTATCCTATTCCACAAATCAATTTCATTCTATTATATTGGTGAATTAGTTTCTGTTTGTGAATTGGTTGTTCCACTTTAACTGTTAGCCTTCTAGTAAAAAAGGAAAGACATGTATTAGGAGTATAGAAAATAGTCAAGATAATAGCCCAGTTATACTTCTTACTTATCATCTAACCTTTTCAGATTCCCCATGCCTCAGTGCCCACAAGCAGTCACCATCATATTAGCCATGCCAAACCTATCCACTGCTGTGTTCTTACAAAGCGGAGTTTGAGGAGGCTATAATCATGAGCAGTTCTTATGACACTCTCGCCCATTTGCCTGTAATCTCATGCAGAGTTTGAAATGCAAGCCAGGCATCACCATTCTTGCTGTCTTTAAGACAAAGGAGAATTGATTTTGCCAAGTTTTCTAAATCTTCTTTAAAATGGATAATAATTATGGAACTTTAAAAAGGTAGTACATTAAAGTATTTTAATAAATGTCTTACATGACTATTTGAGAGTTTCTAGAAGCAAAACAAATGTACATTTTTATATTGGGAAGATCACACATATTAGTAAGCAGTATATATGTCTAAGTTCATAGACATATACGCATGTGGGACAAAGAGGGAATGCTTTAAAAGAATAAAAGATGAAATACTTAAAGAACTTTCTTTTCTCAGAATTAGAATGCTATCTTTCCACATGACTTTGCAACAAAAATTTGTACTTTTTTGTTGTCAACAGATCTTAGGTTTCATTTTTTATAATAACATATGCCATTTATAATATTTTGCTTAAACACACATACACACACATGCACACACAACTTGAAGCACTATTAGATTAATAAATTGTTTCAAATAAGATAATTATACAGACATAAAATTTTAAAAGTGGATATATTGCTAAATAATCACCACAGCAAGTTTATTTAGCATATCTACCCCCACAAATATTTCCGTAAGACTGATATTAACTCACTTAATAATTTTATGAAGGATATACAATAAGGTTGACTATAATCATCATTCAGAATATTAAAATCTTATGATTCATCCTTCATATAATGAATTTTGCATCCACTGATCAAAATCTCCAAGCCCAAGGCTCAGGCAATTATTACACTTTCTATTTTTCAATCTGCTTTTTCTGGATTCCACATCTCAACCATATTAGTTCTTCTGATTTATGAATATGTAATCTTTCAATTTATTTTCATCTTCTATTTATTTCATCAAATTCTTATACTTTTTTAGTGCAAAGATATTTCACTTTCTGAGTTACATTTATTCCTAGGTAAATTTTAGTTTTATGTAGTTCCACATTTTATATTGCCTATACTTAAGTGCTATGTTCATAATATTTCCAAGACCAAAGATATATGAGCTATTGAAAATTTGTGTTATTCATTTATCTTTTAAATAACTTGTTAGAATAAAGAAATGCAACTAATTTTTGTTTCCTGAATTTGTATTCATTAAAATTAATGAATTCATGTATTCTAACATTTTGGCAGTCTTTTGAGTTATCTATGTTTAAGATCAAGTCAACTCCAAATATAGACAATTTTATAGTTTTGTTCCAATCAGGATATTTATTTCTTGTTGAACTGCTTTGATTATGACTTACAGTATTATGTTGTATAAGAGAAAGACAAGAGTGATTATTTCTGATTTTAGAGGAAGATTTGTACATATTTCCAACATTGAATATGATTTTTCTTCTGAGTTTTCTAAGTGTGGTTTTACGTATATAAATAAATACATATACATGTATAATATACATATATATATATACACATATACATATATATATCCTCTACCTAATTTGCTAAAAACTATTATCTCAAAAGGGTGCTGAACATTGTGAAAGGTTTTATCTTGTACCTATTTAGAGGATCATATGATTTTTTTCCTTCATATTATTAATGCAATGTACAATTATAATGCATTTGTGCACACTGAATTATCTTTGTATAGCAGGGATGAATACCACTTGATCATGAATCACATGCAATCGTATAATGTCTGAGGTGAAGAATTAAGGTGCCTGTGATGAGGCCTCAGCAGTAACTAATGGGGATATTGTTAGTGAAAAATCTTATGAACACATTAAAAAACTATTTTTCACAGAATTACAGTAATAATTGATGAGAACTACATATTGAAGTAAATCCATTCAATGCGGAGTATAACATTTTTCACTTGAGACCTGCTTATCTTCCATAAGTCATAAGAATCATAACACATTTTCCCGCATTTTCTATGTTTAATATGTACCTTAAACACTCACATATTTGTATATTCTGTAATCTTTGTTCATCTGGCAAAAACATAAAAAATTGTTTAAAATGACAATTCATTTAAAATTTATGCTGTGTAACCTTCTAAATCACCTTTTTAATAACTAGTAAGTTTATATATTGCTTATGTTTGTTTACTCTTCTCCCCACCTCAGTTGCTGTTAGACCTTACCCTTTGCAATGATAGGTATCCATTCCTGTTTTTGCCATATTTGCCTATAGAAGTATGAAAAAGTTGGTTTGAATGTAAGAAGAAGAAGAAGAAGAAGAAGAAGAAAAGACTTCCACTTAAGGAGTTAAGGAAATTTTAAGTCTTTAACTCAATACTTATAAAGACATTAGAGGTGGTTTATTATAGTCAAGACACACAGTTTATTGTTAAACTCAATGCTTCTTTGTACTTCAGTTTCTTCATCTGAAAACTGAATAATAAAAGTAGTACCTGGTTGTGCGAAATGAAGGAGAAATTTTAACATGGTATCTGCCACAACCTTAGAAAATCAAAGAACTTTGTTTCTCTTTGTTTATTAGAATTATTTTATTCTGTTTTTATCTAATTGTAATTCTATACCTTTTAGAAATAAAAATGGATGTAATCCAGAAAAATGAAAATAAAAGTATAAGTTTATAAAATGCTTTGAAAAAAATAGCCCAAGAGGACAAACTCACTGCCTTTATTTTATTTCTATCCACCTCCTTGTATTTATCAAAAATATTGTTTTAGCATCATGAAAGGGAAAAGGCATCTATTGTAAAGTAGGTAAGCTTCATAATAGCAAGTTGCTGTTATGAAAATTGCTATCTCTGTCACTATATGTGAAATGTCTATGTGTGTATATTTATAAATGCATACATATGGATACTTATGTACATATACTTAAATAAATTTGTATGCTTTTCTAAAATCAGATTTTGTTCTACCAAAGCAATTTAATTTCATGTAATTTAGTCCAGATTTTATAGTGACTAGAAAGCACACATTGTGTTACGTTGTCATTATACAACTTACTTAATAATCTTTATTAATGGGTAAGATTTTCTTTGGTGATAAAAGATGTATTTTTTCCCCCAAAAATCTGGTACTGTAGCATTAACCTGCAGTTACTCATATGTGTAAACTAAGCAAAAACATAGCATTTTCGTATTTAAATATCTAATTCTTTCCTTTGACCTAATTTTCAACATTGGCAACAAAACCAACATTAAAAAAGGAGTGCTTCATTTGTGAAGTGTCAAATTAAGGAAAACGAAATTGGGCATTGCTCCCAAATATGTTTAAGATTGCAAAGGAGTTTATGATTAGCTATTCATAGGAGGAGAGTGTAATTCAGTAATTCTATGACACTTTGTGTTAAGGAAGCTCCTTTTAATGGTAAGAAGTAGAATCATAGGCTTTAAAGTAGAGTCCCACGTGATGAGTAAAAGGGAAGAAGAGGACTGGATAAATGACTTAGAAATGAGATTTATTTCTCTTTTTTTTCTTTAAATACTGAGAAGTATAGTTTTATTAATTGGTTGGTGTCAACTTTATTGCCTTTAAAAACAGGATAATTCATCTTCATTCTGTAATTACCAGTTACACAAATAGCATATAACAAATCTGACAAGCAGGCTTTTTCTACATTGAGCAGATATTACAATGGCAAATGTGTTAAATTAATAAATCAAGATTATGCCATTTTGGTGAATTCTTTCCTTTCTTAATAGGAAATATTATGTAAGTTCATAAGCTAATTTGAAAATGTCTACATCGTTTGTGTTACTGAATACTAAATATAGCACTGTGTGATTGACAAATAAAAATAGTTTCTTCTCTAGCAGGGTTCATCTGGTTCTTGGAATACAAGATTACATTCTTATACAAGATTATAAAATTATAAAATAAGAGGTTGCTAGATTATATTAAGAACACACTACTGCCTCTAAAGAAAAGGTCTGGATGGAGCATTGGGTTGAATATAATCCATTTGAAATCCACAAAAGACTAAAAGAAAGAAGTTCATAAACCCATTTGTGCCATATACAAAGACAGACGATTTTTACAATCTTGCATCTGATTTTCACTCTCTAGATTAGACAGCATTCTGGAAAGGACTCCAGCTGAAACCAGCATGAGGCCATTATCTTTCTCCCCTCTGACACTTTAGCCTAGGGTCTGGAGGATCTGAGCTGTTCAATATTTCTATTACATTAATGGTACAATTATCACATAGGGATCAACTTCATGCTGCTAATATAGACATGCCTCTGGAAGCAATTTCTGGCTCTACTGGACAAGACAACCTATTAGATCATTTGTAACCTCAGAAAAACCTAGTGGAAAAGTACAGACTTCAGACATCCTAAGTATAAATGTTGTATTTATTTGTAAAGTAACCTTGGCAAAGTACTTAAATTTTTTTGTGTTTCAATGGGGGGGTAGTAGCCTCTATCTGATAGGCAAGCAGTGAAGATTTAAGAAAAAGCATAGGGTATCAAGCTAAGTAGGAATTATTATCATCACCATGTACAGTGTGTTAGCGCATTACTTTTTATTTTTAATTTATTTTATGTGCTTTTTAAGGTGATATCCAATGAAACAGAAATTATTTAGGCTTTGATTATTTTGTATATAAACAATATCACTCATTTCTTTTAATTATTTTGTATATAAAGAATAGCACTCATTTGTTTTAATGAGTGCTATTCTTTATATACATTATAATCAAAGTCTAAATAATATTTCATTGAATATTTTCTCAGAAAGCATCTAATACAAACATTATTCAATGTAAACTGTTTTGAATATTATCAAAGGCATGTTATTGATCCTTATGTTCAGAACACTAGCTAGCTAGAGATTCCTGGTGACAGAAAGAAATGCAGAAGTTGCTTTCCCTTTATAAACATCCCACAGCTTTAGGTTTGTGATTTACTGAATACATGGATTGGTGATTATGTTCTGCTTACTTGAAAGAGAAGTTTTGAATTTTTCCTTTGTACCCATGAGTATATTTCTACACACTAAGAAGTCAATTGGAAGAACTTCTGAGATTTTAGAACTGCAAACTCTGGAGAAAACAAACCAAATAATAATAAAAATCTAAAACTGACTACATCTCTTGTCACCATTTTCCATCTAACAGAGACTTTCTGTTAGATGGAAATTTTCTACATGCTTCAATATTCCATAACCAAATGTCTTAAGGATTAATTTAATAAACAAATCCTGATTTTAATTTGAAATTTAGTTAAAGCTGTCTATTATATAGAAAATTTGAAAAAAGATAAAAGTCCTGGTGAGGCTTACTTGGAATTAACATATACTTCTTTTGAATATATCATTTCATCTTATTTCTTATTCTATATACAGTTTGGGTTATATCATCAATAACCATCCTTTTTAATACTAAGAATATTTGAAGTCCAAGTAGTGATGGTTCTAACAATAGGATTTTTTCCTATAAATTCATCACTGTCATGTTAATAACACAATCAAGCAGAATAATGTTCACATTTTTATAAGACTGTATAGAGATAGGCTACTTTATTATTGACAGTCTGTGATTCATACATTTGGAATCATAACTTTTATCTCTGACTAATAGGTTAGGGTTTTCACAACGCATCTTAGGTGGTATGTTGTGTGTATGTGTGTGTTGCAATGAATAGCCACTAGCTGATTCCTAAAGTCAATCAATTAAAAGTAAAATCATGACTTATTCCGATATTGATCTCAATCATTAATCAACCAGACAGAATAATCATGGTATATAGTCCTGTGCTACATGAAAACAGGTAAATAGCCTGAATTTTGAAAATAATATCCTACTTAGATCTGAATCTGAGGGCCATTTCCTAAATGATCTAAACTTCACAAGCTACAGCTTTAAATTTTTCAAGTAAGCCATATGTTATTTAAAGAAAAATGACACATGTCTCTTCATCTTTTAAATAAATCTTTGTTTCTTTACAGCAAAACCCACCCAGATTTTACCCTTTAGGTAATGTTCTGCTTAGTGTGTGGCAGGCAGTCACTGATTCTGATACTCAGTAGCGTCAAGCATTGGTGCCCTAGTCAGCTGTATGTCTATCCCTTTTTTTTTAAAGATTTATTTATTTATGCATACAGAACTGGGGTACAGGTCAGAGGTGCAGGGGCAGTGAGAGAAATCACTAGAGACAGAGTGGGGAGCAGGACAAGCAGATTGATGAAGTACACTGTTGAGGGGAGCAGCGGGTGGAGCAGGAGAGGTCTGCCACGCCATGTGGGATCACCTCCATGGCCTCCAGGGATTGAACTCATGCTGAAGTGCCTTTAGCTTCTTAGTGCTGTGCTTTAAAACGCTATACCACCAGGGAGGGCTCAGGATGTGTCTCTTGATTTTAGTATGTTTTTAGTATGTTTTTCCAAAATCCCAGTCATTAAACTTCCTTTTCTGCTTTTGTCTACAGAAGTAGTTTTGAGATGATGCAACCAGAATTCTGATGAACATGTATGATGTTCTTGTTAATGCTACTGGTGAGAATTTTCTACATTTGTCTGAAAAAACTGATGGGAAAAATAAATCTTTCTTGAATTCTGCTTAATACCAATATTTGTTGCATTTGTTTTCCTTCCTCCACAAGCTACAACTTCAATAATAGCTACCTGGTCTTTGACACTAATAGACAAACTGAGATTTCAATTGACCTTATTATAAAAACAAGAAACTTATTTATGTTTTAAAGTTGTTGATTTGCTACCCTGCATCTTATAAGCTGCTTTTTCCATCTCTTTTTATTTCAAAGTTGTCGAAGTTCAGCTCATTATCGAAGGCTCAGCCTGTATCAAATCTCCTCAGACATTATATTGTGGCAAAGATGTAATAGAGGAAAACTGGCTCTCACTGATAGAGACCACATCTATTCTCTGACTGACCTCACATTTTTAAAGAGAAGGATATTTGAATCATCACTGAAGATTCAACAAGTGTCATTTTTACCTAGACCCAGGGATAGTAAATTACCTCTCTTCCTTTAGAAATGAAGTTGCATACAGAACTTTATTCTTAGCCATGAACTCCTTGTATGGTAAGTGGTATGTATGAGGATTACAAACATATTTTAATATGGCATTGAAACATGTAAGAAGGAAATATTTGGAATGTAATTGGGCTGGTAGGAGTAATTATGGTAAACTAAAGTCTTGAAAGCAATTGTTATTGATTAAGCATTGTATAATTTACAGATTTTAATGTTCATGTTATTCTTGAGAATTTGAAAATAACTTGTCGACCTAATGAATAATTATGATGTACATATTTCAAAGCAGACTTTTCAAATCTTACATATTGATGAGAGAATCAAGTCCGCTAGGGATGATATCTGTTTCTGGATATGGCATTGACACCTTGTCTTTAAACTTGGCATGTTAGAAGCATGAAATTGGTGATTTTCATGAAATATTTTAGGCTCATATGGCTAAATTTTGGGGAAATGGCAAAAAAAAGAAAAGTAAGATATACTGGCAAGAAAAAAAAAAAAACAGGTGGATGGAATGCTCAATACAATAAGTCCTCTCCTTTGGGCTTAGATATTCTTTCAGCTGAGCCAAAAGTTAGTAAAGATTACTGTGAATCAACTTCACTATAGGTCTTTGTTAGCTTCTCCCTCATTGATTCCACAGAGTTAACCTCTCAAAAGTACTGTCTCAGGGGAGTGAATTCAAGGAACTACAGAAAAAAATAAAATTTTCTTAGAATGTTTGAGATTTTATTTTTGCCTGTTCCTAGTCTAGATTGTGGTAAACTGCTTGTCAAAAATTCTCTGAAATTATTTATTTAAATATATATATATATATATATGGAAAGGTTTGGAAGTAAAGATAGGTATTTTCCATATGCTTTCTCAATAACAATGAATAGTATCAAGATTAAAAATAAGTTAGAGGGCCCTCCCTGGTGGCGCAGCGGGTTAAAGCACAACACTAAGAAGCTTAAGCCACTTCTGCATGAGTTCGATTCCCGCCTACCCTGGAGGAGCTCCACATGGTGAGTCAGACCTCTCCTGACCTGCCCACTGCTCCCCTCAGCAGTGTACTTCGTCGATCTGCCTGTTCTGCTCCCCACTCTGTCTCTGGTGAATCCTCTCACCCTCCACATCTCTGGCCTGTACTCCAATTCTATATGAATAAATAAATAAATATTTAAAATAAAAAATAATAATAAAATAAGTTAAAGGTCACTTTTAGTTCCCAAAACTATACAAATCTCTACTTCAGTTCACTATCACTTGTTCTGGAAATTAATAACATAAACACAAAATATGCACACAAATTCTCCCCAAGGCACCTCACAGGTAATCATATCTTTCAAGCTTTATATCATTAAACTTTAGTTGCTGTTGCAGAGGAGAACTCAATTATGTATAATATACATGTAAAGTAGTCTCCAGGGCTAGTTGAATTCATTTTTAAAAGGTATATTCATAGCATTTAAATAATTTTCCTACGTATACATACATATGTGTTTTACATGTTTGCTATTTCATGGAGTTCTTTAAATCCTCAATAAAGTGGGGCCCTCACTGGTAATGCAATAGTTTAAAACACAGCACTTGGAAGTTATCTGCAATCACTGCAGCAGGAATTCAATCTCTGGCCAAGGAGGTAACCCACATAGCACAGCAGATCTCTCCTCTCCTCTCTTGCTCACTGCTCCCCTCAGCAGTGAATTTCAGTCCATCTGCCTGTTCTGCTCCCCACTCTGTCTCTGGTGAATCTTCTCACGCCCCATACCTCTAGCCTGTACCCCAATTCTTGTATGCAAAAATAAATCAATCTTTAAAAAATAATTCCCCCCCCAAATTATACTTTTACAGTCAAAATTTTTAACTTTTTTTATCTTTCTTAGAATGAAAGCAAAATGAAGCAAATTGTGTATCTGAAATCTTGTGTAAACCCTAGACTTTCTTAAAACAAAGAGGGTACTTAAAGTGTCGTACAGACAAGTAGAATGATATTTGTTCTAATGATATTTATTACACAAAAAAATTATTGATTTTTGGATCATCTTAGAACAAATGTAGCATGTGGATTTCAGAGAGGACTCAAAAACATTCTAACTTTTAGGGTTCATAGTCAAGACAGGGTGAAACAAACAGGAAAAATATATAACTATTTTACAGTACAAACAACTCAGAGAATGATGACTTTTAAACAATTGTGAGAACACAAAACCTATAGAATAATTGACTGTGGGAAATGAGAGCTCAGTTTTTTTATCTACTCATTGCATGAAAGAGCTTTCCAAAATTTCCTTGTCATTTCCAGGAACACACAGCACATTCTGGCACAATGAAGCCACCACATCTTCAATTTAAAATTTTCTAAGACTATAAAATGCTAAAGCTCCAGGCTATGCTAGTATCTTGGGACTTTTAAATATTAATATAAGGAATAGTTACAATCAGTTCTTCCATAAAAGATATTAATGATTTTAAGTACTTAAGCTGTATCATTATAATGACTATATTCCCCTTAGTTTAATTTTAACATTTTTAAAAACAAAACTTGACATTTTAAGTCAGCAAGAGAGACTCATTGCAGCACAAAAATGCATCTATCCATTCTAAATGCCATAATTATTGGATAAGGTTCTGCCAACTAAGTTACTCCATTGGGGCTTAGAAGGTACATCACCTTCCGAGACACACGGGCACTATTTAGTGAGCTGCTTGATGGATTTATGCAGTAGAATGTTCAGTAATGATAGTCCAAATATCAGTCACTTGAGGAAACTAATAATCCTCCAAAATGTATACCAATCAAAGTGGTGGGTCAACAGAAAAAAATGAGCGGTTGATTTTTTTCAGTGATTAATTCATCCTGTTGATTTAGAATTTAGACTAACTGGGTTACACTTTAGTGAAAGGTATTTCTTCTTATTGATGTGATGAGTTTAAGCTCATAGTATTTTAAAAACAAAATAAAGAATTTCTAGAGTCAAACTTTTACAGATGAGGAAACTGATTTACCAAATATTATTCATACTTACTCAGCTATTTTCTCTAGTCATTTTCATTATATTCTAATATTTTACCAAAATGGATTTTTGAAGCTATTTCTCATTGAGCGCCACTGGCTATAATTTAAGGGGAAACCATCATTTTCACTTTATTAGAGGGCACATGCTTTACTATACCTACGAAGTGCTAAATATACTGTTTTGCTCTCCCTGGAGATTTCTTGACCAATACACACAAATAAACATGCCAGAAAAATAAAGTTATAATGTATAACAGATGTTTCAGAGCAAAATAAATGTACATTGCACCTGATATTGATATAATTAATTTAAATTATATATTCCTACGTATCATGTAGAAAAGATACTATAGGCACTCTGTAATGGACACACTGAGGAACAAGACTTATGGGAAGATATAAAGATGATGGGGAGGATTTCCATTTTAGGATATTATATAATTCTATTACATAAAGAGGATTTAAGAAAGGGTAATGGGCTTAGACAATGGTATGAATGTGTTACAAAACTGGGAAAATATACAAAGCACTATTTTATATAAAAGAATAGTTACAAAAACCTAAATAGCAGCAGATAGGAAAGACATTCTTTCGTTATTTCATCTTTGTTTCAAAGAGTATATAAAATTGTACTCTGGAAATGGAGGAGGAACACTGTCAAAATTGGTAAGATCAAAGCTGTTTGTTAAAAAAAAAAAACAGTTAAACATGCAGTTGTCTAAACGTTCCTCATGGAAACAATATGTTTAACATATTTTATGGATAAAAACATCTTATATCGATTCTTTTAAGAAAGAACAAATAATTTAAGTAATTATTTCATTCATTAAGTATATATCATAGGGATTTTAATATGGGTGATTTAAGTATATACCATAGGCATTTTAATATAGGCGATTACCTTATATTTATGAATTTGAGTTTGATTTTAAGTATGAATAAATGATAAATTTTTCAAATTAACAGAATTTTATACAAAAATATCTGTATTGTAATAAGTGGAATTATGAAAGGGACTTTCAAAAATTTAATAGGGTCACTGTATATGGGAAATGATGGACAGTGATGTAAACAAGCAAAAACAATTGACAGAAATATATTTTATCTCGATTTTAATCTGAGATATTTTCTACTTCATTAGGAAGAAAAGTCTAATTATTATACTTTATAGGTATTTTAAAAGAAAATGATGACATGGAAAAGATAAGTGGCAGCAAATAGGAAGTAATAAGCCACATTAAAAACAATCTAGAGTTGAAAAAAGAGTCAATTTTCACTTAAAGTTGTCTTTAATATTAAAACTAAGATATGCTTATTTCAGTAGTATTTTATATATCTTGAGCTTATCATTTTATCAATTCTTTAAATAAAACCATTTGTTTTTAAGTAATCCAAAGCTATTTTTTTAATGGAAGGTATTAAAGAGTTTTAGATTGAGATAAAGAACATTTCCAGAAATGATAAAATATGATACTTATTATTTTATGATTGGAAAACAATCTAATACAAGCCAAATAGTGGTTTTTTTTTTTATGAAAATGAGAAATCCAGTGATGACTTCGGACATCTGCACATTAGACTCTCCCTCCTTAATCCATCTGAGCCTTCAGTTTTACATTTTCCATCTGACTTATAAAATATACTCAGACTCATAAATAAAAGATTTCTTAGCAAATTAATGCAATGCTTGTGTAAGTATATTTCATAAGGAAAAAAAATTCAAATTATATTCCCATCATTGGTTTTTACAAAGGATTAATCACAAAGCTCAAGGTGATATGGATTCAGATAAAACTTAATACCAGGCCCTCCCTGGTGGCACAACGGGTTAAAGCACAGCACTGCAAGCTAGCTGCAGCCCCTCACTGTGTGTTTGATGCCCAGCCCCAGAGGTGATCCACATGGCGCAACAGACCTCTCCTGACCCACCAGCTGTTCCCCTCAGCAGTCGTCCTGTTCTCTGATGAATCCTCTCACCACCCCTGCATCTTTGGCCTGTACCCCAGTTCTGTATTCATAAATAAATAAATATATTTTAAAAAGCTTGATACCAATTTTTAATTCACTATAACTTTCAAATATGTAGGGCTCAAATGCATCATTCATAAATTTCTGTCTGTAGCTAGTTTCTTATATGGAATATTATTTTTAAAATATTATATATAAATATATATGTATATACACACACATGCACACATATATGGATATGGATATATGTATGTGTGTGTGTGTATATATATATATATATACACACACACACACACAAATCTAACCAGAACTAAAAAAAAAAAAAAGAATTTATATCTGTTATGTGGCAGACAACTCTACATAAAATAAGATGCCACAAGTAATAACATTTTTTACATTTTCAATAACCACAGAAATTAGTTATTATTAATAATGAATTTTGTTTGTATTGATTCTATTATATGGCAAGCAAACATGACCTTCAATTTCCTATGTATTTGAGCATTTTGCTACTACATTTCTAGTCTTCTAAGTTCAAATCTTTATATTTAAGTTCAAAAAATTTAAGTGAAACTGTTAAAACCATTTTTTAATGTAACTCCACCATTTTTTTTTTAAATTTTTCTAATTTAATTCAATAAGTTTAGCACTTTGTCTTGGTAGTAAATCAAAAAGCAGCATATAAAAAATTTACTGAAAATATGAAAATTAGAGCTGGTAAAACAGCAGGGGGAGGGGCACACTAGATTAAAGACTAAGGAAATTAGTGAACTAAATGGAGCAATATATCATGCATACATTTTGTGACTAGTTGTATATTTTGCAGAAGTCAACTTTTGTAGTTAAAACTGTGCCCAATACTATCCCAGCACATACTAAGTTAAATTAAGTAAGTCAACTAAGTTTTCACATGATTATCAATTCATGTACATTAACCTGCCTCTTTGCAGAACAAAAAATGGAGGGCTGTGAAATAAAGACTACTTTTTTCTTAATGAAACCAGCCAATAATTATAGCAAGTCTTTACACAGATGACCAAATCTAGATCCTTAGTCTATGGCCATGACTCCTTTATGTCTTCAAATCACAATAATTACACAGAAGTGTCATCCTTTGCCTATCTACACACCAGCCAAAACCAGAATGGACCCACTGCTCACTAACTCCATAGCTTCCCAGCTCTTAGGCACATGTACCCATACGCCTCCATTGCAGTGGTGGATTTGAAAATTACCTCACACAATCCTCTTCAGTGACTTCCAGATATCATTTTCCCTGCTTCAAACAGTTGGTGTGTCATATTTTATTTTCTGCTGCATGCTTATCACATGAATAAATGATTACTGGTAACATTTTGAAGGTCCTCTAGGAATAATGGTGAAGACATAAAACCAAAGGTCCATAAAAGGAGATCATTTTATTCCCCAGACATAAGGACCACAGCAGAGGGTCACATTAGGAGTGTAAAGGAAGAACTCAAAATTAATTCCTAAATGCAAAGATAATGAAATGAAAACTGCTGAAAATTCATAATCGCTGCCCTGCTCTCACATTGCTTTGGTCTTTATACTTATTGATAGGTAATAAAAATAATAAAAGATAACGGACAGATAATAAAACAACAAAACAATAACTCAACTAAAATTTAAAGTATGACTAAGTTTTAATTACCTTAATAGATGGTTTTAAAAATTGCTGGAATGGGTACTCCCTAGTGCAAGAGTTTAAAGTGTAGCACTCTGAAGCTATCCACAACCTTACATGGCAAAAGAGATAACCCACATGACGAAAGAAACCTCTTCTGTCTCATGCACAATTCCCCTGAGCAGTGTATTTAGATAATTCTGTCTGTTTTGCTCCCCACTCTGTATCTGGTGAATCCTATCACCCCCATACTTTGGCCTATTCCCTAGTTCCTGTATGCATAAATAATATAAACCTTCAAAAATAAAAATCTCTGGACTAAATCCTTGAACTCAGACCTCAAAGAATTTCTACAGATTAATGTTTCAGTAGTCTCATATGTAAATAGTTGTAGTAGATGGCTCTAAAACTCTTCTCTGGACTAAACTCATGAGCTCAGGCATCAAAGAATTCCCACAGATTATTTTTTGCGTAATAATGTCTCATATGTAAATAATTATATTGTTAACCTCACAATAAGATCCCTCATTGAGTAAGAGCCAGCAGAAACAAGAAAAAAAGAGAATAATATCTATGAAAATAGACTTGAGAGTATAGAATTATTTGGGACAAAATGAAATCAATCTTTCACATACTGAAATAAATAAGAGATAAAAATAAATTTAGTAAAAAGCAACAGAATACACATTAAGCAAGTATATTTGAAATATTTACATTTTCTAGAAGTGAATAAATTTGTTATTAATAAACAAAATGCAATGACAGATTAGTGTTGATAAGAAAATTATTGAGCTAGAAAATAAATCTATAGCAATTATAACAAAGATAATCAAAAAAGCAATGATGGGAAAATTGAAAAGATAAAGAGTTGGGAAATACAAAAAGATGTTGAGAACAAAGCTTAAGGAGATGATAGAAAATCTAAGCTTATTTCCAGGAAAAATAAATAAATAAAAACAGTGAATGGACCAGAAATATTATTAGAAATTATACTAAAGTATTCCCAAAACTGACATACTATATCAATTCATAGAATCAAATGCTTTATGTAAATATGAGAATAACTATAAAGAAAATCTGCTTTAGGCACATTCTATTGGAACTACAGAATCCACAAAATAAATGGCACTGTATTAAAAAAAAAAAATTTGAAATAGGCCCTTCCTGGTGGCACAATAGGTTAAAGCACTGCATTAAGAAGCTAAAGCCACTTCCACATGAGTTTGATCCCCGCCTGCCTGCCCTGGTGGTGACCACATGGTGCAGCAGACCTCTCCTAACCCTCCCACTGCTCCCCTCAGTAGTGTACTGCAATGATCTGCCCTTTTTGCTCCCCGCTCTCTCTGGTGAAGCTTCTCACCACCCCTGCACTTCTGATCTGTATCCCAGTTCTGAATGCACAAATAAATAAATCTTTAAAAAATAAAAATAAAATATAAAAGGTCTAGATTACCTGTAAGTAAAAGGATCACAGAATTGTTTATACAAAGTAGCACTTTATCAAATAAGAGTGTCTAATGTTACATCAAGAAAACTGGCCTAAATTGGGACTATCCTAGGAAAATAGGATTGCATGTTGATCTTGATGGAGGTTAAGAGTAGAAAACTTGTAAAGAAGGCATGACAAGACCAGAAATCTGGCTCATGCAATGCCTGGCAATTGGAGATAGAAATGATTAACACAACCATTAACCCATTTATAGAAATGAAAAATCCTTAACTTCCAAGTGCTACAGCAAGTACCAGACCACTATGTAAGGTATCATGAGACTCAGACTAGAGCTAAGGATATGGACATTGAAGGTCATTGTAGAGACTCACTGGTCTTTTCAAATCAACACAATCACACTAGAAATAATTCAATAAAAATTAACAACTCCTCACAGAAATGAGCCTTACCAAAGACAGGAAGCCTGTATCGGTACAATTCCTAGCCTGGCAAGGGGCAGCAGTCCTTCTGCCCACAGGTACCTATGCAGGTGTTCCTCCTGTTCAACCCGTTCTCCCTTTTCAAGGTAGAGGCTTTATGCCCACCTGTATCTATACAGGCTTTTTTTTTTTTTTTTAAAGCAAGCCTGTTCCTTTGGGGGGCAGCTCTTTGCTGCCCAGCTGTGTCTCAACAAGCATCCTTTGCTCTTATCTCCTTGTTTATAATAAATGTGCCCTTTTGAGTAAAATGAATGCTTTTGTTTCATCAAGAAACTCACCTGGGAAATTTGCAGGTGCTGTTGAAAGAGAAACTCTGTTGATTTTTTCCCAGTGTTAACTCAAGAACCCCACTCTCCAAATGCAACATCCCTCTAAAACCAACTTCACTAGGAATTTAAGATTATTTGACATTAACATTTTACTTAATTTTATTCATTTAATACATCTAAGGATGAGACATGATTATTTCAGGTGATGAACAGAAAATACTGGGCAAATTTAATATTCATATTTGATTTACATAAAATGAAAAGAGGAATGAAATGAAATTTTGATAGATAATACTATCTAAAATAAACTATAGCAATCCTTGTCTTTAACATATTTTTAAGAAATGATTCCTATTAGTTCAGAAACAATATAGAGCCCCCTAGTCCAAATCTATTTAATTCCATTCAGAGTATCTTATCTATCACAATAAAATTTGAAAATTAAGAACATATGAACAAAAGCAAAGAAACAACTCTACCATTATTTGTAAATGACATAATTATAAAGAAAATCTGAAAGACTTACAGCTTGATAATTCAACTAAGATTGCCAAGACTGCTGGATTTACATATACATATAGATAGATAGATAGATATTAGATTTTCATGGACAAGCAGCAATTATTACCCAGTATAAGAAAGAAAATCTTAATAAAGACACCAAGATCATTTCCTATAATGCAAATCTTTATAAATTCACTTGAATTAGAGTTAAGAATTATTCAGCATTACTAAAATGACAGTGAAAGAAAAAAAAAGTTATAGAGTGAGAGAAGATATCTGCAAAATTCCATATGAGCAGTTGAAATGACCAATGATGGGGGGGGGGAATCAGAATGATGACTTATTTTCTGAAATACTTTGATAAGTACAATTCAAGTACCCTGGATGCAATATGCCTAAGTATAAGGGTATATGACCACTAAATGCATTGGAAATATTTTCAGAGACCTGCAATGTCAGACAAACTAATGTATAAAAGGGGTTAGTTAAGTCCAAAGGGCTCACAGACATCTACTAAGCAGGAGGCATAACTAACGTGCTAAATTGCTAATGGTGCATGCAACTCACAATTTACTCTTCACAAATTAGAGAAGAGTTGCTATGGCTCCTTAATGAAACTTAACTGTGTTTTAAAAATTAAAATCAGACTGTTGGGGAATCCTGACTTCTAATACAGAATTCAACTAAATCTGTTTGCCTCAGGAGGAGAGTTTGAAATATATATTCTTTTATTTTTTTCCCTAAATTCTTTTACTCTTGTGTAATAGAACACAAGTGTGTATGGTGTGTATGCAGATCCATTTCATCATTGGGAATTGAAATTCCCTCATTTGCAAAGCGAGTAGGATGTGAAATGGCAGCAGTTTTCAGAGTTAAAATTCCTTGGAGAGGAACTAAGAGACATAGATTTAAGAACTGAAAAAGACCTTAGAGATGATCTCTTCCAATCCCTCAGCATTACAGATGCAGAAACTTCATCTGCAAATAAGTTACTAACCAAAGATCACCAGGTAGCCACTGACAAAGTAATAAATAGGCTTTGATATAAATCAATGTGTTTGATTGGAGTTACAAAAAAATAACCTGAATTCGTGTCCAAATCTGGTTTTCTTGATGTGTTTTTTTTTAACACAGCTGATTTCTGCAAACATGTTTTAGAATGATAATATTATGGTTACAGTTAAAAAACAGATAACAGCAGTAGCCTGACAGAGTAGAGAGTTTATTCCAGTTAAGCCAGATAAAAGGACACACCATTTCAGGACTCCTGAAAATAAACCGAATTAGTTTATTCTGCTGTAAAATATCATGTCTGATGTAATTCATCACAAAATAGGAATGAAAAATGTCACTGGGTAAAATTTGCAATATGCATTTACAAACCCTAGTATTAACCAGAAGCAATTTCTATGTGAATATAAGGGATGCTCTGTTCCCTTGCTAATTCAAATGCAGACTTGGACACTGGCCTCAGGGAGTAGAGCCTATTGTGGGATAGTCAATGAACCCTACTAATAGGTGCTTCAAGAAGAGTTCTAGGTGGATGGGAAAGTCTTAGTCAGAGGTCCTTGATATTTTCTAATTTCCTGGGGAAAGGGAGGATAAGCTAAATTATTAAGAGACTAAACTCATTAGGGGAGTTAGGTGCCAGAGGAAGAAGCATTCCAGGTGTCAGGAGGTGAGTATGTCTATAGCTTATGGAACTTGGAGGAGGAACATGCAAAATGGGGTGATATAAAGGAGTAGGAAATAAACCATGAAGAAACTTTTAAGATTTTTTATGTCATCTTAAGAACAAACTCATTTGTAGGTTTTAAACAATGAAATTAAAAACCGTAGGGGAGCAGAAGTTGCCATCTCACACTATCTTTTGTCATAAGGATTATTTTAGGCATTTAAATTTAAGCAATAAAAGTCTTTGAAAGTTTTATTTTTTACCTCCCCTTTCACTGCTTGAAAGAACGTTGGAGAGAACCTGTTCCTAAAAGCTGGTTAAGGAATAGCTGCTAGTTGTGGAAGAAGTCAGCAAGTTCTGTTTCTTCAAACATTTGTTCTTCCCATCATCCTCTAAATTCTCTAACTCCTACATACACTTTGGAATCTCATAACCCTCACCCCTCCCCCTGTTCATTATTGCTAACCTCAGATTGCCTGATGTCCAAGAAACTATATGCCTTTGTGAGATGTCTGTTCATACGAAATTTATTTGTATTTCTCCTCTTAATCTATCCTTTATTATAGGGGGCATCTTATTTGAGAACCTAGGGTTTAGAGGAAAAACATTTTCAGCCCCTACTATATCACATATACATCTAAAAATCATCACAATATTTGTAAGCCTTGAAAAAACAACTCCTTTCTATTTTCCTACAAATGAAATGGTTAGTATAAGTAGGATTCAGGCTATAGAATACTCACTAATACTTAACATATTATAAAATATGATTCTATTTCTATAATATTTTGAATGTTAACTTCTGAACAAAATGATAAATATCATGCTTGGCATGTAATATCCACCCATACCTACCTCTGAACCCCAAGACTTAGGACAATAACCTATTTCTGGCATTTGTTCCATGAATATCACTAATTGATGATGAGGCAAACAACCAGTTCACCTGAATTATAATTTTTGAATTAGAGCACACAGGCAAGTATGTTTTTGTACAACAGTGTTTTCCCACACATCTTCCCTTTCTTTTTTAACAAGATTGACAGGTTCTACAGGCAATGCTCTGTTCAGTGAAGTGAATTTTCTTTGGTCAGTTCTTTGAAATGCGTATGAAGGACAGTAGCAGCTTGAAGCCATTTTTTGTTGTTGTTGGTAAATTGGGCTTTTACCACATCTCTCTAAAATTGGGTGGAGGTTCCTGGTTATCAGCAAACAACTTTATTTCTTTTCCACTATTTTGGTACAGACTCAATTTTCCTGGAACCACACTGCTATTGTGACAAGATGATGAAATTTGAAGAGTGTTCCCTTGTGCACGTGTTTCTTCCCCCCCCCACCCCGCTGCCTGTGCAGAAAACCTGATACCCTAAGCCAATCACTTCCAATTTACTAGAGTTATTTATCAATAAATTCCTAACGTGGCTTCAGATTCTCAATGTCTTTTAGAATGATTTTTTTTTTTTGTAGCAGCTTCCAGTTCAATTCAGGCTAAGCCACCCCAAGATACTCCACTTTGGTATATTTACTTTAGGGATTGTTGATTTAGGAAACAGTCTGTGCAAAAACACTATGATGTTTCTTTGTCCTCCTGAAAGCAGGAAATAAACCTCTATTGTGAAACATACCCTCTCTGTTCCAGGAGGTAAAGAGAAATGCCTATCACCAGAGACAGGGAATTTTGGGCCCAGAAGACTGTATAAACAGACCTACTTTAAAAAAAAAAAAAAAAAAAAAAACTTATTTACTACCTCAGATCAACTGTTTTTGACTTGTCAGTTCTTTACAAATTTATTGTTTCCTTGTAAAAAAATTTCAAAAAACCACAAACATTGGTTATTTCTTCAGTCTCATATCTTTGGGACACCTGTAATATGAAATTAAATTGTTTTTCTTCCTGTTAATTTTTCTTTTATTACAGATGGTGTCTCAGCCAAAAACCTAGGATAGATGGAAAATTATTTCCCCTTCCTTACCACTACAGAATGTCCACAGTTATGGTGTTAATTATTAAGTATCCACCCACACTTTGGGGCTTTTAAATTTTACTGTGGACAGCACTAGTTTTGCCAAAGACTTGGAGCTATAAGTACACCAGCAAGCCACATTCCTGTTGCTGGGGAATTAAAATAGTGCCCCCATGAAACACCCAATGTTATCATCCCATTGTGGGAAAATGTCCAGACAGACAGGGTTGGCCCAAAGCAGTGCCACAGAAACCTGAAAACCTGACACAAGTCTAAGACACTGTCTGGTGGGAACCCATAGGAAAGGGGCAAAAATGGACAGACAAGTCTGGACGGAAAGGAGCAAAATTAAAATCAAGGTAAAGACTGTAGTGGTTAACCTCTCCACAGGTCTCTCTTCACATTGGTTTCAAGTGTTTCCTTCCATATCCCAGCCCATGGTACATGGCCAAAACTGAGAAGAAAATCCAGCTTCTTCACATATTTCTCTGTTCCCTGTGCTCCCTATAGATGGCTTCTTGCTCATTCTCCCTTCCCTCCCATCTACTCTCCAGCTTTCCTCAAGTAGGGTGGGTCAGAGAATCAGGAACACCAACTGTCTTTGAGGACCACCCTGTTACAGAATGACCTGCTTAAGGTTCTTCATATGAGGAAATATCTTCTAAATAAAGACAGCTTAGGTTCAGAAATTTGGGGTGTTTAATACAGTACTACTGTATTAAATCTTTAAATTGCTTTCATAATCAAGAATACATTATTTTTATTTGAATTTAACACTCTAATTTTCCCCCTGAAGGTATTCAGCATTAGATCCAGAAACTAATGACATCTAATGAACCTAGATTTGGTATAATTTTACATAAGCATAGATTTTTAAATAGAAAGTTGTGTCGATTCATAATGAAAATAAGTTATCTAAGTGAGTTCTAAAGTGTAAATGTTACATAAATTTGAATCCCATTAAATCACTTTATTTTGAAGTCAATCATTAAAAAATAGAATTATTTTCAAGATACACAATATCTGAATAACCTATATTTTTGTAATATGAATTCTAAATACCAAGGTTTCAGGCCTCCTTGTTGGTCTAGAAGTTTTCTCAACAATATCATTGCTATAGACCCAGTTGGACCCCTGGTCAGGGAGCTAATCCAGGTGCAGGGGACCCCTCTCCTGTCTCGTCAGTCTCCCCTGCTGCCCCCTTAGGCGCTGCTTCCCTTGGCAGTTTATCCACCTGATCCCCTTAGCAGTAAATCCACTTGATCCCTACTCTGTCTCTGGTGAATCTTCTTATTCCCTGCAACTCTGCCTTACACCCTAGCTCTTCTACTAAAAAAAAAAAAAAAAAAAAAAAAAGATTTCCAAAATCTGTTTATCACAAATTATTAAATTATTACTATAATATGTCTTGGGCTTCAGTTTCGTAAATGGTTACAATTTGCATCTCACTTTCAGAAAGCTTTTTCATGTTACATTTTTCCTTTCAGCCCCCTGCTAAGTGAAATAAATGGATACACATTAGGGGTCTGACCTGTTTAAGAGTTTGCTTTCTGAAGTACTATTCTTTGCAAAGGTAATAATAGCTTTATATTTAAATTACCAAAGAGTGACTATGATTTACTATTAGCAGGTGACACTTAGGTATTCCTTCAACATGCATTAACTCCTTTAGTTATTGCTTATTAAAAATCTATAAGATTTAAAATTACCTAGGGTAAACCAACTACTATAAAGTTCCCTGACCTTTTTTTTTTTTTTAAATTTGCCTTTTGCCCTAAGCACATGTCCAATTCTGTCCAACTGAACTGTTAATAAATATCTCTCAGTAGAAAATGACACCCTTTGATAGATACCATTTCTGTCTTCCTGTCCAGCATTATAATGGTAGTCCATCCCATTCCAGGCAAGTCTATTAAAAGTGACAGTGAAATCCCAACGTGGCAGAAGGCTACTCCAGCAGAAAGAATGTCTGCCACTGTCATGGCTTAAAATTGGCATAGATGGAAATGATAAATCTAACTTTATTTTTTTTTTAAGATTTATTTATTTACCCATACAGTACTGGGGTACAGGCCAGAGGTGCAGGGGCAATGAAAGGATTCACCAAAGACAGAGTGGGGAGCAGAACAGACCAATTGATGAAGTACACTACAGCGGTGGGTCAGGAGAGGTCTGCCTCAACATGTGGATCACCTCCCAGGCAGGGATTGAACTCATGCTGAAGTGGTTTTAGCACTTCAGTGCTGTGCTTTAATCCTTTTGCACCAACAGGGCAGGCCCAAAACCCAACTTTTAATTGAGCTTTACTGCTATAATCTAACACTCTACAGAAACTGTTACCCCTTAGCACGCTGCTGAAAATAATTATGGCCCTCCCTGGTGGTGCAACAGGTTAGGACATAGCACCACAATCCCAGCTTCAGTGAGAGTTTAAGCCCAGGCCCAGAGGTGATCCACATGGCAGAGCAGACCTCTCCTGTCTAGCCTGCTGCTCCCCTCATCAGTGGACTTCATCGATATGCCTGTACTGCTCCCCATTCTGTCTCTGGTGAATCCTCTCACCCCCACTGCACATCTGACCTGTACCTCAGTTCTGTAGGCATAAATAAATAAATCTTAAAAAAAAAAAAAAAAAGAATTATATTGACTTACCAAATTTAAATGTCATGGTCCCAGATTTTTAGAGAACTACAAACATCATCTTCATGGTTGGATAGAAATCACTAGCTACAGTGATTATATCTGTTATATTTAGTGTGTCTATCCTCTCTGGAAAATTTAGCCTTCCTCCAAAAGCAAGGCCAGAATGGGTTAAGGGGTGCACTGAGACCCTCATTCCTCTCTATGTTTTGGTCAATCATAGTGATGTACTTTGGATAAAAATTGGCTAGTCAGATATTCTTCCCTTAGACTGAGAATTGATACAGAGAAATAGTCCAAGAAAAACCACTTAGGCTTCAGAGAGGGAGTCACAATCTTCCACCTAGAATGTTACCACATAGTAAAGTAGACTGACTTTAAGTGCAAAAAGAGAAAGATATAAAGTAGGTGTTTGAAAATAAGTTAAGATGACAGGGAAAGGATTAATACCATCTTCTTGTTCTTTTCTTCCATGCCTTTTCTTCTGCCTCGAAAAGATGTATGTGGACATGTTTGTTTTTTCATGTATGTTTATACCCTAATTAAAATCTCCCTAATTGATTCAACTGGTTTCTGTTATTCATCAAATAAGCAAAAATCTTTGAAAAATGTGTGTTCTTATTTCTTAAAAACATGTAGTTTAGGCTCTCCCTGGTGGCGCAGAGGGTTAAAGCACAGCACTGAGAATCTAAAGACGCTTCCACATGAGTTCGATTCCCGCCTGCCCCGGAGGTGACCACATGGTGTGGCAGACCTCTCCTGACCCGCCCGCTGCTCCCCTCAGCAGTGTACTTCGTCGATCTGCCTGTTCTGTTTCCCACTCTGTCTCTGGTGAAGCCTCTCACCGCCCCTGAGCCTCTGGCCTGTACCCCAGTTCTGTATGCACAAATAAATAAATCTTAAAAAAAAAAAAAACATGTAGTTTATTTCTAACAGATATTATGAGATTCACTCTTTCCTTTTCTTAAATTCTTTGCAATAGTTATAATTTTGTTGCCTTTAAATTGTCTCCAAGCTTGCTTTGCCATTAAATTAAGTAAAACTATTAGTCTTGATTTTAGTGGTCAATAATTTCTTTATAATCTACCCTCATATTAGCATCCTTCTTAGTTACAAGAATTCTTTCAACCAAGACTTCTTTTTTATGCTTAATTTATGTCTTAAAACTAACATCTTTATTTTCATAATCCCCTATCATCTTTGTGTTCTACTGTATTTTAATGAGTAAGCTACTAATGTCTTCATGGATAAAGCACTGCAGTGACAATTTGTCACACAAACTTCAAGAGGTCTCAGGAGATACAGTCCCTCACAAACATATTTTATAAGTAGAAAATGGTTGATTAATTATGAAAATGTTAGAGTTAACTTTTAGCTGTTCTACTCTCACTTTACCCCTCTTAGAATAAAGTATATTTTCTGCTTACCTAACTTTAATTATTATTTATAGAGCATTATCATATCATTGAATTATGCTTGGTATTTTTCAATTTAGTTTATTCTATCTTATATCTGAATGCATAATTGGTCTAAATACTTGAAATTTATTGAAATAAAACCCAACTAAAATGTTTCTTCTGTAGTTCATTTTAACCATGCTTAACAAAAATAGCAACCCACTTGTATCCACTTGTACTTGTTAAAAAAAAAAACTTAGTCAATTTTTAGACTTTTTCCTCATCCCCTGTTTCCTCTATCCAGAAGCCAAAGAGATATCAAGGAACTCCATGAATCTCTTAAATCTCATTTAATAGATCAAAGGCATTAGCTCAAAGTTGAATCATACTTTACAAGTGAATAAATCCCACAATATTACTTCATTCTGTATTCTTTCATATAGAAAGGGAAATTGTGGTGATATGAAACCACCTGATTTTCATGTGATTGTTTTTAACAGACTTAGTATACAGGATCCGGTATTATAGTGAAGAAGAGGAGACACTGCCCAGCCTCCGGTATTATAGTGAAGAAGAGGAGACACTGCCCAGCCATTCAATGAATGAACATGTGTGGGCCAAACTCCCTGTCTCACCTGCTGCTCCATTCAGCAATGTATTTCAGTCAACCTTCCTATTCTGCTCCCCACTCTGTTTCTGGTAAACTCACTCACTCTCTGCATCTCTAGTCTATACACCAGATTTTTATATACATAAATAAATAAATATTGTAAAAGATAAACATATGAATATGATTCTATCTTAGTTACTTGTAAAGCAGAGGAGACAATTCCCAGTCATTCAATGAATGAACGTATGAATGTGCTATGTGCTAGCCTAAGATTTTTTTTTAAGATTTTATTTGTTTGTCTATGCCTAGAAGAATTGGGGTGCAGCCTAGAGGTGCAGGACATAAGAGGATTCACCAGAGACAGAATGGGGAGCAGAACAAGCAGATTGACTGAAATACACTGCTGAGGGGACCCATGGGCAAGACAGGAAAGGTCTGCTATGCCATGTGGGTCAGCTCCTTGGCCAGAGATGGAACTTAGGCAGTAGAGGTGATAGGGCTGACACTTAACCTCTGTGCAACCAGGTAAGCCCCAGACTAAGTCTTTCTAACAACTGCACTCCATTCTGAGTCTTCCTATTCAATGCACCTCTTAACTGTACAATCTGTAGAATATAAGTCAGCTCTACCTCTGTGTTCATGCTGCATCGCTATTATCTTCTCCATTACCCACCCTCCACCCAATGCAGCGCTTCAGGATTCAAGCTGATCCATTACAGAACCACTTTTAAATGCAATAAATAAGAGAAAATCTAAGTGATAAAAGATATAGCACATACAAACTGAAAATGTCTGTGTACCATATATTATTCAGAGAACATTGAAAAGGTGTTTGATCATGGGGTAGAGTCTTAAACACAAATGGACTTAGCTAAGAAAAAGCAGAAAGGAGAAAGATTAGGGAGTAGAAGCAATAGTCAAGCAAAAAGAAGTAATTATTGATAAGCATATATACTGACTTGTAATTGCAAATCTGATTTGAAAATTTGATTTGGATAAAGTTGCTTGTGGTTGGACTTTTGTTGAATAAAATCATTCTGAAGTTGTATTTTAGGACTCTCAAACTCTCAGAAGTGTAGAGGATCATTACATTTTGACAACAAAGTAATAACAATGATGTCCATCAAGGGATGAACTTATAAACTTCAAACCCAAGTGTTTTGACCAGCAATTTGAAATAATTTGTCCTTGACAGGGCTACTCTGTGTTTATATAAGTAACTTTCTGATGACCCAGAGACACCTGCACTGCCTTGGTCAGGCTTCACTCACAGTTGGCAGTAGTAATTATTTCAGAATCTGAAGAAGAGAAGGGAAATTTATTTCGGTTTTTGTGAGACTACATCCCCTGGGCAGTGGGGCAAGCTGTGCAGTGGTCCTGGAGTGGTAACCGTAACAACCTATGAAGCAGAACCCACCTTTCCTGCCACATTCATGCTGATTCTCTAGCAGCACACCCAGATGGAGGGACTAAGCCAGCAAGTGATACCCAACTTGACAGTACTGACTCTGCAAAGTGCCAACTTGTCAAAAAGAACATGCCAACTGAATTTGGATTTTGTTTTCTTTGTCTCCCTTTTGCTTGTAATGATATAATAGTGTAATTAATTGATCATTTATTTAGAGTATGATACTTCTTTTTATTGATTTACCAAGAAATATTCTCTCTGCTATTCACTTATGCTATTATAAGTTGTAATTCCTGCAGCAAAAACTGTGTTAAACACAGTATTGACAAAGACATTGTGTGAGGAAAATTTGCCACAGACAATATAATCAGGGATATAGATAATGAGTAGCAATGATTAGTATAATTCTTTGCACATGTCTGATAGCTATCATTATATTTCAAAAAGAGTCCTGACCCAAAAAACATTATGTCAGACCTAGATGCTTTTTATATCAGTGGAATAACATTCTGAGCTTCAAAAACTTGCAAAGCATGTCATTTATTTACATTTCTTGAAAAACAGCATGAACAAATAGTCCATTTAGCTAAGGGAATAATATAATTTAAGAGTACAAAAATGGGGGAAATATGTAATAGAACTGACTTTAAGTTCTGAATCCAATTAATCATAATGTTATGTATAAACTATTAGTTATGTATCATAATATTATGTATAATCTATTAGTTATTAGTGATTATCTAGTGACATTTATGATGTCAAAGTCATCCCTAGAGGAGAAGACATAAAATAATAACTCAATAATATTACTAAGATATAAAATCATATATTTATAAATATTGTCAAATGATGGGTGCAAAGAAGGAAACAAAACATTTTTATCCATATTACAAGGAGAAAATTTTAAAAATTGAATTTAGTCTTTGTTATTGATTACTGGATAAATAAAACTATACATCAAACCTACATATATATGTATGTATATGTTTGTATGTATACATATATACAATATGTAATTGTAACAAATGTGACTGACTCAAAGAAGCAGGATATTTCAATGAAAATTATTGTCTTAAGAGAAATGCTTAAAGGAAACTTCTCTTACATAAAAATTATGTATAAGTATATAACTATATAAGTATATAACTATATAATATATAAACAAAAATAATATATAAGATATATAAATAGGTATACATGTAATATCACTAGAATGATTCACTTGTTCAAAGAATGACCTATCTTATCATTTCATGTCTTTGAATAGAAGCAGAAATTATGACAGAAGTGTAAACATTATGGAGTGTATTATTGAATATTCTATAATTCCGCAACTCTTTCTTCTATGTTCTTTATCATACCCTGTAAGCCAATCCCTTTAACTTAGTTTAGTGGAAAATGAGAGGTCTATCTTTAAACCCCATAAAAGTGGACAATGCAATTTTCCTTTTTATGAATTAATCAGTATATTCGATAAGAATATAAGAATTGTAAGCAAAATAAATTAATTATTAAAAATAGATTCTATTAAGGAATCATATGGTTAAAATCATACTTATGTTTACATCTAATCAATTTCAACTGTAACTGGGCAATAACTAGATACTATTACAGTTTCAAGTTGCCTATGTTTTAAAAATAAAATAATTTTATAATATTTGCTTACAATTCAGTAGGATCAAATATCTTCTAAGTAAGTTTTAAGGTTGAACAATTGGTATTATTTTCAACTTAAAATTCCTGAAAATATGTCCCTCCCTGGTGGCGCAGAGGGTTAAAGCACAGCACTGAGAAGCTAAAGCCACTTCCGCATGAGTTTGATTCCCGCCTGCCCCAAAGGTGACCACATGGCATGGCCGACCTCTCTTGACCTGCCCACTGCTCCCCTCAGCAGTGTACTTCGTCCATCTGCCTGTTCTGTTCCCCACTCTGTCTCTGGTGAAGCCTGTTCTGTTCCCCACTCTGTCTCTGGTGAAGCCTCTCGCTGCCCCTGAGCCTCTGGCCTGTACCCCAGTTCTGTATGCACAAATAAATAAATCTTTAAAAAAAAAAAGAAGCTGTGATAGAAATAATGATGGACTACTACTCAGCAATAACAAATAATAATAATAATAAAGACAAACTGTCAATTTTCAACAAAATAGATGTAATGAGAGTATGCTAAGTGAAAGAACTTTGGAGCAGGTGATTTCACTCATCTGTCTCATTAAAGAGAAATAAAAGGGAACGGACAAAAACAAATCCTAGAAATTTGATTGCAAAATTTAAACTTCTAGAGAAATGAGGGTGGTGTTGGGAACGAAGGGTGAGGTGTCCCAAAGGTGAAAGATTATGGGCACTTTGATGATGGAGCTGGTGGGGTAGTGAAGTAACATGAATCTCGGGAAGCATGGACCTATTCTAAGTCATATACCATGTTGTAAATCAGTGTTTCCCTTAGATAAGTAAAAACATTTAAAATAAATTTGAGATACTTTTTGTTAAAATATGTTTAAAATACACATTATTATTTCAAAATTAATTTATTATATGTGGCAGTTTTAAGTTTCAATGAAATTTAAGTTCAATGAAAATGCTCAGTCTATATATATATACTCTTACAGAACAGCCTGCCCTCTGAGACTTAATGAGACTTAATGTAAGAAGTTTTTTACAAAGTATTCATGCCAACCTATTCACTTGGAAATATTTAGGTGATATAAATTAGATCTAGAGAATGACAATTTCATAGAAAAAATTTTAATATTGAATATATTAGTAGAATTCACTATAGACTTATGGTGGAATAATTTAGATTCTGTTGAGGGTGACAGGAATGTGTCCATATGCATTTCATTAGATGGTTCTTCATGAATAAACTTTGCCTGTGTGAAAAACACTTAAATGAGAGTCAGATTTAGTAGCACAATATATGTCATCAATCATTCTAAAATATATACTTCACCAAAATTCTGTTTTAGAACAGACTATAAATGATGATTCATTTCCCCTCCTTATTCATATAATCACGTTTATACTAAGTGGGTTTAAGTTCAACACATTGATCCAAAACCAATTGCCTATAGGTTCAAATATACTTAAAGCTCAAGAAAACTAAGTTTGTTTAAACCAGGAAAAAGCAGACTACATCTATCCTATGTGACAAAATTAAAGTGGATAATCAACACCCCAACTAGAGATAATTACCAAAATCTAAAGTATATATTTTCATTATCTGTCTGTGTGAGAGCTTTACTTTGCAGTTCTTAAATAATCTATATTCCTTTAAGTGTCTCATAATGATATCACACCGAATCAATTAGCTTGAGAATATAAGCAGTATAGTGATAAAGCTAAACAGTGGCAGGCTTGGGGAGTCATCTGTACCTTTTTGCTTCATAACATCTTCTTAACTCCCAAATAACATGTTGACTTAATCATTAGTTTGGATTATACATATTATTCATTCATTCTCTTACTCATACAAGATGCGTTTATTGATTACCTGTCATACAGACATATTGAAAGTCTGTCATATGTAAAACACTCTTAAATGTTGAGGCAAGGCAACAATGAATTATGGGCATTGTGAATTAGTCCTCATTGACTGAAATATATGATAATAACCTGTCAGCTAAAAATCATATTACTTTAATGTTAATCTGCTTGAAGCATATATCTGATCATTTCACTCTCTTATTCAAAAACTTCCAGTGGGTCATTTTTATAACAGTTGGCACAAGCAATCACTGGTGGAAGAAAGTCTAGCTTTTATTCATGACTCAAAATTCAGCAACTATTTCCAAATATATTTTCTACTGTGCCTCTTCATCTTACACTGGTATTACCTAAACACTTTCCATAATGGGTTTAGAATCTTACAGACTCATTATATACTGACTCTGCTATTTTTGTACTCAGAGACTGATTCTTGAGCAGATTACTTTGGTTTATTAAGTTGGATGACATCTAATATTATTGCAAGCATCAAATAAGTAAACAGATAAAGTATGAGGATTTACACACTGTATCTTAGTGCTAGATGCAGTAATTTCTGCAGGTCAATAAGCAGCTGTAAGCATGTATTGACTCTCCACAACTGGGGTTCAAAATTTGCTGCTATAACTTAAGTCATGTGGAGAGGCATAAATTACCTAATATATTTAAAGCTCCTTTTAAAAATATGTTTACTTATTTATGCATATAGAAATGGGGTACAAGCCAGAGGTGCAGGGGTAGTGAGAAGATTCAGCAGAAACAGAGTGAGAAACAGAACAGGCAGATAGACGAATTACACTGCTGAGGGACACAGTGGGTGAGAGAGGAAAGGTCTGCTGTGTCATGTGGTCACCTCTGGGGTGGGGATCAAACTGGCACTGAAGCAGCCATGGTTTGGCTTCACAGTGCAGCACTCCAACCAGCTGTGCCACCAGGGAGGGCCCCAAAGTTCATTTTTAAAGAGGAAATATTATAGTACTTTCCTAAATAATTTTGAGAGAGTTAAAGTAAGTGAAATATACAAAAAATATATCAAATGTTATTGGACACATAGCACTAAAAAATTCTATGTCAAATAATATGTAGATTGTGTGTTAATTTAGTAATTGTTAGAATTACCTTGCCTCTTAATTACTATAATTTTATTATCCCATGTACATTCATGTTTTCATGATTTTCTTCATATATTTCCTTTGCCAAAATACACTAACCACCTTTGTCTTTTCAAAACTCAAGGTTTTGAACCTCTGGGAGCCCCCTAGCTGTCACAATAAAATACTTTAACCAGATGCCATTTTTTTTATGATATTTCAGTTAGGATTCATTGCATAGATATTTTCAATATTATTATGGAATATTTCAGGCAAATAGAAAGCAATTAAGAATAACAAAATTAACACCTGTGCCCCGTTCCTTAACTAGAGAAGTAACACTCTTCTGCCCATCAAGAGACACTTTAAAAAGAAATAATTAGTGAAGGTAAACCACAGACAGAAAGAAGACATTTTGTGACTCAAGTAGGCATCTGAAGCTGTTATCCACGCATGGATTAGGACTGCCATGTAAAGTCCAGGGTACCCACTTAAATTTTAATCTCAAATACACACACACCAAGTTTTTTAGAGTAATAATGTAACAAATACCACATTCTTCTCTCTTCCTCAGAGATAAACAGTTATAAGTGCCCCATGCATTGACTTTCCCTGACTTTCTTTATACTTTTATTATGTGAACTTGAAGCAACAAACAATAGTTTCACATGTTTTAGGTGATAAATGCTAACATGCTACATATTTTCTGCAGTGTCTTTTTTCTCAGAACTTTTTGGGGTTGGGTTGCATATGTATGGATATTTACACTATATATTTTTATCATTATAAACAGTGCTAACACAGACATTTGTAAGTGTGTACACTAGTGAGAGGTTCTTGATATTAAGCTGAATTTTTCCACTCTTCTATTATAGGTCCCCACACTGCTTTGTACCCTGCCTGACAACAAGAGGAGGTTGAGTCTGGGTCATTTACACTGCTGGCTCCACCCAGTGTCTCCTCATTTGTCTGATTTGTCTCATGAGAACCACAGATCTTGGGATTTTTCTTACCTGCAATACTTTCTTATGCTCTCAGAAACCCTTCTGCTTCTTCCAGACTAGAACTGGTAATCACATTTTGCTGACATCTGCCATGCATACCACAATCCTTTGCTGTTTTCTTATTCATACCCAAACTTTGTATATGATTCCTAAAAGTCTCCAGTTTGAGTGTGCCACCTATTTCTGATTAAATATTAGCTATATCCCTAGGAATGGGATTTCTTTTTGGAGTATGTACGCTCTGAACATAATTAGATCAAGCTACTCTCCACAGAGTTGTACCAATGTACATTTCCACCAGAAGTATGTATGAATTCCCACAGTTTTACATTCTAGTACTAGTATTACAAGATTCCTAAAAATAAACAAAAATAACTAATTTTGATGCATCGCATGCTTTTAACTTAAATTTCTCTGATGACTGAGTGAGAGTAAGTCTTCATGTTTTACTGGCAATTCAGTTTTCATTCATTAACTGATCATACTTTTACCAAACTTTTTTTTTTTTAAGATTTATTTGTACATACAGAACTGGGGTACAGGCCAGAGGCTGAGGGGTGGCGAGAGGCTTCACCAGAGACAGAATGGAGAGCAGAACAGGCAGATCGACAAAGCACACTGCTGAGGGGGAGCAGCAGGTGGGTCAGGAGAGGTCTGCCACACCATCTGGTCACCTCCGGGGCAGGCGGGAATCGAACTCATGCAGAAATGGTTTTAGATTCTCAGTGCTGTGCTTTAACCCACTGCGCTACCAGGGAGGGCCAACTTTTACCAAACTTTTTAATGTGCAGTTTGTAATTTTTCTTATTCACTGTCAACAGTCCACACATTTTGTTTTTTATCCCTTTGTGAATGTTATCAGTTGAAAATATTTTGAGATTTTGTACCTTATATTTTACTGTACATAAATGATATTTGAAAACAATAATTCTAAAATATTAATATAGTCAAAATGATTAGTCTTTTCCTTTATAAGTTAGTCTTCTTTTCATTGTTAAAGTATAGATAATTGTGTATATATTTTATTGTAACAGTCGGCCTATACTGCTCTTACACTGCCTCTGGTGAATCCTCTCACCACCCCTAAACCTCTAACCTGTATCCCAGTTCTGTATGTATAAATAAATAAATAAATCTTTAAAATAAATAAATAAAGTAACTGGTTACACAGGGTCAGGAAATCTGGCGTGGCTTGAATAATAAAACTAGTCAAGTTCTCTTGCAGACAAACAACAATCAAATGGCATAGGATAGGAATTTCCCCAATCTGGCTGACTAGCAGAATTATTCAAAGAATTTTATAAATGAGACATTAAAGTAAAAAATTAGACTTTATTAAACAATCAAGATGGCTGTAGATACATATGTTTGAAGTCCCCAAATATTTCATATGAATAGTCAGATTAACAAACAGCTTTACTAAAGTTGAAATACTTATCAAGAAATTTCAGATGCAGCTGACAGTATGGGTCAGTCACAGCTGAGAGACAGTAACAGTAGTGGACCCAGCAAGTCAGAAGCGGGTTCCCTGCCCTCTCCAACCTGATGGTAGCACTCCATGTTCACTTCCCATGATACCATTACCACGGCTCTTTTTGGACATCAGGTATGAAGGTTTGCAGAATCGTCCTTCACAGATTATCTGCCTCCCAATTTTAACCTTGGAATTCATCAATGATATGACATTGATTCAGAGAAGGGGTGTATAACAGCAAGAGTATTTTGAAAATAGTTTTTGTGGTATTGATAAAAAGATGACCTATTGGAACTTCTCATTAAATGTACAATCCTTCATACACAACCACAAAATATCCATGCTTGTTACTTTCAGTTTAACAAGTCCTTCTTGAGACAAAACATCTTTTAAAAAGATTAATTACAGTAGGTTGATGACAATAGCCTGTGACCTCTGCAGTCTCTCACAGGGAACATTTTTTTTCTGACTATTTCAATCTAATGTCTGACTCATTGAACACTTTAAAAATTTTTCACTCATGAGGTGCAGGGTTATAGCTCCTTCTGAGAGGCAAGTCATTTATTTAACACTTCAGGGGTGAACTGGCAATTGAACTAAGTAGCTTATTAATTGTGGGCAGAATTTCTTCTTTTAGTATTACCCTGATCAACAAAACCACTTGCACCCACTCTCACATTGGCATGCTGACTTTGTTCAGAAGGCAGTCCTGGTGCATTCGAGGAGGCAGCTGGGTGGCACAGTAAATGTGTCATTTGCTGTTTAACATTTCTGTGACCTGGATTTAAATTTGCAGTGGCACAGAATGCAACCTCAGTTCTCTCAGAAGGCTATTAAGCCATTCGAAGTAAGCCTTGTTGAGAATCTAAAACACTAAAGGATTCTTTGCATCCCAACACCCACTTTTGTCTGCAAAGATGGCAAACTAGTTTATTTCCCTAAAGGGGATCATTTAAAGAAAAAAGGATGGGACTGGCTAATCAAATGATATGTATACATACTATTCTTAACATTTAAAAAAAAAATCTATCCATTGTGTTTCACGAAGAATGGCCCTGTCATATGGGTGATTTTTAATCAAGCAGCTTTTTAAGAACACATGTTTTGTTTCATCTTCGGTAGGGTAAAATGTGAATAAAAAGAAAAGCTTTAAAACAGATTTGTTTCCTTCTTTAAAAGCATCATTACTCACATTCTACCACATAATATTGCTTTTTCTTTTATATGTGATTGTCAGAAAAAAATGCAGAATGTCAGAATAAACTTATGAATTCAGACTAGTATGAAATACTTTTTTTTCATCAACTTAATTTTAAATATGTTTTTACTTAGATATTCCATTTTATTATTCCTTCCATACAAAGGAAATAACACATTTTGGATTTTTCAAGTATCAAAATGTCATGTTTTCTTTACCCCCAACCTTCCAATAATTCATTCAAATTCATTCAGTTTATACAACCAATGGATCAATAAATAAATTAGTCAGATTTGCTCACCACCTAACTTTAACAGCCAACCCCTCACTTGATTCTTTTTTTTTTTTTTTTTTTAAGTCTGATCTTCCTGTTTGGTCTTTTCCTAGGATACCAGCCTCTCATTTGAAGTTGGCAAGAAACATCATTTACTGAAAACAGAGCTCCTGTTTACTATAGCAGACAAGGTGCTAATTGTTTCTAATGACCTCAAATGAGCTTTGTTTTTCATTAAGTATGCCATTCAGAATGGTGGCAACCTTTTCATTTTGCTTTACTAGTATGTTAGGCTAAAACTCCCCAACTCAAGGACTTTCATCATTGATAGAATTTCCCCACATATAAATATCAGTAAACTACCGCTGCCCCAAAACATATAAGTAAAGCATAATAGGTTTAAATTTTTGAAAACTAAATTTAGTAAAAAATCAAATTAGTTTCAAGATATATTTTATTTAACCCAATAATATATCTAAACTGTTATTTCAACATGAATCGATATTATTGAGAGGTTTTATGTCCTCTGTACTATATATATATATATATATATATATATACACATATATATATATATTTCATATATATAGTGTATAGTGTATATATAGTGTATAGTGTATATATGTGTGTATAGTGTATAGTGTATATATAGTGTATACATATGTGTGTATATATATATATAGTGTATGTGTGTGTGTATATCTCAAATATGTACTATATATATAGTGTATATATATGTGTGTGTATATATATATATATATATATATATATATATAGTGTGTGTGTGTATATCTCAAATATGTACTTCTCAACACTAGATTATCGCAGTAAGGACCAGGGATATATGAAGTGTTCAGTAGACCCATGTGGCTAGTGGCTAGTAGACAACTGCACTAAATGGCACAGAATGGGAAAGAACTTCTGGAATCTTCATTTTAAGTAAATAACCAAGCAGTTTCTAAAGCAGGTACTCATTAAATACTCACTGGATAAATCATGTTAAGGATTTTAGGGAAGTAAGCCTCCCTCCAAGAAGCTGATTTCAGTGGGTTAGTATTTAGAGAAACCTGTGCACAAATAAGTCTAACACAAGTTGAAAGTACTGAATGCAACAAAGACACCGTTACATGTTCCTCATAGGCGAAAGAGGGATGTTTAGCTGTGAAAATAAACATCCTTAATGGACGAGACAGCAGGTCATTTGAACCTGATGAAGACAATGGGATTCAGTATGTTGACTGAATTTTTGAAAGTCCTGCAACTAAATGTTGGCAAAGGGGTTTATCTTAATTTTCTATTGAAGTTACTTGCCATGAGCCACCAATCTAAAGAACAAATGATTATCAGATAGAATTCAACTTTTATTACATTTTAATACCTCTTTGCTTTTTGTACAGATTTAATTTTCAGGAAGGTTATTCTGAAATAAATTTATTTATACATTTGCACCAAATGTATGGTGTTCCTCATTATTTCTAAACACAGAGGTTAACTTCAAAATTTCACTTTTTGGAACTGTCCTTCAATTGCATCTTCTTCTAAAATGCTTTTGATCTCTCTCTCCTTTTTTTTTTTTTTTTAAAGGCAACAACAAAAAAGAAACCTGGTTTCTTTTCCAATTCCATAACTCTCTTAGATGGAATTGTAACATAATTGTTGTAATATTATAATCTCCCACTTCAATTTTTACTGTCTGGATATAGAAAACAATATCTAAAATATGATTTCTATAGGTCATATAAAAAATAAAGAATAGTTACAGTAATCTAGAGACCATAAATCATACATATCTTATTAATAAGTAAGTTATATCATAAAACATATTAGAACTCAGAACCACTTAAGAGACACTATTTTAAAATATATCAACTTATTCAATCAATAATTGGAAAGATCTTTCAACAATAACTGGATTCAACTCAGCTTTTTATTATTAAATTAAAGCTCAAATTCCCAACTAAAATCTTTTCATGAAGTGAAAATATGATTAACTATAAATACCAAAGCAGCATAATTTTAAATCTTAATTTAGTTACTTCATGATGTATTGCAAAATGCAGCATTTGAAGCAATTATTTATAAAATTACTTAGAGATAATTATGAGCCAACCAAGAGGTAATGTGGTAAAATGAAATTTAAATGAATTTCCTAATCTTGTAATCATTTTCCCCAATGAAAAATTCCTTGAAAATAAAAGAACAAGAAAAATTCTTTGAAAATAAAATGTTTCCATCACTGTCTTACAAGCTGTTCTTTGCACTTTGTTTTTGAGTTTGAGAGAACAATCTATGTTTTAATACACAACCTACAACATACCTTTCTTTCTTTTTTTCTCTCATGTTTACTATTGTGAAACATGGAACAGGACAAAAGTTTGCATAATAATTTCAAAACTCTGAATATATTTAACAGTGTTTTAATTTAAAAAAATATCTAAATAGGAGGACTTAAAAAAGCAATTTTATCCTTACTATGCCTTATGTTTTGATATCCCATTGATCTGAGTAAGCAGCTCAATAGAATTAATTTTAAATTATATCATTTCCTATTACAGAAGAAAAATGAGATACACACTCTACTATATTTTTGTTTTGTTTTTTTAGTTTTCCCTTAGTCTAATAGTGACATCCTCTATTCTCATATGGGAGACAGCAGTAGAAAATAATGAGGAGAAAAGAAAGAGAAAAAAATGAAAATTCTCCATTTCTACTTAGCTTATTTTTAATAATAGGTTTAAAACAGTATGATTTCCAATAATATAAAAAAGCAAAATTTTCAAGCAACTACAATATTTATTCTTAAAACATCAATAGTTGATGTCTGCTTTATGTTTTGAAAATAATTGTTATGTCCTTTGTCATATAGTAGATGAAGTCATCAATGCCTCATTAGAGTGAATTAATTTGGTCAAGGTCATAACATGTTATAATAGTATAAAGCCAACACTAAATTTATACATCTGGTCTCAACTTTATCTTTGTTTATAAATAATTCACTTGGACTTAATATGTGATGCATTTCAGTATGTTTAGATTATATAATAGATTAATGATACTGTTTTTATATTTTAGCAGTTGATGGTTATCTTCCTTAAACAGTAAAATATTATTTCATATATGAAATTGCCAATAAACAAGTTCAACCTTATAAAAATAACCTGTACTCATATTTAGTCAACAATGGTTACACAATTATAAAGTTTCCAAATACAGTCTTATTAAAGTTGCTAAGAGTAAATACTGGTTCCTGTACTGAAAATACTTAAGACTCAAAAATGAATTGAAAAATCCATTATGTTTACACTCAATGGAGAGTATATTGACACTCAATAACACTAAAAAAGTGAGGTAAAGACTAATCATAAAATATAAAATAATGTATCATCATATAATATTGAACCATAAGCTAAAAATTTAATTTAGCTCAAGTGTATTGTTTGCTATGATATTTGGTCATGTAGATGGCATGATTTTCTATATTCTCTTTATCTATCTCTTACTAGTGTGCTATAGTAACTGAAGTGAATATGATAAATTTTCTCTCATATTGTCAAGGGATCATTATTTACTCATTTTTACTACTTCCTTAGCATCTAGAATATTATCCTATATTGGTTTCCTAACAAATTATTCTGGACAAAATGCAAATATGAATAAATATAATCTAAAATATATTATAACCCTCAGCAATTATGCAACACTAAATTGACCCTTGAACTTACAAAATATTTTTCTACTTAAAAATAGATTGTAGGGCCCTCCCTGGTGGCGCAATGGGTTAAAGCACTGCACTGAGAAGCTAAAGCCATTTCCACATGAGTTCAATTCCCGCCTGCCCCGGAGGTGACCACATGGCGTGGCAGACCTCTCCTGACCCGCCCGCTGCTCCCCTCAGCAGTGTGCTTCCTGGATCTGCCTGTTCTGCTCCCCACTCTGTCTCTGGTGAAGCTTCTCACCGCCCCTGAGCCTCTGACCTGTACCCCAGTTCTGTATGTACAAATAAATAAATCTTTAAAAAAAAAATAGATTGTAGCCTAAGATAACATTAATACATTAACCAAATGATTGATTGATGTTTTCTAAGTAGATGGCATGCAGAAGATAGTTCTGGATACAATAATTCCCTCTATTTAAACCCAATTAATTATTACCATGGATGAAATGGATGCATTTCTACTTCTCTATGTAAGTACAATGGGAGGTGAATATGTCATTTTCTATTTATGTTTAGTATTGCATGAGAAGATAATTTGTTGACAATTGATCTACCTAGAGTAAGAAAAGATTTCAGATTAAAAATTCTATCTTCATAAGTAAATGCAAATTATTGGTCAACTTACAGAAAATAGTCTAAATATTGAACTATTATTAGCTATTTTGGGGAATGTTAAGAAACTAAAACTGTTGAGTGAAGTGGAATGAAATTACTGTCTAGCAACTTTGGCTAATTCCAAGTAACATATTTTTCCAAAAACTGGTTTCAAATCAACAATTGTACCCACTTTGCCTACCTACCTAGTTTTAACTACTTTGATTTAATTGAATATTTGATGCATCATTTTTAAATATATATATATGTGTGTGTGTGTATGTATATATTAAGATTTATTTATTTATGCATACAGAACCAGGGTACAGGCCAGAGGTGCAGGAACAATGAAAGGATTCACCAGAGACAGTAGGCAGCAGAACAGGCAAATTGACTTAGTACACTGCTGAGGGGAGCAGCCTGAAAGAAAGAAGAGGTCTGTACACCATGTGAATCACCTCGAGGGCAGGGATGGAACTCCCACTGAAGAGACTGCAGCTAGCTTGCAGTGCTGTACCCTAACCAGTTGTGTAACCAAGGAGGGCTATGATGTATCTTTTTTTTAAATACAGAAGGCATAGGTAAGTGGACCAAATTTTTTATTCATAAATTCACCATTTTATTCACGGACTATTTTAGCATTGATATCAATGAATATTTCAGTATCATTACTTTAGGATATACTTTTTAAAAAAATTTTATTTATTTTTGCATACAGAGCTGGATTGCGGATCAGAGGTGCAGTGGGGCAGTGAGAGGATTCACCAGAGACAATGGGAGCAGAACAGGCAGATCTATGAAGTACCTGCTTAGGGAAGCAGCAGGCAGGTCAGGAGAGGTCTGCCACCAAGCCATATGTGTTACCTCAGGGGGCTGGGGATCAAAATGGAACTAAAGTGGCTGAGGTTTGCTTTCAGTGCTGCACTTTAATCCGTTGCGCCACCAGGGAGGGCCCTAGGATAATTTATTTTTGTTTGTTTTCATGGGACAATCCAGCAAGTGAAAAATAGCAAGAAAAACAATATAGAATGTTCCAGAAAGTGTTAAATGTTGTGAAGAAAGGTATAGGGAAAAATCAAGGCAAGGGAGTTTTCCCTATTTTTGGAAGATTTACCAGTAAAGTCCTCTTTCATAAAGTATCCTGTGATCAGATGCCCAAAGTGAAGGAGTAGAATGACTGGAACAGAGATCTAAGGGGAAGTTATAGTTGAGGTCAAGGAAGGAGAAGAGCCCACATCATATAGCACCTAGTAGACCAGAGAAATAATGCATTTTAATTCAAAGTGAAATGCAAAGTAATGTAAGAATTTAGGTTTTTAGTGATGAGGTATTTCTCTAAGAGACTGTCTCTACAAGGAAAATCTACTCTTATGCAATCTTTCCTACCTAATCAACTCTTGCATGACCCAGGAATCTCTCCTAGGAAGCTACTGATATATTTTTGCTACTAAAAAATAAGCTGATATATTTTTGCTACTAAAGAGTAATCTGAAAATCTTCTATACAGATAGCTGAAGGCCCTGGAGTCTATCTACCCCTCCATATTTCTGTAGCATAGTCAGAAAACAGCACTCCATAGATCTGCCAGTGGAAGAGTCATTTTAACCCACTTTTATCCAAGTCTCTTGGATAAATACACTTTCTATGTCTCCCAGGTGTTTAATAACATATGAGACAGAGAGAGATACTTTGTTCTTCAATCAGAGCACAGGAAGGCACTAGTCTCCTAGTCTGCTAAATCAGTTTTCCTGGGTCAGGCAGATTCCACTTATTTCACCAGAGTCCCAGGAACAATCAGTACACCTCTACTTGTTACATCGGTTTTGCCCTGCTCCCCCAAACGTACCTAACTGGTTCATTTCCAACTTTCACTCTCTTCTTAACTCTTCAAGCAGTCTGAAACTGGTTTCAAGTTGTTCCATTGGAACAAAATTTATTTTAAAGTTTCTATCATTTTTAGGGTATTTGCTTCTTCATTTACTATTTTCTATTACCTCTAGATTCTGAGTGCTCAGCATTGATGACTGTTTCCCCCCCAAAAAAAAATATTGTTCAACTTTCTCCCAAAAATAAAATGTTCTGAGGTTAAGCTATTAATTACTATTGGCCAGCTCAGTAAATCATAAATGCTTAAAAAAAAAAAAAAGTGGGGGGGAGTATATTATAATGTCATGATATTTTACAGAAGGAGGGATCTGAAATAAAAAATACCAGTAGTAATGTAAAATTTTGTTTCGCAAAAAAAGTTCTCTTTAACTCTTTTTAGGAACACAGTTAAGATGAGTTACAGGAACTATAGACTGTCAGTAATTTCTAAAACAAGCACTAACTTCTCATCCATTTAAATCTACTAAAATATAAAGATACAGGTATTTCCACATTTTTCCACATTTTTTTCTTTTGAGGGGTATAGTTTAGATGATTATAAATAATGTAATAAAAGAACTTAGAAGTTTCTATGTTCAGTGAGAAGCAGCAGTGTTTTCATTATCAGGAGAAGATGAAAAACTCCACAGAATAAAAAGAAATAGTGTATCCAAACTTAGTTAAACATGCATTGTCACTGTTAAGGTAAAGGATGTCCTAAAAGAACTCTGCAGAGTCTGTGGACCCCACCCCTTAACCCAGCTTTCTAGATTCTACCCCCTACTTCAGTGATTGGAAAACTACAACTCCCAGCAATACCAGGGAGAGAACTGTGAGAACCTAAGGGCGGAGCTAAGCAGCATTCTGGGACTTCGGGGGATAAAAAGTGAGCAATGTTACAACTAACATTCTGGAGAGGTAACAGTTCTCTCTCTCTCTGGAGCAACTGCTTTCATACATGTGACTGGGGCTAGCAGTGTTAGTTTGGGACTAGAGCTCCAAGTTAGCCTGCTAGTAAAGTATTCCAGCTACACTGTATCCCTCTCTCTTTCCTTTTCCTTTCCCCTTTTTATAATAATAAACCCATTACCCTTTCTGTGTGTGTCTGCAGAAAATTACATTTTGAGCATGGGGATGAGGTCCCACATTGGGCATCAAAAACTGTTACAGGGTCGCCCAGAATGGACTTGGGCTGCTTGTCTGTGGGACCTCACCTGGGCTGTAACATCACTGCCGGTGGGAATGTAAACTAGTACAACCACTATGGAAAACTTTTTGGAGATTCCTCAAACTGCTAAAATTGGAGCTTCCATATGACCCAGCAATCCTACTCCTAGTTATCTACCCAAAAGGCACAAAAACACCGATTCAAAAAGACACCTGAACCCCCCTTTTTTTTTTAAATTTGCCATTGTAGTTTTATTATAGTGAAAGGTAAAAATAGTTCCAACCAAGAAAGGGAGGCACAGGGCAAAGCTGCTTGGGTGCAGGACCCCATGTTTATTGCTGCTTTATTTACAATTGGAAAAAATGGAAGCAGCCCAAATGCCCAAAAGTAGATGACTGGATAAAAAAGATGTGGTACGTATATACAATAGAATATTACTCAGCAACCAAAATAAATAAATAAACACATGCCTTTTGCAGCAACATGGATGGAGCTGGAAAATATCATGCTTAGTGAAGTAAGCCAGAAAGCCGGATGATTTCACTCATAGTAGGAGTATAACAGAACAGGAGAGAAAATAAGAATAATGAATAGCTATATAACCAGAGACATCTCATGGGGTTAGAGTAGGGAATGGGATCAAAAACAGTGGGCAGAGGGAAATGCACAGGCCTATGGTGATGGCATATGGGTGATTTAGTGATGGGAAGCCCACGGGATTACAACTGAGATGGAAAAAATGCACAAAATGATGTAAAAATAAACTATTATATTATTTATTTTTTTTAAAGTGCAGTGTCAGCTGGATTTTTATAGTGATTTATAGTAGCTCCTGCTAAAATATGTGTACATATTACTCATTTAATATGAACTGATTTGTAACACGAAGAAATAGCATTTATTATAAACCTTATTAACACAGAACTGAGTTTACTCCCTTTAATTATGATTGGTTGACAATAAGAAATATCTCACACTGATTCCATTCTAATCACCTTGATGTTTTAACATTGTGAATTTTATCATATATGTATTTTTTAATTTAGTCTCACATTTTGAAATTACTAAAACAAAAGAACAAAATATATTTTACATCCCAATTCACAAATCAAATCAATCAGTGAATTATAATGCATCAGATATAAATCAGTAAGAAACTACTTAAATTTGCACTTTGTCATCAGAGGCACAAAATTTGGCAGGCAGCCACATAATCCAGTGCTAATGTACAACATTATTTTATTCCAGTAACATTTTAGCAGGATGTACGATTGTGTTGACTTGGATGATCTAACAACATACCGGCAAAAAGCCTTTGTCCATTTTTTACACAAAAGTCTTTTCCTTGATGATTAACGTATTTTGTAATTTACATGATGAATCAGTGGGAAAAATTAACTGTGACCTTCTAGTTCTTTGCAATTTGTAATCTCACTGCTTTGGAAATGTAGGCAGGCTCCAATTCAACATGAAGTGCAATCTTGGTATACATTGACATTACATATATTTCTTGATTTTATTCCCTTATCTTTTATTCTTCTTTTGTAGCCCCCAATCCTGGCTAATTCTCCCTCTGAGACACCATAAACTTTACAGCAAATGGAAAAATGTAAAATAAGATTGCTACCAATGACATGACTTTATGATGGTTTTAGATGTCTCATTTATCCTGACATGTATTTTTATTCTAGGTGCAGAGTACACATGAATAAAAATTGAGTTCCCCAAATATTGAAACAATCTAAATGATAAAATTACACAGAGTAGAGATTATGTAACATGCCTGTACTCAGTTATTGACTACTTTTACTGCTTTCTATATACTGTCCATATTCCCTTCTAGAATATAGAATTCATAATATATGTGACATGTTTCTATTGCTAATAAGTTGTACAAATGCACCTTAATTGTTCACAGTCTATTTCCAATACCACTATTTGAAAATCTTCCATATAATAAACACATTCCAATTCACAAATCCAGTCAATCAGTGAATTGACTGGATTAATCTCTGTGGTTTTATTAATACGGGCTCAGAAATGGAACAGGGCAATGTTTCAATCAATATTTATTTCTCATTCTTCAGAGTCATTCCTGTCAGTTTTCTTTTTTCGGCTCTTTACTCTGTTTCACAAGTATGTAGTTTCCATAAATTCATCTCATCCCTCTCAAAATTTGTCTAAATTATAGTCTAGTCTTTATCTCTGTCACTATCTCTGCTTGGAAACCTGAAAATTAATTCTAAACCTATGTTCACTAGAGTTTTCCAGGATTCAATTCTCTTTTCATTCAGATTCATTCTAAATGGCTTTAATTATGTGGAAACAATTTTTAATGAGGTAATTTGATTTTAAAACAGTTGTTGATACATAAACGTCTTTTGTTTTCATGACAAAAGTCAACTGACCAAGCAATTTATTATTTTTTCATGAAGTCTACTTCTTACTGACTCAAAACAACTCCTGTGACTACTGAATAATATTCAGCTCCTTTTTATCTCTTTTTAAAAAAGTATTTATTTATTATGCATACAAAAACTGGGGTATAGGCCAGAAGTGTGGGGGGGGGTGGGGGGATTCACCAGAGACATAGTGGGGACTTCAAAACAGGCTGAAACATACTGCTGAGGGGAGCAGTCTACCAGACAGAAGAGGTCTGCAGCAGCACTATGTGGGTTAGCTCCAGGGTGGCTGGGGTTTGGACTCATCCTGCAGTTGCTGGGGATTGCTTGATAGTACTATTTGTAAATGTTCTGCCACCAGGGACGTCCTCCTTTTTATCTCTTACCACACATAGTCTCTCATCTTCCCACCCAAGAGTCACCTGTGGTGGCTACTTCACATGGACCTCCATCTATTATTATAGCTACTCCCTAGTTCACATGAAGATAATATGCAGGTTTCTAAAGATTCTACAAGTTTCCCACTTCTTTACTCCAATCCAAGCTTCTTGCTTCCATCACAGTCACTACTAAATTTTAAAATCCATCAAGCTGGCATGTTATTTCCTGATTATAGTCACCACCAGAATCTTTTCAGTACATTTTTTAAAGGTTTTATTAAATTTTCTTTACCAATTAATTATTATTAGTAGTAGTAAAGTACTACTGTTTTATGTCCTTGTTAATACTGTGACACTATAGGATTTCTCCTTGCAAGCATGGGCACAGAAATCACCCAAATCACCCATAGTTCTCTACCACTGTTCTCTGTGCTCTGCCTCCTTCCCCTCGCCCCCAACCTGGATGCCTCAGATTTATGGCCAGTACATTTTAATTCCCTTTTTTCACTTGAGTCCCTTATGATGGACTGAGATAAGTCTCCCTGTCACTGCCTCTTAAATTTCTATTCATTAAAGCTACTTCATCTTTAAAGTTTTCTCATTTCAAAATTTTGTTCAATTGCTATATTCTATGTTATATCTTGATGCATTTACAATATATCTTATGTAAATCCCTTCTTATAGCTATCCTATATTTCCTTTTGCATGTGTTTTCAACATGAGACTATAAACTTGCAGCCTCACAGACTTGGTAGAATATTTTACACATATACTTGATGAAAGATGATTCATCTCAACCACAGATAATTCATGCATATTTCCATTTTGAAATATAACCTCCTTTTTTCCTGTTGTTTCAAATAATAACTAAGTCAGTAGTTAATTAAGTCTTGCCCACATTCTCCTATGTCATTCCAGAGTCAGTATCCTTTCCATTTCAATGTGTTTGCTACATTCTATTGAAATCATTCAACTTAGCACTTTTGATTTATGGAATTTGCTAAGTTGTATATATAAATATGTGTGCTAGACAGTGGACTATGGTGGAGGACCTGGGTGTCTTGGAGATGGAAATAATCTGAGGATGTTTTATCCTATATTTCAGAAGCACTTACAGTTTTATAAAACAATATTACCTCAAAAAAAGTATTTGTACTGGAATCATAAGCACTAATAAAATTTGAAATTAATAAAACCTCAAAAGCTTCCAATTATTTAAAATAACTTTTTTTTCTTAAAAAAGAAAAATATCCTTCTCTTTGATTATATCCTGATGTGGGTAGGTGATGGATTATACCTATCCAGGGAAAACAGTTTAAGATTACTATAGACAGTTCAAAAACTTTAACACACCCACATCCTTTTGATGATGGAGCAATACAAAGCAAAATTCTAGGAAAATGAACATCTGTACAATAAAGTTTGACATGTACAAGATCCAAAATATTAACATTTTTTTGCATATTTGTGTATTTTACACATATAGTTTGAGGTGAATAAAAAGGATATGCTCACTCTTGATTTTCAAATGAATAAAAAAAAGTATCCTTGAAAAAAGTATTGCCTTAAGGTTTCATGGATGAAAAGTTTTTTATATTATAGGAAGCTCTCTTTCTCCTTAATAAAAGACACTTTGTCCTAAGGACATCCTTGTCTTCATACAGCCTTTGTTTTTAGCCATCTGTTCCTCCTTTGATAATGGCTTAGCTTGTTCAATATCAGGGCCTTTCCTAATGTGTAGGTGACCTGCTTTTATTTAATTTTGAATTTCACTTCTATTCATTTTATGATTGTACTCTATTTTGGTAATTGCGTACAGGTACCCAGAGGGATTTTGTCGATGATAACATTAAAAATTAATAAGTGAATGAATTGGTATGATGATTTATATTACAAAGAGAGCCCATAAGGCATCAGTGAAAGATGTTGTTAAGACCTAGCATCAAGTTAACAATAAAAATAGTATAACACAATGTCATAGTTATTATCTTCAATACAAATTATTACTTTATTCCAAACACTTTCTGTAGCTTGTACTTTCTCTTTTCCTCAAAATGCATTTTATATTTATGGAGCCTTGCACATGTCCTCTTTTGGAACTGACAATCTATCAGTGCTATTCATTGTCCCAGCTAGAAAATGAAAGCACAGGTTTCTCCTCATCCCTTTCTAACTAACTTATCACCCATGCTGTTCTTTCTCCCTTTATAATTTAGCTAATCTCTTCTTTTACTCATTATTCTAACTACATCTTCATAACTGAAATGAATTTATTAAAGTGATCACATTAGGAAGGGGGAAATATTTCCTCATGTTTTATGACTAAACTTAACAACTTATTATATATAGCCTGACATTTGCAATTATGTAAACAAATGAATTTATATCATTCTCAAAATGACTCCTTCTTGAAAGAGCTAAAAATAATTTTATATCCCTATAGTATATACAATCTAAAACAAAGTTGCCAAAGTAAGAAATACATATATAATAAAAAATAATAGATTCATTTTAAAAACTAATTATATACCCTATACACTCTAATAATCCAGACCACCCCCTGTTTTAGAAAATATAACATCAATTACTAGAGCCTCTAAGTATTTACTAAGACACTTTTTTTCAATTCTATGTCAAATGAACTGGAAATGTCCAGGTGTTATTTTCAAGTTCTGCATTCTCAAAGTCAGACACTGATGACTAATTAAATCCATAAGCAGGTGAATGCAGGTGCAGAAAATTGTGCTGCAATTAATCACACCTGTGAAATATTTAGCTTATGCACTAAAAGTTAAGTTTTTTAAACATTGGTTTTGAACTTTTTGTCTAGAGACAAAATGATTCAAGATTCATCTTTTTAAAAAATATATACATATTTCAGTATTTAATTATAAATTGTATCTCATTTCTTTATATTTTAATATTATGGTTTATGAAAATTTATAAATCTAAATTTAATTCAATGAAATATCATCATCATGACCTGATAAAAAATTTCACTTTTATAATTATAATAATTTCTTTTTTTTCTACCTCCAGGTAAATGAATCCTCATAGAATCATAATATAATTGAATTTTTAATCAAAGAAATAAATGACTATTTCTATAATCCAAAAATTCAGATTTTATGATTATACTACCTATATTTCTCATCAAAAATATTTATAACAACTTTAAGCTGTATATTGTACCACTATTAATGTTTCACTGACTTACAAATTCCTGAAATAAACAACAATTGCATTTCTAACTGCAGTGGAAATTTACTTATGGAAAGATCAATTGTTAATACAATGTAATTCCATGCTTATTTAATATATTTTTTTCCTCTTAAATCCTATTAGTATGTCTTAATAAGTAACTTTTGATTAAAATTAGCATCATTGCCAACTGCAAAGTAAAGAAAGTTTAGCCTCAAGATGTGTGTTTGGGGACTTTTCAATGGTTTAAATTGAGATATGACATTAATTCAGTTACATAGCACTGTTAAGAATAATACGTAAGTCTTCATTTTGCTGACACAGAACAATCCTGTACTGCCTGCTGCTACCCTTTGCAGTTTATTTCAGTAAATATCACTGTTCCCCCCCCTCTTCACTGGTGAATCTTTTTACTCCCTGTCTCACCTCTGGCCTGTACCTGAGTTCTCCTATCATAAATAAATAAAATAAATCTAAAAAAAAAAAAAAATAAAGTCTCACCTCTGGCCTGTACCTGAGTTCTCCTATCATAAATAAATAAAATAAATCTAAAAAAAAAAAAAAATAAAGAGCAAAGAAATCCTCACATACTAGAACAGAAGGAATAGAAGAGTTTTATATGTATTTATTACACTAAGTTTATCTTATTTTTGAATTAATTCACATGTATCCTGTTTTTATTTATAACCTGCAATATCCCAGGGACTGCCTTACACACTAGACACAGAGAAAGTACATATGTCATTATATTTAGTTGTGGCTTGTTTTAATTTAATTTTTCATTTTTAAATGTACAACATTTTTGTTTACAATGTTATATTTTTTTTTGACAATCTATGATTTCTCCCTTCAGGTATGGTCACTGTGATTCTCCCCCCACCAAAGCACCCATAGTCCTCCACCATGTTGCCTGTGATCTCCCTTAACTACCTCCCCTCTCCGGCATGCTTTGTTATCTATGGCCAAATTTTAAGTTTTATCTTTGTTGATGGTGTATTTATTCTACTATATTCCATATGTAAGAGAAACCATTCAATATGTTCAGTTTGCTTATGAACAGAGTCTGTATTCTAGTGTGACTCTGTCACTGGAAAAATCACAAAATGGTTGAATATATATTAGATGTGTATTTGAACAAATCATTGTGAATTCCCAGACTTAAGAGGAAAATAATGATTTTATAAAGTTCTCAGAAAAAAAAAAAATAGAGCTGTTTTCTTTCCATTAATAGAAGGTTACATATTATGAATGAATATTTTCATAAAATGATGATTTGTACTAAGCCTGGCCATAACACCTACTATTTTAAGATGATCACTGTTCTTTATAAACGATTTACATATTGGCCTTTTATGTAGAAACCTTCAATGAATTTCTAAAGGAAAATTGATAAAATTAAAACTTCTCAACCTATTATTCTGATCTCTCAAAAACATGATCTAATTTGACTTTCTGCCCATGTCTGGTACTTATAAGTAAGCTCTCACTGAGAGACATGAATGGATGAATGGATCATGCACAAGTTACATTTTATAAGAGGCTTCTCAGTAGACATTCAGTGCTTATTATTGAAGTCTTAAAACGTTACTGTTTTATATTCAGGAACTTCTGAAATTAGAAAGAGATGATTGAGCAGTTGTACATCCAGAACAGATAAGTACTATAGTACTTTCTTGGCTGTGACTATAAGACCTTCTCTGATGTTGCAGATCTGATATTATAGTCAGATACCCAAAGTTCCATAACTACGGTAGGAATGACAAAGGGAGTAGGGAATACTAACTGCTAAGTCATCTGTATCTCCCAAGTTTTTCTCAACTATGCTCCTAGACTAAAAGTAGAATAAGAATTTGATTCATGAAAAATTAAAGTGTTTAGTAAATAATTTCAAATGTTGCATGCCCAATAGACATCTAAACATTGAATTTCAGAGTCCATCCTAGTTTAAATATGACAGGTTATGATTGCTAGAACAGAAGCACTTAAATAAGAGGGAAAATCTATGCTGGAGGCTGTGAATGGATGTCAATATATTACTGAGATACTATACTTAAATATAAACATGTGTTACTTGGAAAAATACAGAAGCCACATAATTTAAAAAAAAAGAAACTAATTTTATAAAGTAGCCTTTTACATTATTTTGTGTTTCTGAACATAAGTAAACGTAAGGGCCCTCCCTGGTGGTGCAGTGGGTTAAAACGCAGCAATGCAAGTTAGCCACAGCACCTTCAGTGTGAGTTCAATCCCGGCCATGGAAATGACCCACATGACACAGCACCTCTCCTGACCCGCCCGCTGCTCCACTCAGCAGTGTACTTTGTCAATCTGCCTATTCTACTCCCCATTCTGTCTCTGGTGAATGCTCTGACCACCCCAGCAGCTCTAGCCTGTACCCCAGTTCTATATGCAGAAATAAATATTTAAAAAATAAATAAATAAACTTGAACCAAGAGCAGTCACTTTAAAGGGAAAAAAAATGACATCTAGTCTGACAACTTGAGTTCCAATTTTCTTACAAATGTATTGTTAATTGGCAATATTAAGTTTTGACTATTAATGATGGCTGTTCTGCTGAGTGTCACTAAAGTAAAGATTTGATCTGTAAATTAATTCAAATTATTTGTTTTCACCATTTTTCCAGATTACTCATGATTTCGTTTTCCTTCTTTTGGAAAACTTGTTATCAAAATTTATTGTGCATACCCATTTTTTCATTTTATTTTGTTTTGATGTATTATATTTTATCCATCACTAATATAATGTGGCATTTCATCCTGTGTACTGCCCCTGCACAGGTGCGAGACTTCTCCACCTACCAGAATTAAATTAGAGAACTTTTACCTATATATAGTCATATTACAGCACTGATTGATTTTGACAAATATACAAACTACTATATCTAATACTGCGTACATATTCTGAAATTTTGATCAAAATAAGACTTAAGTCCCATATTAACACCTATAAAATGTATGTTGCTTTCTAAAATAAATGTTTTTACTCTACTGTTGTCCTTTCATGTATATTATTCACATGAATTTAGTTAAAAGCTCTCAGGATTTCATTGTCTGCTTGTTGGTTAAGTAACAGTAGCCTTCTCCTTTGTGGAAAGGGGAAGAAAACCCACACATTTAAAGCTCTGCAGCTAGTCTCAATTTTAAGCAGATTCCAGCTCAAGCAAAGTAAGGTAAAAGACCACAGAAATGTATTGAAGGGAGAGAGACCACAGGGTAGCACGCTCTAGTTCTCTTTATTTCTTTCTCTCCTTTTAGTGTCTTAGGGACACTGCAGCTGTAATACATTAACACAGTTCATTGACCCACTTTCAAAGCTATGGAGTAGGTAACTGTTTTGTTTTTTCCTCTTCATGGACACCAGTGTTTGATGCCTGAAAGTGACCAGCCATCAAACTGGGGTAAGTCAGACTGTCCTAAGCATATTTAACAATGAAAGAAATGAACCCTTATCTAGTAGGTTTCCTAAAGGCAGTGGATAGTCTCTGAAGCATTCAGCTGTTTAGACCTTAGTCCAGGAAAACTGTAAGGTTTCTGCAGTTCAATGTTTTTGAAAAATTTTTATTCTCTTTTTATTGAGTTAGGATATAATGCAGTCAATATTCCAGATACAATCCACTTAATGTCCCTCGCCATTTCTGTTCAGTGCCTTTACATGCTGCAACTATCATATTAATATTTGAGGAATACAAAAGCAAATACAGTGCCCTAAAAAGTTAAAATATACATTATTTTAATTTACTCCCATTATTTTTCAGTCTCCAGAATATCTTGTAGATTAAATTGAAATAAAATATGACTTAATATTATTTTGTTCAGCAATTCTTGTTACTCTAGCATCTGCTTTGGTTCAGATAAATGTAAAAGATCAAACTAAATGTGGAGGTAATTCTCTGCTCCATTGATGCTCATATTTCTATGACTCTAGTTTGGACAATCATGATAACCTTAACAGAACCTAAAATTCCTCTCAATAAAAAGAGTATATAGGGCCCTCCCTGGTGGCAAAGCAGGTTAAAGCACAGCACTAAGAAGCTAAAGCTACTTCCCCATGAGTTTGATCCCCGCCTGCCCCTGGGGTGATCCACATGGCACAGCAGACCTCTCCTGACCCCTGCTGCTCCCCTCAGCAGTGTACTTTGAAGATCTGCCTCTTCTACTCCCCACTCTGTATCTGGTGAATCCTCTCACAGCCCCTGTACCTCTGGTCTGTACCCCAGTAATATATGCACAAATAAATAAATCTTTAAATTAAAAAACTAAAAAAAATTATATAAAGTGCATCTTTTTCTAGAAAGGAAATAATAGTTTGAAGTATTCACTGTTACTTTTTATGCTTTAACCTAACACAGAGTATGTGTTCTGTGTTTGAACTTTTCTAAACACAAAGAACTGAAACATTCAGAAGAATGGTTTACAGTGGGAAGGATAAATGGCTAATGATGCAAAGTGGTTTGTGTGAAGTAATAAGAGAATAATACGCTGTGAGGACTAGTTCAGTAAAATTTTTAAGGAGTGCATAATGCATGAATATAAAATGTTACACACTTTAATTTTTGGAAATCAAAAGCTAATGTGAGAGGAGACATCTTAAAGGCAAGCTATACATTATGAATTAAATCACTTAAGATAATACTATTTTTCAAATTGTCTTTGAATATTGAGTGACTTTGAACTAATTATTTTACTGTTGCATGAGCTTAGATGGGGTCACCCAATGTCTTGATGGCAACAAGTTTCAAAATGTTTCCAAGGGTTTTATTATTTTCCTAATATACAAAAGTTTACATATTCAAAAAATAAATCAAAAACTGGAAATAATCTCTAAAAGAAGTTATCCTTAAACTTTATTTAAAAAAAAAAAATGGCCAGGGAGTGGGTGACCCAAGGTTAGGGGATTCATAGAGGAAACACATCAGCCATGTAAAACTGGTCCAATAGCCTTTGATTACAAAATGGAAATGGTGAGTGCCTCAGTTTCCCCATTTGCAAGTTGAAAACTAATAGTTCATATATTAAAAATTAAATGCTACAATGCACGCAAAAGTGGCAAGTATAATGGCTAAAATAATATGCACATTCAATACATACTCTGTTTTTCCTCTTTAAACATACATTAACTTTAAAAATTAACTTTCAGACTAGAAACAATGTGTTGTTAACATGATGACTTTAAAGGAACTCTATGTACTTCTAATGGGACTATAAGTAGGTATAGCTTCTGTGGAAAACAGTATGTTGATTCTTTAAAAAAAAAACATATGACTCAGAAATATCACTTCCGATATTTTTTGATGAATATGAAAACACTAATTTGAAAAGATATGTGCACCTCTATGTTCATAGTAGTATGAAAGACAATAACCAAGACATGAAAACAAACAAATGATCATCAATAGAATAGTGGATAAAAAAGTTATGGTATATATATAAAATTTATATGTTGTGTATATAAATGCACATGTATATTATGCATTATAGATAGGAATGTGTCTGTACATGTTTCCAAATATACACTCAATGGAATACCACTCATCTATTTGAAAAGCTGAAATTCTACTTACTAATGGATGGAATGTAAGGTGATTATATCATGCAAAATGTCATTAAATAAAAGACAAAAAAACTGATGGTTTCTCTCACAAGTAGTATATAAATAAAACAGACAAATGTGTGTGTTTGTGTGTGTATGGATATATGGTGATTGACCATTTTGGACATTGGTTAAAAATTCAACGTCATTATTATTTTATCATTTTGGGTTTAATAATCAAATAAGTTTCAGAGAACAAGTAATCAGACCATATAATATTTTATCTTACAAAGTGATGTATTTTTTCAACCATAGTGCCATTATAATAAGCATTGATCCAATTCTATTTGTGGTTCACATATTTCGAATTGAAAGCATTCATTATACCTAATAATGGTATGACCAATATTATTAAGATATTACATTATATAAAAGATATGTGTGTGTGTGCATATGCAACACACACATTTTTCATATTGTAATACTGGCAGAAATACAATATATTTTGCCCATAGAATATATGTTTGATAACTCTAAAACAGTGATATTTTAACTCAGAAATTGTTATATTACAATGCTATTACTTTATTCTCAGACCATTTCATTATTTTCAGTGTTAGAAGAGACAAATTTATAACTGCATTTGGTGAGTATTTAAAGGAACTTACATTCTTACCTTTTCTAAAATTACATTTCTGAAAAATATAATTTCTGTACTTAATTGGGTCATTGGGGACAGTTGCCAAATAGTGAAATCTCCAGTGTGATTTTTCTCATCAAGTTTGAGTAAATTATATTGGAACATAAAAGAAAATCCAAGCAAATGATAAATTTCACTTGCATTAAAATAGTGTTTTAGAATATTATCTATATAATTCCTGGGAAATTTACATTTTTCTCAAAGTATTAAACAAAGAACTATAGAAGGTATGGGTTAAGTTAAGCTGTGAGTTTAAAACTGAACATATTTCTTCAAATAAAATAATAAAATCTCCTAGTTCCTTTGTAATATATTTTAAAAGAAAAGTTTTAGTAAAAGAGTGAAATTATAAGATAGTTTTCTTTTTGTTAACATTTTTTAGTTGTTAAGGTAACAATGTTTTACAACACTGTACGTGATTAAAATATACATCATGGCTTTCTTTGAAAGCTTCTGAATTACTGATGAGGCAGTCACTATTATACATATCTCAAAACATCGAGTGAGATGATTTTTTGTGGAATGTAATGGTTAGAATGGTTGTAACTAATAAAGGTTACCATTCCTGTTTTTTATTAATTCTAGCTAATTGACCTCAGAAAACATTATATATATATATATAATGTTATATATATATAATGTTTTATATATATATATATATATAATCAATGAATGTAGAATAGAAATGTGTGTAAATTTTTATGCACATCAAGACTTTTGTGTATTTTTTTTTTCTTGTAACTGTAGAGAAAACAGGTAAAAAGGAATTTTTAACAACGCAAAAAAGTGGGAATTTTTTCCAGGTAAGTCATGAAAGGTCAATTTTTGTAATTAAATGATGATTTCTAGCAACAGGAATCTCTGACAAACACTAAATTCTTTAGTCTTGAAAACAAAGGGACATGTCTAAGAAAGTCACACAAAGTTATAATTAATCATTTATATGAAATACTAGCTTTGCTTCACCATGAACATGATAAATTATACATCAATAGGTTAAATAAGATATCAGCAATCAATTCCACCTAAGAGTTTATATTTCTAGAATATTTTCGCTGAATTGTCCAACAACTTATCATTACTGATTAATCACATTTGACAGATTAAAGTAAATAGGTAGAGATTTCTCAATGAGAATCATCTCCCACAACATGAATATTTCAAAGATAGATAGTGATTTAATTTCTGCTTGACCAAAAACAGCCATGAAAAACAAATTCAACTGGAAGAAGTCACCATCAACCACTTAATTATTCCATTAATATAAAATCTAGCTTCATGCAATTTCTACCCATGTGTAACATGGTAGAGATTTGAAGACTCAGAGATTATGATGAATCACATTTTCATGGTAGATTTACAAACATTTAATCACTTTTCGTATTTCTCCTATCTAGGATGCACACACTTGTTTCTTCTACTTGTCTTCATATACTCCTCCTTTACAGTTTGTTCAGCCTTTTAGATATTTTTTCTCCAATTAGCTAGTATCCCCCTCTATATTACACATTGATAAATATTCATTTCTATTTGAGTGGCAAAGCAGGGAATAATCTACTTGAATCAGTTGACATACTTGGGCAAAGTCTAGCTACTGCTGTAGTTCAATCACTGCCTCAAAAATGCTTACCAAATTGGATTAAAAAAAAAATGCATCTGAAAGCAAGCCATGTAAATCCAAGCTAAGAAAATGAGAGTGATCACCATGCCCTTTATCAGGAGAATATTAAGTCTGACATGATTTTCCAGTCCTTGGAATTGGTTTTTACTATTATCATATTCTCCCTTATGACCTCATTAATATATTTTTTCACAACAAGAATAATAAACAGAACCTCCATATATTTAAGGTCACCTTGATAATTGAAATAATCATCCAAATCATTGAATATCCTACACTATCCGTTCTCTATTAAAGTGATATAAACCAGAAAATCAGCACTTAGAGAGTCTAAGAGACAGAGCTGGGCTACTTATTCTTGAGTTACTAGCAAGTGCCCTTGACAGGTTAGGAATGATAGCATTACCTTAGAAACAGGTAATAGACTGGTAAATGTGCCCTGGAACCCAACAACTGGAACAAAAGTAAAAATAAATAAAAGCATGAAAAGTCCCTTTCTGCCTCATGTAGGGCAATCTTATGCTGCTTCGTAATGTTACACTATAAAGTCCTGGAAAGGTTTTATATAATCAAGTGAGTTTAAGTTCTCACAATCCTATTTTTCTACAACAGTGTGGAGAAATCACCAATAGTCATGAAAGTAGAAATTAAAATTTTGAGAACCAGCTTTCATAGAAAGTGAGAGTGAATTATAATTATATCTCTCCATACCTCACCTTATTGTTGAGAGCCTGTGCTGTGTATTTATCAGATCAAGTGAAACCATGGCTCTAAAAATTATTTAGAAGAAAATGGAAATTATGTAGTCCAGAACCAGAGTAAAACAGTCTATGAAAAACAAATCTATAGGCCAAACCTATCAGACGGAAACTTTTGGCTAATTACTATGTCCCCTGAACTCTCACATGGGATATTAAGAACTAATATGTGGATAGCATGACTAAGAAACTCATTATTAATTTCAATTAACTTTTAAAAATTCAATTTGGCCTTCCCTGGTGGCGCAGCGGGTTAAAGCCACTTCCACATGAGTTCGATCCCCGCCTGCCCTGGAGGTGACCACATAGCGTGGCAGACCTCTCCTGACCCGCCCGCTGCTCCCCTCAGCAGTGTACTTCATTGATCTGCCTGTTCTGCCCCCCACTCTGTCTCTGATGAATCCTCTCACTGCCCCCTGCAACTCTGGCCTGTACCCCAGTTTTGTATGCATAAATAAATAAATCTTAAAAAAAATCAATTTAAATGACCTTATATAGCTAAGGATTACTGTAGTAAACAGTTATAGGTGATGTCCCCTTGTCTCTCAGTTTGATATTAAATTAAAATCTATATTCTGCCCGTTACCTGTTAAGAAGTAGCCAGTTCTTTTCTACCTAAGAAATACCAGTTGATTCAAACAAATTGTAGTATTTGTATGTCAGAGGACTGCTACCTTTTTGAAAGAAAATTAAGCAAGGTCTTGGTACCATGACTTGTTATGAGGTTGCTCCTTTAGCTGTGGACCTTACTGAAGCCCTGCAACATGAATGAGAAGTCTAAAATGTTAAGATCTGGAGCGTGCTGTGATAAGACAGAAGTTATCCATAGCTAAAGTGCAGAGAACAAGGAAGAGAGAGAGAGGATAGATCAGAGAATTTAGCAGAGTCCACACGATGACCCCTTTAAAATGTTAGTTAGGAGTCTCTACCTTATATTATTTTCAAAACCAATGAGTATACAAACAAGGAAATTAAAATAACCTGACTTGTGTTTTTAAATAACACTGTTATTATTACGTGGTCCATGGTCAGGACCACAACAAGAATGGAAGCATGGAGATCTAAAAAACTTATGTTGCAACATTTACTGATACCTTCATATATTAGTTATCTAGATAACTAATACTGCTTTTATATTGTCCTGGCCTTCCAAAATGATTTCATAAATTTATTTATATAAGGAGCTATGAAAATATGACTAACTATCCATGAAATATATTCACTCTCCTTTATATATATATTTTCAAATTTATTTACTTATTTCTGTGTAGAAGAACTGAGGTATGTAGGGGATGAGAAGATGTGGAGGATGAGACAGAGACAGTGGGAAGCAGAAAAACAGACTTACTGAAATACATTGCTGAGGGCAGCGGCGGGTGAGAAAGAAGAGGTCTGCTGCACCATATGTAGGTCAGTTCCTCAGCTGGTGATAACACTGAGATTTAACCTCCTATGCCTATGCCCAGGAAGGTCCCTTTGCTCTCTTTTAATTATCCAGTGAATAGTGAACACTCCATTGTTCCATCAGTGGCTGTTACCAGAAGTTGTACATATGTTTCAATCACTACTATTTTCCATGTGTACATAAGTGGATATGAGTATTTAGAGCTCTTCTAGGCATATTCATGGTGAGGTAGGGTCTAAGTCTCAGCACTACCACTGCAATAGACTGAGTTTGATCCCTGGCCAGGGAACTAATCCACATATGGAGCATTAGACCTCTCCTGTCTCACCCACTGTCCCCCCTCAGCAGTGTATTTCAGTAAATCTGCCTGTTCTGTTTCCTATTCTATCTCTGATGAATCCTCTCAACCCCCACACCTCCAACCTACACCCAGTTTTTCTACACACACAAATAAATAGTAATAATAAAATTCTAATGAGCTAATGGTAGACTGAAATCTAAACCCATGGTCCAATTCTTTTGGGGTCTAGTTAGAAGAAACCTCTGCTTCATGATGAAAGCAAAATACTAGAGATTAGAATTTGCCACTGAGGGGCCCTCCTTGGTGGTGCTGCAGGTTAAAGCACAGCACTAAGACGCTAAAGCCACTTCAGCATGAGTTCTATCCCAATCTGCCTTGGAGGTGACCCATACGGTGCAGCAGACCTCTCCTGTACCGCCTGCGGCTCTCCTTAGTAGTGTACTTAGTCAGTCAGCCTGTTCTGCTCCCCACTCTGTCTCTGGTGAAACCTCTCACTGCCCCTGCACCTCTGGCCTGTGCCCCAGTTCTGTATGAATAAATAATTTAAAAAAAAAAAGAAAGAAAAGAAAAGAAAAGAATTTGCCACTGATATTTAGGTGATACTTCAAGTGACTTCAAACAACATGACTCTACCAGTAATTCCACCAACCAGCACAGGCCACTTAAACTATTAGTATTCTTAATTATATGTGACCACTAAAATCACAGATAAGTTTTTGTTTTCTTGTGAATAACTCTATTACTATTATCTTCCTATAGAAAGAATGCAGTAATAAGCATTCAGGTATTATGTATTTGGCATTTGAGGGAATAACACTTGTGTTTCAAGCCCAAATTTGTATTAAACTTCTCAAATAATTTTTAGAACTTGTACTGTCTGTCTCTCCCACCTTAGTTAATGCATATGGAAGAAAATTGCCTGAAAATAAATGCAACTCCATATATAAGAAATAGTGACTTCAAAACTTTATTTGAGAGGGTTTATGAGCAATGAAATTTATATTTAGAACAATACAGTATTTGAAAAAGAGCATCCTTTTGTTTTCATGCTAAACAAGCTTTACATTTCATTTGCATTTCTGTCACATTTTAGAAGATTATATGTTCAGAAGGCTGATGTTATGACTAATTTCATTCACATTTAAGAAAAAAATGTAGCTGGTTGGAGGGGAAAAGTGAAAACATGAAATGGTATTTCAATGGGGAAAAAAAAAGATAATGATTTTCTGTAGCAATTTAATTTTGAAGGTTTTGTAAATCATAGGGCAACTGCAGGGAGATATTTTTGGATGAGATACTATATGAGGCATGTTGCAGCCCAAATAATGGACAGGGAAATGTATGATCTAGATAAAACTGGGAAATAGCTAATTTTCCAGTAGACTCTTATATTTTATTTTTTTCCCTTTTCTCTTCTAGACACATACACTCTTCACACTACTTGGATGCCTAAGTTCTTCCACTAGGTTTCACTCTTCTGCTAACCAGAATTCCATTCCCTATTATCACTGCTCTTGTTACCCTTCAACACATGGTCTAATCAGACTGTTCATTTGGGAGGGATGTCAGGCATTTTATCCCTCTTTCCTTTCAATAACTTCTGAGGTATTGATTCAAACACTCTTTCCTATGGACTCAATCTCAATCTACCATAACAGTATGTGCTATGTGCAGCTGTTACTTATTACCAGAGTTAAGTATTTTAGTGCCATAAGGTAGAAGTGGCTACCTCAATAAAAGAATGAATGAGCTAAATAAACCTCCCAAGTGACTTTTAAAACTGTATACTTTTTAAAAAAAGGAAACCAAACTAAAAATACTTAAAACTTTATTTCTCAGACTTTTAGCTAAGATCAAGCGTAAAAACTTAAAACATGATTGTTGGTTATCATTGCCAGTTTAAAGGGTATAAGGGTGAACAACCACTAAACATACATAATATGATACATAATATGAGAATTAGAGCCACCTAGGTCAGAAAGGTAAGACTTAATCTGTACCCACTATGTTGTTTTACAGGAAGAGGAATACTGACATTTGAATCAGCAGATACTATAGAGGCAAACTTTGATTCATTATAATAATATTAAATTTTACACTCAGGGTTGGAGGCTTAACATTATAATTGGATGTGCAACCTGTATACAGTTATGTAATGGAGAAGTACATGTTCGATTTACTGCCCACCCAGACAGAGTATGAGGAACATGGAAACACTGCCTGCCCCAAAGCCTCTAAGCCTCTCACCGAAAACCAGGGAGAACGGAGTTTTGGAACAAGAGTTCTCTCTTCCTCCATTTTCAAACATCACAATAAAGATCTTGCCCTGTTGCCCAACCTGGTTGTTGGGTCACTGGCTTTCAATCATCCAGCGAAGAGACCTTCCCAGTTAGGAGATTGATAGCACAACATGACAATAAAAGATGCATGCACACATTTAGCCCAGACTGCTAGAGTGGTTATGGGAGGTGGGCCAAGAAATTTTCTGAAAGTATAGCATCTGAAATGCATCTTGAATTATTAATAGGATTTATCTAGATCAACAATGGAATGGGGGGGGGTTGGAGAATAATATGGATTAAGAGAATAGTAAAAAATACCATAAAAGGTGTCTTGAGAGTTTTGTAGGAACAATATTTTCAAATCTATCAGATCAAGGAAGAAAAGTTATTGTGTTGGCAAATTAATATTATGAGTAGATTCAAAATAAATATGTGATGAAAGTACACCCAAGAAAGGAAACATTAGTAACTGCCTTCAGAATGAAATGACCTTAATCCTATCTGCCCTATGTCTCTGTTAATTTTTTTAGAAGGCTGAATGCGGATTTATATTGGGGAGTTTGCTATGGTGTATCATTTTTAATGTTTATATTGATCTTTTGTTAGTAAGAAAACCCCAACTGATATTGCAAAAGTTCAATACAATGTAATTTTTAAAGCATCTCCATATATATTTGAAGTATTCACTATAGTACATACTCCACAAGGGAGATAAAGGACATTTGTTTATTTATGGATTTACAACTACATTATCTGAAGGATATTGGCCATCAATCTAAAGTAGCCCCTGATGAAGTTTAAGAACACTGGTTTTATTACAGATGGTACATACACTTAGTAAAGTCTGTTATGGGCTTGTTCCTGGACATACACTGAGCCTCTGCTGAAAATTAGAACCACATCGTTTTTGGGAAAATATTTGAAAACTATAATGTTAACACACATTTTCAATTTAAATGTAAATGCATGTTATAATTTTGACCCATATACTTAGAAAGACCAAAAACAAGTATAAATGTACTCTGAGTTCTGGAATAGCATTCAAATCTGAGATAATGAAATTGGCAATTCTTGGAAGAAAGTTGAGGGCCTTGGTGAAGAACTAAAATGCTCTTTATTCAGTTAAAAATACAATGTGGGCTCTCCCTAGTGGCACAGAGGGTTAAAGTGCAGCTCTAAGAAGCTAAAGCCACTTCAGCATGAGTTAGATCCCTGCTGCCCCCAAGGTTATACACATGGCAAGGCAGTCCTAGCCTGACATGTTTGCTGCTCCCATCAGCAGTGTACTTCATCAATAGGCCTGTTCTTTTCTCTATTCTGTCTCTGGTGATTGCTCTCACTGCCCCTGCGCCTCTGGCCTATACCCCAGTTCTGTATGCATAAATAAATAAAATCTGAAATATATATATATATATATATATATATATATATATATCAAGAAATACCAAGGCGGTATACGGTTGGAAAAGTCATGAAATATCTTTTAACATTTAGACAGATAGAAAATTAGGTTAATAGTTTGAATTCCGCCAATATGAATATTAACAACTTATTTTTACTGCAAGATACAGAGGAATAAGAAACTGTATAATTTTGTACCAGAACACAATTATTCAAAGAAAATCACAAGTTTATAATCTATGTTAGCAACAGTAATATGAATTTCAACACTTTTGCATAGAAATTACTTTATAATGATAATTTTAAGAAACTCTAAATGAAAATGTCAAATCAGATTCAATGGTAGAAGCAGATAATTTATAGATATTTATTATATATCATTATTGTTCTATATTCAAGCAGGTTGAAAATTAGCCATAATATAGAAGATGTAAAAGCACATTGGTTTCTTTAAGATAAGTTATATCAAATAGCTAAATATTCAATCATAATTTAGGTTCTGATATGTTGAAATATTTACTTATATAATAATTGGTCATTATTCATTGCATTAGATATTACCAATATTTATTAACTGTTCAAGTAAAAGTAACTGAGCTACAAATTTGAACTCTTGAATATGTTTTTAATCATAACACTTTAAGCAGTTTTTTTTTGTATTATTATGATGTTCAGTAAATTTGCTAATTTCCTGTATATAGAATAGTTTCACTGAAAAATGCCCCACAAATGATAGTAACTCTAACAAATTACAATGGCTTCTTCAGAGTTGAGGTGACTATAACTTTTACATGAAGTTTCAGGATTACTGAAAATAGAAAATATCTAAATAGATATTTTATTTCTTATATACAAAGGATAAATAACCTCAAGGTACAGATAATAGGAATCAATGAAGATCATGTAATATCATCTATTATGCTACATATAAATATCTACTGTATACATATATCAAGTTATATTAATAATCATACTTAATTTGGGATATTTCTGCAAGTAAATGAAAAGAAAATAGCATTTCTAAAATTTAGAGCTGAACACCAGAGCCCTTAAATTCTTATATATTCTTTCATCATTTAAAGCATATGGTAATAAAAAAATGCCTGGAGATAGTGACAATAGTTAAATAAAGCAATGCACTTAATGCCACTTAAAAGTAATTTAAAGAATAAGTATTTTATATGTGTTTTTCTACAATAATTCTTTAAAGTGAAAGTTACCTAATTTACATTTTGAGCTCACATATATAAGAAAAATCTATCTAAACATATAGGAAAAAATAATGAAAATACAGTCATTTATCACTGTGCTGTTTATTCTAATGTATGTTCTTAAGAGTGATCATTTATCAGAGACAAGAAGAGTTGACACTCTGACCAAATGGACTTTATTCTTCAGATTTATCTCGTTTTTCTCAAAAAAAAATTAAAAGATTTGTTTATGCTTACACGAACCAGGGTATAGGCCACATGTGTGGTGTGGGCGGGCAGTGAGAGGATTCACCAGAGACAGCGGGAGACATAAAAGGGGAGCAGCAGAAGAGACAGAAGAAGTCTGCTGCACCATATGGGTCACCTCCCTGCAGGCCTGGGATGGAACTTCTGCTGCAGTGGCTACTGATAGCTTAATAGCTGTCTTTAACCCTTGTGCTACAAGGATGCCCTCAAATTTAAAATATTTCCTATAAACTATTTTGCAGAAGTTTGATGAATTAATAAATCCTTTACTTCTCCATGGTATCTAATTTTAAGGTTGAGACTAAAGTGGAAAAGAAAAATATTGAGTTATTTGTTTTGCTTTATACATTAGTAATATTTTTTTTATTTTACAAAAGTTTATTTTTACATCATTTTAAGTTAGTAATATTTTTAAAGAGAGATATTTGCTAGTTCTTTTCATATAAGCATATTTTTAAATTAAAAATCTGTAAATAGTGAGTTGCATTCTGTGATTATTTCTCTAAAATTTTCTTGAGTGATAACATTGGCCCAACTCGAAAATGAGCAACAGTTCTTCAAAATCATTGCACATCTTAATGGAAACATAAAACATATCATCTAATATCTGTCTTATAACAAAGTGGCTATTATAATATATAATAGTAGTTCAAATATCTGCTCTACTATTTCATCTCTGTGATACTGGTTAGGAGTTTAACCTATCTATGTCTCTGTGTCCTCATCTATAAAGTAAGGAAATAGTGTTAATTAATTAATTAGTTTTAAAGGAGATAAATTAGCTAAATTTCTCCTAGAACAATGTCAGACACATCATTACCTTTTATAAATGTTATTTTTTACTGTTATTCTTATCTCCATTGTGTAAAAATCCATTAGCATGAATGATAATGCATTTAAGTTATGACTGTACCTATTACATTCAGAATGAATTCAAGAAACTGAACTATAGAATTTGACTATTACACTGATCAAATATACAAAGGATTGCCAAATTTTCACTTGCCTAATTGATATGCATGTAATTACTGAAGTTAAAAACATAGTTAATTGAATCTTATTTCAGAATTTGTACTTCTCCTAATATTGTATTACCTTTTTTTAAATTTTAGACACAGTGAAGTAGAGAGTAACTTCTTCAAGTTCCATCTTCACAAATACTTCTGTTTTCTCCTTGTTCCTCCCTGCTGTATTATCTCTGACAAAACTTGTCTTTGGTTGCATCATGTTTCAATTAGTAACAATCAATTAACTTACTTGAAACCATTGTGAATTTGAGTTAAGCTTTTCTTTTTTTTTTTTTTCTGTCTGTAGCTTAGAGCTGGGGAAGAAGTAAAGCCAGCAGGGATTTCTTTTACTTTTTATGTACCTATTACAAACTCAACTTACATTTTACATGAGATTCATTCTCTATAATTTCATAGAATTTTGAAAAAATAATATTATTTCTGTTTTCTGAATTGAATAATTTAATTTATGCATGTGGTTTCTTCATTCACTGTTATTGCATAATTAGGATTAGCATTATTTTCAGGCAAAGTAAATAAAATACTATTCTTCTGTAGTCTTCTAATCTTAATCTAAAAATCTAATCTTAATCTAATCTAAATTTAAAAAAACATTTGCATGAAAAGCAATGGTATCATAGTTAATCAAATATGCATGTTGTGTAGCTGGTCTATGATTAGGAATTATTATTACCTTACATTCCTTAACTCACATTGCTCTCCTAATTATCTGCCCTAAAATATATCAGTTAAATGTTACTGGTTAATTTTTCACACACATATTTGTGTATGCATCCATGTGTGCATGCATACTGAATATATATGTAAAGTTGTAAGGATGTAGCATCAATATCTCATCTGGCAGTCAAGTTACAAACCCTGTTCTTGAAATTTAAACATATAAAATAAGGATATGATTAAAAAACATTAATTATGCCAAATGTTAATGTCATAAAGGAAAAACAAGTTATTTAAATATAAGGTAAATTAAAGATTAAGATCATATTTAACTGCAAAGACTTGCTCTACTTGCTAATACATTCTTGTTTGCTTTTGTGTTTAATTCATTAAATCACTAAGGACCTCAGTTGTGGAATAGGTTAAGGCAGTAATTAGAAATACTAAACAAAGATGATGGTCCATAAAAGATTAAGATATATATATATATATTATAAAATTCAGATTATATTTACTGTATTTATGATAAATATTAATTGAAGAGCCTTATGTTCATTAACCTTTGCTCATACAGGAATTTGTGAAATGGTCAAAGTAGTTCTAATTTAGATGAACATAACTAGCCTTGGGTTGCTTGCACCTCACCATAGATTTCCTATATGCCCTGTTGAATCACTTCATCTCTTCATATAAAAACTCCTCTACTTGAAAATTTTCTTTACTGATCTCCCAGAAGACTTGTATAGATTTCTGTTGACCTGATATTATCTGCAATGGGTGCTGATATTCTTCAATTGGTTAACTGCAGTCTATTTCCCCTTAATTAAAATAATGTAATTTCACCTAGTTATAAAGGTGAAATTTTCCCTTAATTAAAATAATATAATTTCACCTAGTTATATTAACATAAAACTTTTAAGGTCATTTATTTATAAATTTTAAGCTTTCAAAATCTGAGGTTATTTTCATTTTCCTCTAGTATATTCTTCCACTTAGAAGCTATATTAATATAGCAGGTTTATAGTTTTACAAGATTAATATGTACAAGTATAAGTATACTTCTACAGGAGTACTTGATTGGATATGCATACAAATCAGTGTTAAGAATTTATCCACCAGTGAATGCAAACTAGTACAATCACTATGGAAAACTGTTTGGAGGTTCCCCAAACTACTAAAAATGGAGGTCCCATATGACCCAGTAATCCCACTCCTAGGTATCTACCCAAAAGACAAAAACACACTGATTCAAAAACATACCTGCATTTCCCTGTTTATTGCTGCTTTATTTACAATTGGAAAGACATGGAAACAACCCAAATGTCCAAAAGTGGATGACTGGATTAAAAAGATGCGGTACAGGGCCCTCCCTGGTTGCGCAGCGGGTTAAAGCACAGCACAAAGAGGCTGAGGCCACTTCCACATGAGTTCGATCCCCGCCTACCCCCGAGGTGACCACATGGCGCGGCAGACCTCTCCTGACCCGCCCACTGCTCCCCTCAGCAGTGTACTTCGTCGATCTGCCTGTTCTGCTCCCCACTCTGTCTCTGGTGAATCCTCTCACCCTCCACATCTCTGGCCTGTACCCCAGTTCTATATGAATAAATACATAAATCTTAAAAAAAAAAAAAAAAGATGTGGTACATATACACAATGGAATATTACTCAGCAACCAAAATAAATAAATACATACATACATACATGCCTTTTGGAGCAACATGGTTGGAGCTAAAAAAGATCATGCTAAGTGAAATAAGCCAGAAAGAAAAGGAAAAATACCGGATGATTTCACTCATAGCAAGAGTATAACAAATCAGGCGAGAAAATAATAACAATAATGAACAGCTATATACCAGAGACATTTTATGGGGGGTGGAGTGGAGAATGAGATCAAAAACAGTGGGGGGAGGGAAATGCACTGGACTATGGTGATGGCACACAGGTGATTTGGTGATGGGAAGCCCATGGGGATTACAACTGAGATGGAAAAATGCACAGAATGATGTGAAACTAAATTACTATATTATTTTTTAAAAATATCCACCAGCAATTATTATATTTAAAAACCTATATTAACAAACTAATTTTCCTCAAATGATAAATTTTCATAATAATGATTTATTAAATTTGTTTGATTGATTCAGCATATCTAAATATCTTGCAACATGTCCCTTCTTCTGATTATCCTCCTTAATATTCTTTGTATTTGGTTAAGGGGGAAAAAAAAAGGAAAAGCTGATTAATTGGGTCTTTTATTTCATTTTTGCTGCCATTAGCCATATAAGGAACAAGTTACAAATGTTAATGATTTACATAATAGATACTAGTTTAGTAATCTTTTTGTTACAAAGGAGTTAATTTTGCTCATTCTTATTTTAATGAGTCCCATGTTTTTCTTTTCTGATGCAAAGTTGGAATTAAGAAACAATTTCATTTCAGAAAAAGAAGAAAGTCAAATATTATCACTCACAAGAAAACAAAACCAAAGCAAACACTGAAATCACTAAGTCACTGGTTTTAGAAAGAAACTTGTTTTGATATATAAATATAAGCCAGTTTCTGTATTTCATATTCTTTTAAGTTACTTAGTCTTCATATAGTAATTACATTACTTTTAACAGACATAACATGATGATAATCAATTAATAGATCATAACCCATTTTATCTTCTTTAGATTTACTTATGCCATTAAGCCTATTGATTAGATGTTTCTCAATTTTTCTTATCCATTGATGGTCTGAATCTTAAAACAATGGTGAATATTCACTGTTTCTCCAAGCACCCTTCAGTGCTAACATATACAGGTATCATCAAATTCTACCTTTTCATCATATAAGTCTTGTGTTCCCTGACCCCACTTAGATGCCGCCAGTTTGAATGAGGTACTGGGAACCAGGGGTAGAACTGAGTAGCTAGGTGAAGCTGTATAACATGGAAGGCATGGACCTCCCTGGTGGTGCAAGAGGTTAAGTCTCAGCAATATGAAACTATTGGCAACTACTTCAGCATGAGTTTTTTCCTCAGTCAGGTAGGTGACTCACATGGCACAGCAGACCTCTCCTGTCTAGCCCATTGCTCTCTCAACAGTGTATTTCAGATCTGCTCCCCACTCTGTCTTTGTCGAATCCTCTAAGTCCAGTACCTCTGACCTGAACCCCAGTTCTTCTACATAAAAAAATTAATACAATCTTGAACCCTATTTTATAATATGGAAGGCAGGTAAGCTAAGAGGAGAGCTTTTTTTGTTTGTTTGTTTCTGTGTCTCAATCCTTACAATGTACTGTTGGGAAGGAGATATGGAAGAAAACATGTGGAGAAACATGTAAAGACACTTGGAAGAGACCGATAAGTACAAATACATTGGGAGGCTGACAATGACAGCTGATTGCCCCAGCTTTTTAGAAGGTACAACAGAACCCCCTTCTACAATTTCCTCCAGAAGGTGCCTTAGCCTGTGACAAGCTTTCAGGCATCAGTTGCTCTACTTGGACTCACCCTATTGGGCATTTGTTCACAGAGGATCGTTTGGGGTGTTTTACTGAGAAATTCTTATTAAGAACTTTTTTCTCTATATATGCATACTACTTGTATTAAACCCCCATCCCACTAATAGTATATTTCCTTTGTTTTTAGTGGAAATGGCAGAACCCTATTTTATAGCATGTGTGTTTGTGGGTCCCTGAGTATCCCTCAGTGGTTTGCTAATAATCAGACATCAGATCGCTGTATTTCAACCCCTAAAAATTTTCTTAAAGTTTATAACTATTAAACCTAAACTTATAGTCTAATTATAAGGGAGTAATTTGAGGCAATAAACAGACCAAAAATTATTGAGAAAAATATATATATTATATATAAACTAAATAATACCTAAAAATCCCAACCTTTTAATTGATAAAAACATTAATCTTGGAGTATTTCTATGCATTTGAGTTAAATCAGCTCCTTATGATGTAAAAGTTAATGTGTTACAGTTATCCTTGCTCAAATTGAACATTAAATTTCACTTGCTATTTTCTTACTGAAACAGTCCTTATTTTTAACACAAAGGAATTGGCACATCTTTATTAGGAGAACACCTATCTTAGTGTTTAAACTTAAGCTGAACTTTACTATTAATTATCCTGTGATAGTATACAGACAAAAATAGGTTATTACAAATAGCATAGTAAGGGCTACATGTTTATGGCTAAGACAAAAACAAATAAGCCAAGTAATGAAACAATTTCTTATGCATATATCTCAACAATTAAAAGTGATATATATTTGATGTGTTTGTGCGCACATACAAACATGCATAGTATTTTCAGCAGCTTATTGCCTATTATACTAAATTGATTGTCATTCTTTCAGACTCATAACATTTTACTAAAAATCCATTTAATAACTGTACACTTAAACCAAGATAGGCAGTAATTTTCTATAATCATTGTAACCACTTAAAGCTAAGCCAGTCAATGTTATCTTTCAAAGCTGCCTTTCCGACACCACTTGCAGTTTTAATGTCTTTTAGGCTTCTGGTCTTGCACATCTTTCATTTCAACATACTTATAGTTTATGTGTTACAAGTATCACATGACATCATGATAAAGGCTGCAAATTACTGTTTCATTTGAGTTTGATTACTCTAGAGGGATAACTTCATCTTCTATTTAGCACTGAGTTACAAATGGAATCTTGTACTTTCACATTTTGTTTAGACCTTTGGTCAATAGATGCATTAGTAACATAAACATTTTATTCTCCAATCTTTCCCAATCAACTACAACTTGAAAAATTTACCTGGTGTTTTAATGGAAAATCTCTGTAAGTCCAGTATTTATTCTGCTACTCACACATATATTCAGCATATTATGATCACCCTACAAATAAGAACTCAATGTCCAGTTTTTTATCAATATTTAGGAAAAAATCTTATGTCTTGTGTCAATACTTCAATAAAAGATGTGTTCCTTACTGGATATATCGCTATATGTACATACATACATACACACACACATATATACATATACACACATAGCTACATAGCTTACATCAAAATAGTTTAATATAATTCAAATATTTGAACCAATTACACACATTTGTATATATATATTCACATAATACTATGTACCTACTGCAATATAAAATTGCTTGTTTATTACTAGGGACACAATATTCTCCATCTTTAACATCACTTTTTTAAAAATATTTATTTATTTATGCTAACAGACCTGGGGTACAGGCCAGAGGTGTGATGAGTGACAAGATTCACCAGAGATAGACTGGGGAACAGAATAGGCAAAGTGACAAAGTATACTGCGGAGGGGAGCAGCAAGCGGGTCAGAAGTCTGCCATGCCATGTGGGTCAGTCCCCTGGCCTGGGATGGAACTTGTGCTGCATTAGTTTCGGAGAGCTTCATAATGTGGTGCTTTAACCCCTTGTGCCACCAGGGAGAGCCATTAATATCACTTTTAATCACTATCTCAATAAATAATCTGCTTCCCTTTGAGAGTTGAGAAGATAGACTTAGAGCACATGAGTTGCTTGATCCAACTCACATAGGTAGGAAGATTCAGAGGGAATATGCAAACTAATGTTGACTCAAAGTAATTGACTTTCTACTTCACACTGCTTCTCTGTACATCACTACCTGCTCCCTATTACTTGATTTTTCTTACTACTCACCCCAGTTACATAGATTGTTTATAGGAAAACAGAAATACTGCAGTTTTTTTTTTTTTCTGATACTGTATACCTGTTGTGTTAATTTAATAACATCAGCTCTGAAAGGTGATTCCACATAGGAGTAAGAATATTTTCAGTGAGAACTATGGACTAAACAGATAGGAAAGAACATACCTCTCAATAGAAACAACCAATTACACAAGTGTGAAATCATGCCTCATCTTGCCTTTATAAATAAGAATAGCTTATTTCCCTAAAGTCTTACTTTTCCTCCAGGGAATAGCTATCACTACAAAAATATGAATATAATGGATTCTTAACTAAATATTTATTTAACATTTATTTCTATTTCTATTTTTTAACATTTATTTCTATTTCCATTTCTATTTTATTTCTATGAACCAACATTTAAGTTTGTTAAAGTGAAAAAGTGTATATAAGAAATAAATGAAGTGTCATAACAATAACACATCAGAGATGGTCCACATAAGTTGTTGCAGGATTGTAGTCATGGATCTCACTTACTGAAAACTTGATTCTGTGTGAACCAATGTTGTATGGCAAATGTGACCTACTAGAGTTAATGTCGTTAATCTGCTCTGGCACTTGCTATAGTGCCAGAGGATTCTGGTTTGAAGTTTTGTATCTGCTGTTGTTTTTTTTTTTTTTTTCCTTTTGGCTTCAGGCCATGCCATGAAATGACTATAGTCCAAGCTCAGGGAATTCTAGTGTTCAGAAATCTTTCAAAGTAGTTTTAATTCTAAGAAGAGTTTTTACAAACAATTTCTTAAATCAGTGTTTTAATTTCAGCAAGTGCCAATGCTGAGATTAGCAATAAATTTTATTTAGTTGACATTGCTGCATGGTAGAATTTGCCAGATAATTTTAAGCTTTCTATAAATATACATATATGTCATACTTCTCATTTAATTTATATTTAATCTATGATTTTTAGATTAATGAAAATAATTTTAAATTATGTGTTCTCTCTCTCTTTTTTTTTAATTACGTTAATGCACTGTTGGGAAAAGAACAGCTGTGTGAGAATTTCAAGCAGCAAGAGTTTTAATAGAGGTCCCTCACTGGTGTCACAGTGGATTAAAGTGCAGCCATGGTCACTTCAGCATGAGTTCGATTCCAGGCCAGAGAGGTGACCCACATGTTGCAGCAGACCTTTCCTGGCTCATTCACTGCTCCTCTCACCAGTGTACTTTGTCTATCTGCCTGTTCTGCTCCATTCCCCACTCTGTCTCCACTCACCATGCTTGAAACCTTGGCCTGTATCCCAGTTCTGTGTGCATAAATAAATAAATCTTTTTAAAAAGTTTTGATAGGGAATTGTTTAAAAATATACCAGAAAGAATTTTAAAAATCAAAAGAAGTGAAGGGGAAGGGGCCAGGAAGTTACCTAAAAAACAGGAATCTGACTCTACTCATGGACCATGGGTATTTGCTGTGAACCTGCTGTTCCCCTACAGGAAACCAGGATATTAAAATTAATCCCATGAGCAGGATCTAGATCCTCTTTGCCCCCCAATGCTCAGATCACCACGGCCTATAACAACAGCCAGTCCTTCTTTGCATTACTACCATTGACATTTCTAGCAGAAGCAGAAAACAAAATTAATTTTTCCTCTTTCCATCTTCCAATTGCCATAAGGAAACCAGGAAACAGCCTGGGAAAATGGAAAAACAGCATGGAAGGGGAACATGAAGCTGAGAGGCTAAAGAAACCACTCAGCACACTTCCTTTTACTTTATCGTATTTTACTCTGTTTTATACTAACCATTGATCGTTGAGATGATACCTGGCAAGAGCCTTTGACAGTATTTTGTCCATTTTATAAATCTATAACAAATGTCAGTACCATAGGTGAAGATTTTTGTAAAATCAGTTTATATTTCTTGCCAAACTGAAACAAAGAAGACTGAATGTCATTTAACTTTCTTTTGATGACTAAGTTAACTTAAGATGTTAATGCTGATATTAAAACCATTGCCTTAAAATGTAGACAGACACTAGCCCCAATGCTAATCCCAATGCTAGTCCCAATGATAATGCTTCCAGAGTGATTCTAAGATGTATGTCTTTGTTTTGTTGATGAACAATCAACAATAATTTTATGATTTTGTCAGTATGAACTCATTCAGTAATACCCTTCTTTATTGCCTTATTGCCCCATTTTTTTTTTTTACAATGACTTGTATATGTCAGGAATCAAGATTTCCACATTTTCCAGCCAGATTTTGCAGAAAGGAAATCTGAATTAAGCCCTCAGTGGCCACTCTTGAGGGTTCTCCCCATGCACAAAATACATCCGTGCACCTGTTTGGAGACCATTTTTGTCTATTCTGTGTTCTCCAGAGCTGTGATTGTTTGCTATGTACCCTCCAGGTAGTTGAAACCCTAATGTAATTTTGGCCAGCTAGCAACAATGGGCTAATTGTGTGAATAGCCTGAAGTGTATTCTGAATGATTAATCTCACAATAAAAATTTTTCCACAATGGAGAGAAATAACTCTTTTCTATTTTTGAAAACAACCATTGTCTCTTACAAATTTACAGAAGTATATTGTGTTTGTGCACTATAAAAAGAGGCTTATACAATCAGAGAATCACACAAATATTTTATGCTTTTTGAATATGTTTTGTATTACATATATACAAATGTATACACAAATGAATATATACATGTGTATAATACATATACACATAAATGTATATTTCATATATTACATTTTGTATCTGAAGGGAATGCGAACACCAGAGATTGAACTGAAGAAAATTGGGGAAATAATTTTAAAGGAAAGGAACATAAATCAAATGCTATTATCAAGGAAACCTTGGTATGTCCTTCTATTGTCCTACAGTAAGATGTTATGACCTAATACAATTAAGTGTCCACCTAAAAAAGTAACATCACTTTTATGCCTGGCTTTTATTGTGCTTTCAGCCTTTGAATTTGGGTCTTCTTATGTTTATTCTCTTATTATTTGCATGTAAAATATTCAGCTCCCCAAAGGGCTATACACTGAAATGTCAAACACAGTCAGATTTTGGTAATGTGCCAGTGCAGTCTGAACTGAAGTGTGCCAGCTTGAAAAACCCAGTGTGGTGGGTATCAGGGTTAGCAGCTTAGGGGTGATACCTGGGTTTACAAGGGATTAGTGGAAGACATACTATCCAGCTGCCTGTCTTAACTGATGGGTGACTTTCATTCTGCTGCATGAGCATGTATGACACAGTCCATACAGAAACTAGGGTGGTTGGCTTGACTTTTAAAGCCACTGAAATTACAAACTCTCTAAAGAACTATCACAGAAACCAGTATCTTGTTTTTAAACAAAAGATATTGCTTTGTGGATGAATCTAAGGCAAGCCCATCTGTCATTATCTGTTTCTGTCATTTTTAATCACATGGCTTTGTATATTAATAACTGTTGATTTCCTAGATTCACTTCCAATATGTGAATAATAAGCTCTCAACTATGTCTCCAGTTATAATATAATTTATTTTTGAAATAAAGTCATTTGTGAAAATAAAAAAAAAAATAAGCTACCATGCATAATGATGCAGCTTAAGGTTTCCTGACATCTCAAAGTTATCTTTATCATGCTCTTGTCTCCAAATGGTTTGGCAACCAAGATGGTACATTTACAACCCTGAGACACAGTCATGCAGGCCAAAAGATAGCTAATCAGTGAAACAACTGAAGCCCTGCCTAAACATCCATGAAACTTTATATATCAAAAAAGCATGAAAATAATTATTTATAGGAAATTTATTGTATAACAGCTTTCTATCCTGTTTTAAAGAAAGGTCACAAAAATAGTAGCTATAAGTTATACAAATTTACTTCTTCCACTCTATGTCAGAAGTCTGACATGGCCTCACTGGGTCCAAATAACATTGTTTGCAGACCTAGTTGTATTTGAGGCTCTAGTAAAAAACCTGCAGGTTGTCTACTTTCTTTGGCTCATGACCCACATCTTCCATTTCAATTAGGAATGGTTACTTGAGTTCTTTTCACTTAGGTTCACTCTTATCTCTTTGTTCGTCACATTTCCTTTCATTCTGCCTCTACCTTTCTTTTATTCTTAGGGACAATAGAATTATGCAATGGACCTAACTGCATACTTCAGTATAATGTCCCTATTATAAGGTCAGATGATTAGCAAATAATTCCAGTTACAGACTTAATTCCTTCTGGCCTTTTTCTTTTTTTTTTTTTTTTTTAAGATTTATTTATTTGTACATACAGAACTGGGGTACAGGCCAGAGGCTCAGGGACGGTGAGAGGCTTCACCAGAGACAGAGTGGGGAGCAGAACAGGAAGATCGACGAAGTACACTGCTGAGGGGAGCAGCGGGCGGTTCAGGAGAGGTCTGCCACGCCATGTGGTCACCTCTGGGGCAGGCGGGAATTGAACTCATGCGGAAGTGGCTTTAGCTTCTCAGTGCAGTGCTTTAACCCGCTGCGCCACCAGGGAGGGCCCCTTCTGGCCTTTTAACTGACATATTATAGGTCCTTGGGATTCAAATATGAACATTTGGGGGATGCTATTATTCTGCCTCCCATAGTCAGAAAAGGCAATAGTATATATAAATGCTTCCATAGCTTCACTTACTTGTCATAAAAATTTTATAAGGAAGGAAATTGTAGCTTCATTTTGTAGGAAAAGAAATAATATCCTATGAGTGTTTAGCTTTTATTGCTAGAAACATTTTAAAATATATAAATAAAAAGTTTTGAATCATTTAATATTTTTATTCTGTGAAGATAATTAATGGAAATTAAAAGAAAATGCTACAGTTTTCTTTGGGGATTCCATAAAAATGCCTAAGGCTACATTTTTAAAAGGCTTCAGTTTTGTGGGAAAGGAAAAGATAAAGGAATCGATTATTTTAAATACATTAAAATATTATATACTTATATCACTTTAAAATAGCTTTATTTCCTACCTCGAATCTCTAAGACCTAAAAGTAGATGAGTGATATAATCATGAATGAATCAATAGTGATTCTTACTGTGGCTGGTTTATACAATTATTTATTTTACAAACTATCTTCTCATCACTTAACCTGTCTAAGTCTTAGTTCTTGTTTCATCAAAAGAAGATAGCATTTTGTAAAGTATTATTTAGATGAAATGAGGCAACATAGGAAAACATTCTGGGGCATAAAATATGCTTAATAATTATGTCGTGATAAAATTGTCTCAATATTCAATAAAATTGTCTCTATATGTACAAGATAAAATGCCATATTGTCTGAATAAAACAGACAAAGGAAGACCTGACATGACAGACTGATTTTCATCTCAAATAATTTTTATATATAAATTTTCAAGTACTGATTATATTTGATGAGATGTATATACTCCTGATGTGGTATATATACACAATGGAACAACCCTCAGCAATTAAAAAAATAATGGATCATTGGGCCTCCCAGGGGGCTCAGGAATTCAAGTCTTAGTATATTATGAAGCTATAACCAGCCACTGCAGCATGAGTTCTATGCCAGTCAAGGAACTAACCCACATGACACAGCAAACTTCTGCTGTGTTACTTGCTGCTCCCCTCACCAGTGTTTTTCAGTCGATGAACCTGTTCTCCCCAATCTATCTCTGATGAATCCTCTCACCACCCCCATGCACACACCTCCGGCCTATACGTGACTGCATTAATAAATTTTTAAAAAGTAAAATAAAAGATTACCTCTTGCCATCTGTAGTAGCAACATGGATAGAAATGGAACCAATTAAGCTTAGCAAAATAAGTCAAAAGGAGAAAGACAAATACCATATGATTACATTTACATGAAGAAAATAAATATAACCTAGGTATAAGGCTGTAAAAATGAAGCTGCAGAGAGTGAGAATAAGGGATGAGGGGGGAAAAAGGAGGAAGCCCATTAGAGAATGACAGAAGAGTATGTGTACTTTGGTGACAGGTGTGGTGTGGTAACATCCATCAAATAGGTATAAATCTCTATCCCTGACTCATATTATATTGTAAACCAAGTTTAATGCAATAAAATACTAAAATATTGCATTTAAATTTTCATTTCTCCCTCAAATTGGTGAGATAAAATTTAGCAATTCATTACAAAGATTCTCTCAAATAGTGATCTTCTTTAACACTTTAGAATATGCAATTAAAAAAAAAATCTGTTACAACTAAACAAATAATGTGGAAAAACAAAGGTGACTCATAGTTGGATCCAACTCTTCAACTCCATGTCATCTTGACTTATAAAAAATGTCTTCCTTTGGAAAATGAAGTAAACCTCATCCAATGTATCAGTTGTAGAGGTTTTTAGAATATAGCATCTGTGCAATTTAGAGAAGACGATACTGAATGTCTATCTCTACAGATGTGTCACTCCCATGAGTCAGATTAAGGTCACAAAGCTGAGTAGGCTAAGAGACCATGGCTCGCCATTTATTTCTGAAAGCAGGTTGCAATTGTCAAGACAGAAAATGGATGAGAATTGTGTACTCCAATGACATGGTACATTTAAATAGCATTTAAATGAAATAGACAGCATTTCTCTAAAATTATCACATATTGAAATATGTAAGTTGACCTAGAGTCATAGATGAACAGTTAAAGTTCGCTGTTGAAAAAGTTTATTTATAGGTATTGTTTTTGGTTGAGTATTATAATATTACAAAAGACAGTTGCTAAATCCATTACATTTTTTTTTTCATTTTAACTGTGTGATGGGAAACTTTATATATAACATAAATTAAAATTAAAGTACAAATTTCATGTAATGTAGAATTCTTAGCTGAAAGTATCATTTAAAATTATAATGAGAACCAATTTGATATTTCACACATTTGTACTATTTCTGTTAACTGTAATTTTTTTTTCAAATTTTGCTTAAGTTACCTACTATTTAAGGTGAAGTATAAAAATTGTCCCTGATTTTATATTAAAATAATCATTCTTACGTCTAGTTTAAGGGGTGACAAACTCTGCATTAAGGCTACAGGAATTGTCAAAGCATAACAATTATATAAACACACATATAACACATACACACATTATTTAAACATATTTGCTAGTCCACACAACCTCTAAGAATTTTAAAATAAAAAGTGGTAAAAATATACTAATTTGAGGGTCCTCCCTGGTGGCGCAGCGGGTTAAAGCACAGTACTAAGAAGCTAAAGCCACTTCCACATGAGATCGATTCCCGCCTGCCTCAGAGGAGATCCACAATGTGAGGCAGACCTCTCCTGACCACTCAGCAGTGTTCTTTGTTGATCTGCCTGTTCTGCTCCCCACTCTGTCTCTGTCTCTGTCTCTGGTGAATCCTCTCACCATCCACATCTCTGGCCTGTACCCCAGTTCCATATGAATAAATAAATAAATATTAATATATATATATACACACACAAATTTGAGGATTTAAAGCATGGCTTTAGCAGCACACATTAATTTAAATGAATAATGACATGGATTTGAATAGTAACTTGGTTCCAAGAAGAGGGCATCTGTGTAATGAAGGTGAAAACGAACAGCGACATTGATGAGCTGAAGCCACTGTTAGCTGTATTGACTCATCAGGGAGTGCTGCTTCTGGCTTCAGTGGTGTGATTATCACTTTTTCACTGCAGGTATTGAGTTGATGTGCCTCAAAGAGTGGCCTGGGGAAATCCTATTCTCTAGTCTCATGTAATTGAGTCACACTAGGCCAGTGCAGTCTCATATGATTTACCACATATTTCCTTTTTTTCTCACAACAATGAGGTAGCTTTTACTCTCAATAGAACAGCTAGTGAGATCCACAAACTTCAAGGTATTATATGAAAATAATAAGAATGATAAAATTGAAGCATTGAGAATGAGTATGGATTAAGCTCACTATCTTAGAATAATATGTCTGGTATCACAAAGCTATTAAATGGGAGAAGGGAATTAAAATTGGGGTCTGTATCCCAAAGCAGATCTGTGGTCTCTCCAGCAACAAGTAATCCAGTTCATCATTCTGACCTCTAGCAGAGAGTTTTAACCTCTGTATTATTCTAACCATCAAAAACCTATTTTGTAGTACTCCCATTTTAATTTCTACACTATAGTGAAGAAGCAGAGGTAGAGAAATGTTGATCAAGAAACATAGGATCACCTGAATATTAAGAAAATCAGAAAGAGAGCCAAATTTATTTTAGCTTTACAGACTGTCATTTTAACGATATCATTTGTCTCTGAGACATGTACCCAACACAATTCCATATGGTTATTGTACATCAGGGTTGTTGCCTGCTTATTAGCAATTCTGTTCTCAATTTAAAAGAAAAAAATGCAAAGTAGTAAATATTTACTAAGCATTAGAGTGTCAAATAGAAAGTTCTACAAAGTGTAGGGAGAAGGCCAGCACAATGCTTTGCTTCACAGACCCTGCTTTGTAATTATTTGTTAATTGATTAGTGAGGCCTGCTACTCAATGGACTGCCTGCAAAAATACCCTTGCAAATCCAAAGAACAGTAAAGAGATGCTGCCATGCACATTAACAAAGACAAAAATAAGGTCAAGTTTTTTTTTTTTCACCTTAGAATACAAAAAAAAAAAAAAATCCATTGACACATTTTACGACCTATTCACCAGACTAGATGTTTTAAAGCATGATGCTTTGGGACAACTTTTAAAGCATAAATTGACTTTATGAACTACAGATATGTCTATAACCACATTATGCCACCATTTAAATTTCATACAACCTTGGATGAAAAGGATTTAAATGCATTACAAATGTGCTCTCAAATTAGGAATGTGAGCCCAGTTTTATCAGGTTCTGACAGCTTAATATGCTGAAATAGTGGGGTACATTTTCAAAGCAGCATGCTCTAATTTAGCCATGAAGTTCATGTTTATTTTAATGGTAACACACAGTGAAATCGCTACAAAACACTTTGAACACTTACCCAACTGTGTCAACCAAAAGAAAGGGAACAATAATTGAACTAAAAAAGGAAAATAATTACTTAACCTTTGCCAGAAGGATGTTCTCCAGTTTTGTCTAATTTCTATGTTCGTGTGTTTTAGTCAAATATCACAAAAAGGAAGCACCATAAAAATATTTTTAAAAATCGTTATCTTGCATATGTCATGATGCAAAAAACTGTGTACCTCACAAAATTAAGTAAGCTTTATTAATAACAACAGTTGTTCTTAAACAGTCAAGGATTCCTGACTGCTAGTCAAAAATATAAATTACAAAATTAAAAATTCAGTGACACATGGCCCTCCCTGGTGGCGCAGCGGGTTAAAGCACAGCACTAAGAAGCTGGGGCCACTTCCACATGAGTTCGATTCCCGCCTGACCCAGAGGTGACCACATGGCGTGGCAGACCTCTCCTGACCCGCCCGCTGCTCCCCTCAGCAGTATACTTTGTCGATCTGCCTGTTCTGCTCCCCACTCTGTCCCTGGTGAACCCTCTCACCCTCCGCATCTCTGGCCTGTACCCTAGTTCTGTATGAATAAATAAATAAATCTTTAAAAAAAAAAATCAGTGACACAAAATTGGGAGTTTTAGTTCATCAGGTGGTCTTTTCTTAAAAAAACTAGTAGCATCATATTAAAAACAAAATATATTATTGTTACAACAGATTTTGAAAATGAATAGCAGCATGTTTATAAATTAATTATTCATGGAATCATTTATAGCTATTAGCCTATAAGGATAAGTGGTAGTACTTTTACTTCACTGCTTGGTATGATACCATCAATTTAACTCTCTATCTATCACATAATTCATTGGCGCCTGTCAAGTTTTTAAAACTTGCATTGCCATGCATGATTACAAGTGTCATAATATGAAATAACTTTCAGGGAGGTATTCTCTACAACCTCTTTTAACTACCTGAGCCTAATTAAGCGTCCTCTAGAAACCAGTGTTTTCACTGCTACTAAGAATTCAACTCTTCTATATGACTTTTTGAAAGTATCATTCAAGGATGTACAGACATTGGAATACCTAGACCAAGCAGAAAGAAAAGAAAGATGTGGCACACACAACAGGGAACAGATGTTCCAGCCGCTCTGTTAGGAGGCAGTGCAATCTTTCTATCTATCTGAATTTCATCTTGATACTTAGAGAGATGATCAATTCTTTACAATCTTGCTGCACTCTTTAATGAGGGTGTGAACATGCTTACAGATTTTAATTCACAAGTCTTTACAACACCTTTCTTTTGAAAACAAGAGATAAGCATCCTTAAGTTGTCAGCTATTCAGAGAAATATGGAGCACATCAAAGTCTACTTTGCATATTTATGGTGATAAAAGTATAAATAAACTTTATCAGTTTCTGGACATTTAACATGTCACTGAAGTGTAATAATACCCTATAGGTATGGGAGAGTATATCAATGTGATTTTTCAAGAATGTATTGAAAATACACCACATGTGAGGTACTACAACGTTTAAGTATAAATTTTTTAATTCAAACTTATCAAAAACAGCTGGAAAAGAATTTTCAATAAAACTTAACTCTTTGCTCTTAGAAATCACATTTTTCATGGGTAACACATATAGCCATGCAAGCACTGTGCAATTTAAAATAACCTAATAAAAAAATAATACAAATGAAGCAGCAGGACAGATTGCGATAGAACTAGTTGGTAATAGTCATACATCTTTGTTTTGCCTCAAAATCACAATATTAATTTGGAAAACAAGTTGTTCAAACTTCTCTGGGTATCAGTGTTCTTATAAGTGTTAAGCATTTGAGATGTAACTTAGACCACCAAAATGTTGCTACCTAATGAAAGATTTCAATGGCTTATTGGTTTTGTACCTAACAAATGAGGGTGCTGTTAATTGTTCCAATGTCATTAGATTGCTGTGGTAACTAATACCCTTAGTTTATACAAAGGATTGGTAACTAGAAATTCATGTGGAGCTATTATCATTATCATTAGTATAGTTATTTGTATGTTCCATGAAGCACTATTTTTTTGAAGATGATTTGCCACATGAGTAACTAAAATCAAATGAAATTATTTATTTTTAACTTCATTAAGTTATAACTAACAAATGCATTGTAAGATATGCACAGCATATATATATACTTTATATATATAAATTATATATATGTTTACATATGTTTATATATATATATATATATATATATATAAATTTTATAAAGATTTATTTATGCATACAAGAACTGGGGTATAGGCCAGAGGTGTTGGGGGTAAGAGGATTCATCAGAGACAGAGCAGGGAGCAGACAGGCAGATGCACTGAAATATACTACTAAGGGGAGCAGCAGATGAGTCAGGAGAGGTCTGCTGTGCCAAGGGGTCAAGTCCCTGGCCAGGGGCAGAAATCTTGCTGCAGTGGCTGCAGATAGCACCACAGACTGGGCTCTAACCTGTTGTACCACCAAGAAGGGCCGTAAAGGGTCCTAAAGTGTATATTTTGATTATTTGATATATGGACAAATTGTGAAATGATTTCCTCTCATCTAGTTCTACTAACTCACATATTTTGCTTATTGAATGGGAATATTTTAGTCCTGCTTACCTTAACCAAAGCACCATTCAATCAGTAAACATTTACTGAAAAAACACTGTAACAAACACTTTTCTAGGAAAGTGGGGGTGAACAAGACATACATCATTTACTTCATGAAGCTCATAGTTAAGTGAAATATTGATAAATGACTGGTAAACAATAATTAGTAGCACACATAATTTAAGATGGTTATTTAAATCAGCCACTTATATTGTAAAAATGTCTAACAAGCTAGATTTTAAATGATATATGTCCTTTAGTCAGTTACATAATAAATGTAAGGAAGAAACAAAAAGGCCCTATCAAATCCGTTTTGCATATCAAGTACAGAGATATCAACAAACCCCTCACTGAATATCAGTGGATAGAAAGAACAAACCTAGAAAGACGATTACCTCCTTATTTAATGCCAGTAGATTGTTGCATTCAGGTGATCCACTAGGGGCCGTGTTAAGGACATGAAGCATGCAAAGACTGTAGTTGACATACTCCTCTTGTCCCCTTGTCTTTAAAGTCTGTGTTGGTCACCAGTATCAGTATCCAAGACACTAGTTAATATAATGTTCCTGCCCCCCCTTTTTTATTTTTTAATTGTATTAAAATTTTATAGTTGGCATTTAAGCATTTATTTTTTTACCTGTATCTTTTTGGCAGTAATATCGATTTACAACACTGCATGATTTAGTGGTATAGGATGATACTCTTCAAAACTGTATTAATTTTTATTGAAGTAATGCTGATTTACAATACTGTATTATGATTTGGATGCATAGGTTTATATTTCTTCAGATGTATGTTTCCAAACCATGCCTACCACCAAAGGACCAATAATCCTCCATCAGAATTTCAAGCCACAATGTCTCTGTGATACATAACTGATTAGGTGATCTTATCAGTTGTATATTCAGTGGTCTTTATTCCCCTTATCTTTTCTTAATTTCTTAAAATACGTGCTAGTGAATCAAGGTGTAGTTATTTAGAGATGAATGTTATAGTCTTTTATATTTTTTTTGCCCTTATATTTTCTTAATTCCTTAAAATATATGCTAGTAAATCAAGGTGTAGTTACTTAGAAATGAGTATTCTATGCTATAAACCTAGAGTCACAAGATACACCAAATGCTTCTCCAGACACTTTATTACAGAAAAATAGCCAACAAGTGCTTCAAACAGAAATTCCTTAGTCAGCTCAACATCTTTTCCCAAATATTAATTTGAATTTTAGCTTTATATTTTCTTTACAAAATAAAAGTAATTTAGCAACTATTATAGTAAAGCCATATCTCTTGTGGACTTTATCTTGCCTTCACTATTTATGTACATAATGCATTTTGCATTGCTGAGTAGGAATTGGTATGTAGAAGGTACTGGAGTTAGCACATAGTTACTTTCTGAGTTGGTGTTGTGATCTATTCATTAAAATTAAGAAAATTGAAATAATGAAAATCTAATCAAATGAATGCAAGCTTTCTTGACTCTGGTACTATAGGTTCTTCATTTGAATCTGTATAATTATGTAATAGGTATTATTACGGTCATCTCAAGGCAGATTTCATTAAAATGTAGTAGGATAAGTTACCTATCTTTGTTCACACAGTTAACAAGACTTGGGGCAACAATTTGAAACCTGTTACCTGATTTCAGAAGTCGCATACTTAATTATTGCCTGTGAAAAATGTCTCTCTTTTTCCACTTAGCTCTAACAAATTTTTCCCTAACCCTGAGCTAACCAGACAATCACTTAAATGCAAAATATAATGATAAAATAGAAAAAAAATTGGTGGTTACTCGATCTATTTTTTAACCCTCTTAATGTAATCTATGTATAGCTTGAATACAGTCAAAATCAAAGATCAGTGGAAAAAGTTTTATTACTTAACAGCTGCACTACTACTGTTCATAAGAGGTCAAATTGTGCAGGAGCTAACATGTAGGAAAATGATAAAATAGTAAAAATGTTATTTCTGTATAAAGTAATATGATCCTTTCCAAATGTGTGTGTGTGTGTGTGTGTGTTACAGTCTTTAAAAAAGAGTATCCCTTTTATGAGGTACATATTCATCATTATTTCTAAATAATACAACATTTATTTAAAATTTATTGAGGCACTGATGTATCATATGGGTATATATTGGATGCATCAATGAATGAAAATGTTTCCTGGAAAAGCTGTACTTATGGTAGACAAACGAGGCGTACTAAATATAGTAAGTTCATCAGTGATATAGCATGTAATGAGGAGAACAGAAAGTAGGTCTGTGGTACTTTCCAGCATTAACTATTAAATAATCATACAAAATAGTTGTGAAGGATCAAAATATATGTAGGAATCCCAAGGGCAGAAAATCACTACCTAGACAAAAAGTCAAAAAAAAAAAAAAAAAAAAAAAAAAAAAAAAAACCTACACAGAATTATAAAATGCCCCAGAATGATACTTACCTTTGTGTAATCCATCTTACCCACTTAACTGGATTGTGGGCAGGACCTATAATTTTGTTACAACTAATAGAATATTGCAAAGCTAATGGGATATATGTACATATAAAGTACAATTCAAGTTAACGTTAGCCAAAAGGGAGCATACTCTAGGTAAGTCAGACCCAATCTGGTAAACTATTGAAAATCTTTGCATGAAACACTTGAAGCATGTATCTCCACCATGAAGAACCAAAACTTCATGTATTATATACTGCAGGCATGAGTTTACCCCAAAACCCACAAGAACTTGGAATCAAGTTTCTAAATAGCAGAACATCCTCTGGTCAAGGTCTTTATTGAAATTTGTGAGACCCAAACAGAGTAGCCAACTAACGGTATCCAGATTCCTGGCACACAAAGAAACTATCATCTATAACCTTTTTGTTATAACTTATTATACAGTGATTAAGAAGAAATAATTTGTTATCACATGAAACAATAGTGGCTGTGCCATGAGGCAGTTTTATACAAATTAGAAATCTTCCACTGTGGTGGTGCAAAGTCACCAGGTTGTAAGTAGAGGTAATGACAGATACACAATGTAACACCAACTAGATATACTATCTAACTCTGGATTCAAATTATCCATGACAACTGCAGACTCTCAAAATCTAGCACTTTGTTAGTCAGGTGACATACTTTAAGTTCTCATTGTTAATAAGAAAACACAGTATTCATGAATGTTGTTGTCTAAATACTTTAAGAACACAGACTGAGTAGTTTATGAAGAAAGGTTTTAGGGGCAAAAAAAAAAAAAAAAATACAGACAGAAAATGCTGGCCCCAAACCCTTCAGTTTCCTTTGTTGGTAAATAAAAGCAATAGCACAGCAAGCACTAAATTGTTGCAAGAGTTCTAGGCAATGATTAATGTAAGTAATTAGTACACTTCTGTGGCATATTACAAAGGTTCATTTAATAATTGTTATTATTTCCTAAGGTCATATGGCATCAGATGTCAGGAAGAAGTTTGAAAATATCTTTTATAATGGCTGCAATAGGAAAATTGGAAAAAAAAATTACAGGAAATCAAGAACTGAGAAAAATTACCTAGAACGGGAAGAAACATGGTCAAGCAGACACAATTGGCAAAAAAGTATAGAAATTTGAAGGATTAATCAAAGTATTTCTACGATTTTTAATTCTAAAGTTACCTAGGATATAAAATAGCCATCACTGTAAGAATGTAATAAGGTTAGAGGAGAAAAGAAAAAAAGGTAAATTAGGAATGAGTGAGGAGATAGATGCATGTGTATATATATATATATATATATATATTATACACAAATCAAGATAGATATATTGTTAAACATATACATATAGAGAGATACATACATATCTAACAGTTGAAGGATTTACAGTGACCTACAGAGGACACGTGTTCTGAGAGTATTTACATGGGTAACTGTATTTTTAAATAACATAAGAGAAAAATACACTGCTCATTTAGAGCTGACTAGCAACATTTTCATAACTTTCTGGTCATTATAGGAGAAAAAGATATTAGCTTATTAAATGGCAGACAGTTTTCTCTAAAGTTTTATGGACTGTGTTCTCTTACAGTTGAAGCTTTCAAATCTATTTATATCGGCAATGCACACAAAACATGAATGAGGGAGAAGGATACCTGGTTTTCAAATGAACTGTTTGTCTGATGTTACCATATTTAATGTAGAACAAACTACTCTGTGAAAGAAGTCACTACTAATTATTTAATACATGTAATGATAATGAAACCAGCATTGTTGAAGTTATGGTGACCATAATGTTATAATTATTTTTAATACAGAACTTTATTAAAAATAATTCATAAAGTTGTAATTTGTGAAATCTAATTTTATTTCTATGGCTTTCCACCTTTTCCAACCTGGTTTTGAAATATAATCCAAATTCAAAACACCCAAGCAGAAAAGATACCTGAAGATTGTGTGAAGAACTATCTTCTGTTTGTTTCTTGTTTTTGTTTTTTTCTAACAAGATGAATGGTGTGTTTATATGTTGAAATAAAATAGTTTGCTCAAATACATGAAGAAGAAAGATAGGGAACAGAACAAATACCTACAGTAAGCAATATTGGCATGCCTTCTAAAAGTTGGGGTGAAACTTTAATTATAAACATTGAAGTTTTATATTTAATTTCCAATTTTCTCTACTATCCTTTCTAAACACTTTAATTAAAAATTAAAAAATGAAGGCATTGAAAAAGAAATATTGATCACTGAATAGGATCATTCATTGCTTTTGATTTTGCATTTCATGATTTTCTGATTTCATATAAACTAAATGACAGTCTATCTATCTCATTTGTTATATATTCACATACATACATATATGTTTGCGTCATACTTCATTTTGTACTTTTTTTCATCTCAGTTGCAATCCACGTGGACTTCCAAATACCATTTTACCCATATCCCATCACCACAGTCCATTCACCACAGTACATTCTTCTCACCCCATTGTTTATCCTAATCCCCTCTTCACCCCTGTAGAATGTCTCTAGTTTATAGTTTTTTGTTGATTTTATTTTTACTTTATTACAATTGCTTCTGTAAGTATTTGAAAGATTTTAACGTTAGTTATTTTGCATAAGATTTTGTTTAAAAACAGAAAGATGGGGAAGCCCTTTGTGGGCCATATATAGGTATGCATTCCATGGGGAACAACTGATATCCCTACAGTGCTTTGTTTTTGACTGGGTTCTTTAGGGTTGGAAATGTGTGTTTAAATTCTATTCTTAAGGTGATTTCTTTTCTCAAAACAAAAGAAAGAAAAGTATCACTTCACAAATTACTGCCAAAATTTGTTTTCAAGACTTGTATAAAAATGTAAAGAACTGGAGTCTATTTTTTTCTGAAACTTCTAGTAATTAACTTGTCTTTCAAAAATAAGAAAACCGGTTTAGACAATCTCTACAAAAAATATATTTGCCTCCAGATTAGAGTTTTTCTGCAGTAATAAAAATAATAACATCTTAACACAAGATATCAAGTTTTTCTTGATTAATTAAGACCGGACTTTTTAAACTTTGATGGTTTTAGATTTCAGAGAGTAGTTACAGAATCTACCTTCCCTTGGGTTTTGAAATATCTAATTAGTTTTATGTTCATTTTTTTTTTAATTAGCAGCAATATATTATATTCCCTTTTATAGGAAGATTTCTTCTGATAGGAATCAAATCATACACTATATGCTTTAAAGAAAGTTGTGTTTTTACTAAAACTTAGTGTAAACATCCGGGGCCCTCCCTGGTGGCTCAGTGGGTTAAAGCACAGCACAAAGAAGCTTAAGACACTTTGGCATGATTTCAATTTCAGACTGCCCCGGGGGAGATCCACATGGCATGGCAGACCTCTCCTGACGCGACTGCTGCTCCCCTCAGCAGTGTACTTCGTGGATCTGCCTGTTCTGCACCCCACTCTGTCTCTGGTGAATCCTCTCATCCTCTGCATCTCTGGCCTGTACCCCAGTTCTGTACGAATAAATAAATCTTAAAAAAAACAAAAATCCTAGCTATAACCAGTTGATTATAAAATGAAAAAAAATTCAGTTCATGTGATTATTTGTGTACATATATTGAACCCCATAGAAGAAGGGCTGGTTTCTCTAACCATTAATGTTTGCTACATAAAAGCAGAACTAGAGTACAATCAACCATAAAATATAAATTGTTACAGAGTATATTTTACCTATCAATTCTTGAAGTTAGCCAGAAGAAAGGATTCCATTAGTTTTTGTACCCAGATAAATTAGGTACACATACTTTAAAAGAAAAAAAAAAAGTATACCGATAGGGCCAGATGGAAATTTTAACTTACTCTTACCCTTTCTTGTCATAGTTATTCTAAAAAAATCAATGTTGTAACTTATTTTTTCAGTTAATATAGCGGGACTCTTCTGAGTTAAAATATGGTGACAGCTTTGCTATCAGACAATGGTATGACGATTCTCAGCATTATCACTTACATCACTCTGCAAACATAAATTATTTAATCTCACTAATCCTTATTTTCATTTCAAATCTACAAATGCCTTCTTTGATGCTTACATCAGTAAGCTATAGATATAACTAAATAAAAGTATATATATATACATATACATATACATATACATACATATATATATATATATATATATATTTAATCCAGTGTTGCCAAAATCTCACTAGGTTTTTCTAGTTTAGCCCACAATGAAGTAAATCATATTCCTTTTTTCACCAGTCGACCATGCTATATATTTCTCCCATCCTTCACTCCTACAAGAAAAGTACAGGGATTCATGCATGACTAGAGCTTTAATGCCAATAGTCTTGGAACTTCTCATGCTACCTGAAGCACCCGATACCCAAGCATGAACCTGAAATTTGGGTTTCTATTTCACTAATGAAATTGAACTAGGATATATTATCTTTATAATTTGGCTGCCCGTGCTACCCACCAAATTCTAGAAAAATACAGTCCTGTTTCTTAACAGAGAACTGTCAGTGGTAAAATCCCAGAATAGAGAGAAGGGTTTTGTGACACAGATTGTCAGTTTAAGCCATATGGCCTAAAAGCTTCCTTTCAGTGGATAAAGTTTATGATAAAAGATTCAAATGTATTTCACACTGCATCCTATACTAATTTATCTGGACACATGGATTAAAATGTGGGGTTTAGCTCATTCTGCCAGAAATTGCATATAAACAGTGATTTTAGGGTGTCTTTAATTTTTTTCTTGACATCTGACTTCTATTATCTCTACCTTAAATCTGTAATTATTGAAAATTTTAAATTGCTTTCATAGAACTTCTATTCCAAAAAATAGTGAGAAACTGTGACTCTCCACCTTTTCCTCATTATGAATATGACTCTACCACTGTGAGAAATTCTTTATCCTACAGTGCTCTGAAGAATAAGTGGGGAGAGTCAGCCAACAGGGAATGTTCACATTCTGCTCTACCGAAATCTGTTGTTAAACAACAGAAGATTGGTCCACATGCTATGTGTACATTCCTGACATACAGAGTATTTTTAATCTATTATATAATATATATTTTTGCTGTCTTGTCTTCCAACAGTGGTAGGCAGGACTCTACCTTACAAATCTCTAACATCTATCTTGCTCTATCTCTCTGCACAGCTGAACCAAAACCCATTACTTAGAGCGATGTTAGCTACTAAAGATCAAGTAACCAGTGTACTGAAGTATTAAGAGTTATTCAGCCAAGATGCATTTCCAATTTAAGGAATATGCCTGAACACTAAATTATTTAACTTCAAACAATACTTACTCCAAAAAGGGGTTTAGAAATGATTGCAAGCTATTTATTTTCATTGTTTGTTAGAAAACAAATATCTCTAGCATCACTTACATCATAGCATCCAAGTAACAATCTCCTCAATCTGAAAGTAAAGCCTCTAAATGAGAAGGTAACTCAATGGTAGAAACATGGAAATTAGGACAAAATGCATGATACAATAGACAAGCAGAATAATATTCGTGGCAGTTATTGCAAGTTCTTTTAGTCAGATTTATTTGTTTCTGCTTCCATGTGCATACCAGAAGTCAAACTGCTTTACCCTCAACCTCTGCTGGGGTTTGCTTGATGGCAGGAGTCAGTCTTTGTTCGTATCTCAAGCATCATCCTGCACTGTCCTTCATATGAATCTCAGTGTTCAGACATATTGACTTAGATGTAGACTCAATTTCTCTGCCAGAATCAAGGTCTTAAGATTTGTGCACGGCCCTCCCTGGTGGCGCAGCGGGTTAAAGCACTGCACTAAGAAACTAAAACCACTTCCGCATGAGTTCGATTCCCGCCTGCCCCGGAGGCGACCACATGGTGAGGCAGACCTCTCCTGACCCTCCCGCTGCTCCCCTCAGCAGTGTACTTCGTCGATCTGCCTGTTCTGCTTCCCGCTCTGTCTCTGGTGAATCCTCTCACCCTCCGCATCTCTGGCCCGTATCCCAGTTCTGTACAAATAAATAAATAAATCTTAAAAAAAAATATTTGTGCACATGTTGCATTAATTTATTACACTCAATTCTGTTTATTTTTTTCTGCATAATTTTACATCTACAATCATTAATAAAACATACCCATTAAAGGCACCTATAATCTGAAGCACATATTAAAACCATATAAGCTAGGTTTTCAGAATTTGACTTTATGTAATATATGGATATAAATAAAGATATTGGTGTGCACAGATATGAGCTATAAGCATGTGCATCATGTATGTCCCTGTATACATGAATTTATTAATATATAAGTACTTATATTTATATAAATGTATCTTAAACAGGTGTAAATGAATATGTTATATACCTATGTGTATAAATGCATGTGAACCACATACACACATGTATAAATGAGTGCATACACTGTGTGAACATATATGAATATGTGTGTGTGCATCTATGCAGAATATATGTGAACATTTATATGTGATGCAGAATATATGTGTAAGTTTATATGTGTTTGTGTGTGTGTAGTTGGTATGTGTCTTCTCAAATATAGATCTAGGTACAAAGATACAGATTTAAGCATCTATGCTGTATAGCTTTTCCAAGGTTCTTATACCAGAAGTTCTCAAATGGGGGTAATTTTGCCACCTGGTGGACATTTTAGCAATGTCACTATATTTGTATTTGTCACAATTAAGGGTGAGGGTTTAACCACTGGTAAATCTACTGGCTCGAAGCTAGGGATGTGGCTAAACATTCTGTGATGCACAGGAAAACCCCACAACAAAGAGATTTCTGGTTAAGAAAAGCTGCCATATAGATTTCTTTAACGTGCCCATACATATCTGTCAGTGTGAGAATAGAAGACAGTATTCTGCCAATAGCTGATAATTGCTTACATTGACTGAAACAACTTCTCACAATAAGTACTCAACTTCACATCACCCAGAAATTATCGTAGTTTATTATTTGGCATCAGACGCCGACTCCTTATGCAAAGTTAGAAGGCTACCTGGTTTTCACTAGTCTACAACAGAAAGGACCACCTCAGGGATAAACACTAATCATTGGGAAGAGGCAGTTGTGTGTGCTCTGCTTCATGCATTTTGCTGTCTTAATTATGACTCTTTCCTTTAGACAATATGGTTAAAAATATTAAGCAAGTTCACCTGAGAACATATTTGTTCCTCCTTCTAGTGAAATTTTAAGAACTACTTGATTGAAGATCTGAGCTGTAGGTTGCTATAATTTTGCAGACCTGTTATATTATTTCTGGCTTACTTAAGTGTTGACTCATTTTGTACTGTCTGAGAGCTGAAAAGAAACCACTGGGGAAAGGCTAAAAATATCTTTGAGTTTTCACTCTATTGCTTCAATTTTATTTCTCTAGTGTGTGCTCAAAATCAATTCTATGTACATAAGAAATCTCAAAAATCTCTCAAAAAGAGGGAAACTCTTCCTCATTTCCCTTAGTGTTTTTAGACTTTGTCATTTGATAATATACATGAGTAAGTTTAATACTCAATCATTTCCCAAATCTAATTTGACTGTCGAATAGTGTTTAATTTACATGAAGATACAATTTCTCACCCCAGAAAGCAGAATAACCCTTTTTCTACTGAGGTTAATGGTGATCTAGCTTAAAGCCTAAAAGATAATTACAAGGAATGTGCTTCAGGTGACAAAGTAGTTTTGACAATCCCAGACTATTGATAGCTTTTTAATTATACTTATTTCCACCATGAGAATGAATGTATGCTTTCTGCTAATAGTTTAAAGATATGCTGTTGTATTTTTGAAATTAATTCCTCTTGAAATCGATACTTTAAACCTACTAGTACTCTAGGTGTCTGAATTATACCCCACTGTTCTACAACCCCTGAAATGAAAGTGTGGATCAGTAGATTTTTTTAAATTGTTTAGGTATTAAGAATATCAACAAAAAATGCATAAATATTTATTGACTCTCCTCTCTTGTTCACTCACTTGATATTTTGTGACATTTAATTTTTTTTTTCCAGGTATTTTTTGTTTTGTCGTGCGCTTAGTTGTGAAAATCTTTCAGTGGAGAAGGTCATAGTCCAAAAGGTTAAAAGTCAAACTTTAGCAAATTAGTTAATATTAATGTAAATAAATAACAGAGGGTAATGCATTTTATGCAGAGTCAATTACTCTTAAGAAAGTACCTGCATATTTTACAAAAATACATTTAACAAAATGATAAAAGAGAAAGATGAATAAATGACAAAATATAATTATCTGTAAGGCTAAATTAATATCATTTTAATGACAAAAAATAAATTCAGTAAGCCTGATTATTTATTTTCACATGAATTCAGTTTCAAGTTTTTGAAGTTGATATTCTTTACACAAAGTAAAATATCCATATGGAAACTGAAATATTTAGTCACATATCCAGATGTTTGACTACATTAAATCAACCCAATTTTTACTTTGGATTCTCATTTTGTCAAGAAATTATATACTTCATCTCATAAAATATATTCTTAGAATGTGATTCTCCACTAAGGGCCAAATTATGATCTGATAGGTTAAATATATATTATCTGCAGTGTCACAAAGACATTGAAATGTAATTCAAACCATGTCATACTATAATAATGACAATCACAATATCTAGAGTTCAAAGGAGACTTTACAGTTTACCTGTTTCTCATCATCATTTAACAGAAAGGTAAAATGATACCCCAAGATACCAGGTAGAAAACCCAATGTCAGTTTGTCCAAGTGACAAAATCTAGTGAAGTCTGATTCCCTGGATTAATTTTTGTATACCACCACAGCACTCCAATTAATAATGTAAATATTACTAGTTAACAATATTATTGGTTAATTTTTAATGTATAGCTCATAGGATTTGAAAATTGAGTTTTACAAAAACTGGTAAAATATAATCTAAATTTTATAATAGTTTATTGTCAAGATGTTAAGGGAATTAATATGTATTGATCAATAAGAAATTTAAAGTCAGCATACACAAGTGGATTAAAAAAATTGAGGAATTCTTTAGACATATAGCATTATATCTACTTTCTAGGTAAAAAAAAAAAAAAAAAAAGATCAAGCCCTACTTCTCTTTCACTACACATAGCTTGAAAGTGAAGGAGCCATGATTTGTGAGAACTTTCTGTGAAAGAGAACTTAGTTACTAGCTAAAAAGAATCAGCTCAGAAATTATTCATCTTGTAATTAGTTATTCTAGAAATAGTTATTGAAATTTAAAAAATGAGTACAATGATCTGAATTGTATAATAGATGGTGAGTTGAAAGAGAAATTATGATCAAAAATATGCTTTTTTGATGGCCTTGGTTTGGAACTCTAACTAGCATCCATTTGGTAGAACATTTCAGAAATGAACTACTGAACTGCAATCAATGATAGGAGAAATTATGATTGAAAAATACATTTTAGAGTCAATTTCTAAAGAGTAATAACTGATCCTCTGAAAATGAATACCTTGCTGAAGGAAGAGGTATGTCAAGTTAGAAACTGTTGTCAGAAACTGTAAATGCCCAATTTTACGTGAAAAGAAAGAAGAGGAAACAAAAAAGGAGCTGTCATGAAACAGTAAAACCAGGTTACAGCAGTGTCACTAAAACCTTTTAAAGAAGTGGATGGTTTACTGTCAAATATTGGAAGCACATATACTACAATGAAACCTGACAGTTATTGGACTTTGCTACTGTGTGGTTATGGTTACTGCTGCCAAGTCTGGGAGAGTGGGAGGGCAAAAAGGAGGCATCACAGAAGTGGCTGTGAAGAATCACAACTGGCAAAAGCCAGACAAAGAGTGCCCCAAATCTACCTCAGACCTTTCCTTCACCTGAGGAGATATTTTCACTCCTTGGCTCCACCATTAGTTGGGGGGAGGTAGGTAATGATAAATAAAAACATGTAAATAGATGAAATAAATATTTCACACGTGCGGAGTTTTATTTTCTAAATAAATTATCATGGAGGTCTATCTGCAAATGTTTTCTTTTTAAAAAAGATTTATTTATTTATGCATACAAAACTTAAGTACAGGCTGGAGATGCAGAGGCGATAAGAGGAGAAACAGACAGAGTGGGAAGCAGAACAAGCAGATCAAGGAAGTACACTGCTGAGGCTAGACAGGAGAGACCTGCGCCGTGTGGAACATCTCTGGGATGGGGGTCAAACTCGCACTTGAGGCTGCCGCAAGCTTTGCAGTACTGAGCTTTAACCTGCTGCACCACCAGGGAGGGCGTGTAATTGTTTTCTTATGGCAAAACAAAAATGTTTAAAAGCTTATGTTTCCTTTCATAAATATTACTAGACAACCGAATTCCAAAGATATAGGGACTCAAAAGAGATTATTCCCTTTAAGAAAGAATAATTATGAATGCAAAAAAAGTCTAGGTGAGTTAACTGGATTACTTTTAGTTTGTGCAATGTGAGGGGGAAGAGCTAATAAAAAAACTAATATAAAAAGAGGAGAGCTAATTAATAGACACTTTAAAAAGCTCAGAATGTGATTAAAAAACAACAACAATGAAACAGAAAAAACAATATTAACTTTGGAAAGATAAACAATTAATCCTAGGCAGGGGGTTGATGAAACAGATTTTATAATTTAGTGTATGCCTCATATTTTTCCTTAACTTAAGATATTTGCCTTTTCTTAATATTCACAAGTATTAGAACATGATTTTGACTATTACTTGAATAATAAACATTCCATTATCAATATATGTATGCAATAATTTTATAATTGTATGTGAAGCTGTAGCCTATGACAAAGTATTCTCTACTTGTAATATGATATTTATTACACTCTTAATTTATATGATTTTAAATGTGGCAATTCCCAGCTATGTTTTTCATTGTTTAGTCTTTCAAGTTCCCACATTTTGTAATAGCCCAGCAATTGATGAGTGCTCAGTAACCATTGTATTAATGTTAGAAAACTATTTGTAAGTTGTTTTGCATGAAGCAACATTTTTTTGTTTTCATTTTGTGTTCACCAAAAACTTCAGTATCCTTACATGTTTTCATAAATATTCTATTTTACCTACAAAGCATGAATGCATGATAGTTGGGGTTTGCACGTTAATGATCTATCATTTATAGTCTAAATAATTATGTGCCATACATAAGATTTTCTCTGACTTGGTGTGAACAAGTTAATGCCCTTTATGTGATTAGAATGAGTTATAGACTAGTATTTATGTGTTTTAGAACAAACTGTTTGTCACCTTCTCTGATTAAATGTTCCTATAATAACAACTATCGTCATCATTCTTCTTAAGTTGGAGCTGATATTTAAATCACACTGTCTACTTTTCCTGGAATCACCATGTTATTTTCCAGATAAATATCTCCCTTCAGGTAGAAATGAATAACCAAAAGTAAGCCATATTAGGATATAGACCTCAGACTCTAAACTTTATAATATATGATAGAATTGTGAATTGCAGTCACTCTATTTGTAATAACTCCCTTTATAGTATGTAAAGTTATTTAAAACAATAAAATGAATTTATTGTAATAGAATTTTTCTGCAATTATTTTCATAACTTTTACTTTCCTTATGTTGTATATTTTTATCTTTAGACTGCTTTTCCAAAAATAAAGCCCTAGCCATACTGAAAGTAGCTTTCTGGTTTTATCTAATTTTTTCCTAAATTAAGTTTAAAAAAAATGTATCAATCCAACTGACACAGAATACTTCTCTTTTTTTATTCTCAAAGTTGGCATAAATTAGGTTTTTATTCATTTCTCAAAGTGTTCATGTCTGTGCACATCATAGCAAATATAGAATCAATAATTGTTGAATTAGTGTGTATATCTAATCAAATCCTAAGTCAAACTCACACCTTTTTTTCTCAGAAGCCAGATTTGGAGTTTTCACTATAAAGATAACTGCTTACTTCTTCATTTCAGTCACTGCTTAGATAGATATGTCTTGTACATGTATACTAATTGCCTGTAAAGATTTGGAATTTAATTAAAAGGCATGGTAAAATTCAAATTAAGCTATAGTTTTATATTACATATTCTTTGGAATATTACAGGCCTATATTATTGCCTTTTCAGTATTTCATAGAAAAGCTTTATTAAAAAGGCTTTAAAGTAAGATTAATTTAAGTTTAAATTGTCATTTACAGAACTCTTCCATCTAGCCTGAAGCAAAATTACATCTAATTTAAATTAGAATAAAAGATTTTAGCCTTTTCAAATCTGTTAACTGGTACTAACCCTTATTTCATTTTTAATTTGCACAATCCACAGAGAAATCAACCATATTGTGTACACTATCAGTCTAAATTACTGAAGAGGAATATAAGTATTATGAAATATACTTAATATAAGTATTATGAAAGTAGGTATAATATATTGTTCAATAGTTTACTGGTGGAAGGAAAAGTAAGGGAAGTTTGCTAATTATAATACAAAGTTTTATAGGGGTGATTTTTGACTCTGTTTTCACTCATATCACACATCCAATCCATTAGAAAATTGTATTGCCTTTTCTTCAGCTTTTCTCTAGAAAGTGGTCACTCAACATGTGCATTAGTATTCAGTTACAATCACTATTGTTACATGCCTGTTTAGTAGTAGTATAGTATATTCCAACTAACTGTCCATTCCAGGATTCCCACTTTTACACTGTTCCATTACAGTAATCTTTCAACAGAGCATTCACAGTCATACTTAGAAACCTTCTTGGTGTCAGTGTTCTTTGCTTAAAATTGTCTAGCAATGTCTTCCATCTCACTACAGTTAAAGTGGTATCCTTGCATTTGCCAGCCATATCTGTTATATCCACCTGAGATGACTCCTTCACCTAACTTATTTCACTGTGGATCACCCTGTTCCAATTCAGCTCCCCACTCAGAACTATTTGCCTATGACTTCCTAAATAACTACTTTCCAAGAAGCCACAGTTGTTTAAATACTTAATCAAATGTTACCTTTTCACTGAGGCATTCCTTGAACAATATATTTAGCATTGCAATTCTATGCTAAAATATACACCCTTTGCTCTTATTTTTTCCCCAAAGCTAGCATCCCTTCCTTAACTTTAAGTCATTATGTATGATGTGTATTGTCTGTCTCACCACATGAAGATGTAATTTTAAAAAATAAAAAGACAATATTTGTTTATTTAGCTCACTAATGTAGCCCCAGAACAAAAAAGTGCTTGGCATCAAGGTCATAGATGAACAAGATAAATATAAAGGAAATGCTATGGAGATATGCAAAAGAAAATGCTCATAGGCATTTCAAGAACCATGTTAGAAGTCAAAGACATACAACATACCTTAAAGGAGGATGAGAAAGTATGGAAGAAATGGAAAACTATGGCATGCTCAGAAATCTCTAGTTCCCCAAGAGCATGGGAGAGTTTAGGAAGATGACAGAGATAAATTGGGAGTATGTGGATCTTGAATGTCAAGGATGAGGACACATATTTATTTTTTATTTTATTTTTGTGATAAACTAAAATATAGTATACTGATATACACAGACTGGTGAGCAGGCAAAGTTTCAGAATATGACTATGGCTACAGAAGGATATCCTATCTAATTCTACCAGCTCCTAAATCATTGCATATTTTCTGGTTCAACTTTTATTTTTTAGCTTCTACCCACAGAGAATGTTTAATGAATAACTTGGCTAATTAGAATTTGTTTTGAGCCTATGCACAGAATAGAATAACAACAAAATTAAATAAATAAAAATAAGCTTTCCCAGTGTTTGATTTCTTAGTTTATGGTGCAGGTTTAATTACAATTGGATTTGAATCAAAATCAAGAGTGGTCATATATCTACTAATTAATTTCAAGATTTAGCATTTGAACTCCTCTGTAAGTTCAAGTCAATTTTACTTTCTTGCTCTCTAGATTTTTGCTAGGAAAGCAAAGCAGGTAGTAAATATTCACTCTACGCACTAATTTGCAAAGTTGCAAAATCTACTTCCTTAAGTGACAGTGAGTACATCTAGCCTCACTGTATAGAAGCTTCTTCACAGCATTCCTATAAAAATGATGAATAATAATATAATAAATACTACTCTCATTAACTTAGATTAAAAAAAATAGTTACTTTGACAATACAGATAACACATGTTCTCCTTTACAAGTCTCTAATAACTTGGCATTCTCACATGTGCCTTTCATTCTAATGACACACAGATTCAGAGTCAAGGATTATCATGCATGAAATAAGCAATATTATTAGTGGTACTACCCAGTACTCATTTATTTTCTTTATATAAATTAAGCCTTAGAGAGCTTTTCAGAAGTATTTTTGTATTCTTTTGTGTCCCAGTAAAATGAAAAGTCACATAACAGTGTTGTTGGATTTTTTAATATTACATTAAAGTTCACATAGCAAATCAACAGCTCATGGACAAAAAATAAAAGTTAGAATGCATGTTTTTAAACTTGTCTTAATGTTTTAATAGTGATGCTAATAAATCAAAAATTAGTGAAACCAGTAAATTTAACATTCACAAATGATCTCTATAAAGGATAGAGACACAAGTTTAACCTCAGACTCCAAGGAGAAATTTTACATATTTTAGTTCTATTCTCATGATTTGGTGCTAGTCCTAATTGGAGTATATCTTCTTACAAAAAAACTCTGATGATATACATGAACTTAAAAACTATTAGCAGTCTTATGGAGTATTGTAATGATATTTATGGGAAAATATAATAAAATAAAACTTAACAAAGTTTCATAAGTTTCACTTTGTACAAGATAGAACAAAAATATACTATCTATTTTTACATAGGGATGAAGAATATTTAAATATTCTCAATCAGTTGACCTTTTGTTTCACTGCACGATATTTGTCCTTGTTAAGCTCTGGTGCCAAAAGATTATTGCATTTTAAAGCTATTTCAAGGCTAAAAATATTCAGAATTTCTACTTCATAAAAATGTAAATTTGCATAAAATGATTTACACTCTTAGAACACAAGGAGCATGAAACTAGATTCTTCTTATTGCATCAGGACTTGTGAATGTCAGATCCGAAGTATATATTTTGATTATTTTTATTAGAATATAATGAAAGTTCTCTAGCTAGTTCGTGCTGTTAATAATATCAGACCAATATGAAATCAATTAAATATTAGTGCTGTTTTTGCAACATGACCTGGAAAACCAGACTCTAAAACAATCTCTTAAAATTGAATGCAAAATATTCAACAATGAATGAAAAATACTTTTCAATTAAGAATGGATAGTATAATCCCTGCTTATACTTGGAAATCTAATTTGCACTTTTTAAGATGAAGAGTTTGCATAAAAGATGTCTTTATTAATGTTAAAAGCACAAGTTAAGAAGAACTTTATACGTCTAACCTAATTTAAGTACATGACATTCAAGGTACACTTGTTAAACTTCCTATTTTTGCAGAACTTTGTTAAATCTTTAGAATGTTTTCTCATTAAATCATGTTAATAGAGCATAATAAAATCTCATAATTTTATGATCATGCCTAAGCAACTGTGAGTAAAGATCTTTGGATATGATTTAAAAATGAACTCTATCAACCATAAAGTGAATTTCTACGTGAATATGGTGCATATAGTGAATATAAGCATACTAGGTAATTCTGATGCCCAAAAAACTGCATACAACCTCACATCCTTTATGGGCTTTAACAAACACACATACACAAAGGCTTTTGTAAACAATATATATATTTATGGAAATCAGCTAAAATATACTTTAGGTTATTATTGCTATTATTAATATAATTAAATTAGAATTAAGAAAATCATTTACACTTTGAAAGTAGTAAAGAAAACATGTATTAATACTAAAACAAACACACCTTTATGATTTTATCTGTGAAAAGTCATTGGCTATTTTAATTGAATTGTTTTACCTATTTTGATTTGGAGACAGAAGAAAAAGGTAGCCTGAACAGAGAATGAGCACGCCTATTGCTTCCTTCCTCATCCTGTAATTTCCTAGAAGTACAACCATAATCCTGAGATTTTATAGTTGCTACAAAAACAGATGTGTCCCTACAGGACTTCCCACAATGCAATGGTGGCATCCTTACTTATTTTTCAGTTAAGTCTTCCATTATAGATCTTTCAAGAATTTAAAGCATTGGTCCTTAATGTTGGCTGATATCAGAAGGACCTGGAAAACTTATTAAAACAGATTGCTGGCCTCAACTCAGTTTCATTCTACTAAGGTATTTTATCGTCTAAGAAATAGGACTAAAGGTGAAGTTCCCCCCAATGATCAGACCACCCCATGTCATTTCCCAGCAATCACACTTACAGAATAACTAACTGTGATAAACACATTTTTTCTCACTTCACTTTCCTTCTATGTTTGTGATATCAGTCATTGGATGAACCATAGCTATTGCTTCTCTGTATCTCTTTCTGTCTCCTTTTTAGCTATAAACATTTATAAGAAAATAATACTAAAACCTTTTTTTTTGAACCTTTACAAACTCATGTTAACTGAATTCTGAGTTTTTATTGCTAATATGTATTTTTGACCTTTTATCTTTCATTACACATAATTTATTTGACTGAGACTCCATATAAATCTATACAAGTTTCCTTCCGAATTCACATTTGGATGTTTCTAATCTTCTAACAGTTACTCAATAGCTAGTTATCAAGCAGTTCCTAAATGGAGAGAAGGCTAGCTTAAGTAGAGAGTGCTGCTGTTATCATGGAGATCATATTCTAATATGGGAGACAGATAATGAAACAAAGATAGTAGGTTTTACTGGGGGTAGTAATATAAAAAGAGAAAAAGAAATAGAGAAGGGGAGACTATGATATGCTTATAATTATACAGTACCTTTTTTCTTCAAAGAAATTTTACTATTTCTATTACTGGGAACCACCTTTATACAATTAATTAGCTGTTCTTGACTCTCCTTCCCCACAAGTATTTCCCACCACAAATACCTCCCCCACTCAGTTTACCTGCATGTGATTTCTACTGCCAAAGTACTTTATACATCTGCAGCTGTCCTAGCACTACTACAGTCATTCTTGTTTTATTTATTTATTTATTTATTTGGTCAATTTTGTTTACTCATTTGGTCCTTGCGAACTGTTTAATGTATAACTCTATATGAAAATGTCCTAGAAAATATACTTATCAAAAACAAAGCTTTAGGAGCATGGTTCCAATTCAACAATATATCCAACATTATGAGTCAAATATTTTCATTATTCCTATTTAGAAATGGAGAGAATAAAGTAATTTACTGGATCATAGATGGATTACAGACGATATGAATTTAGAACATGTATTTTAAAAAAGGCACCATAGTGTGGGGAAAAAAATAAAATAACTGTGATTAAGAGTGCAATGTGAAGAGATATGATAGAAAAGAAGAGAAGAATAATTATTCTTCCTAGGGGATTTGAGAGGATTTATCAAAGGGGGAGGAAGGCCATTTGGGGGCCATGAATTCCTATGTATGATGATCATACTTCATGTTACAGAAGACATACCTCTTTTCTCCCAAAGGAATGAGTTTCACACGCAGTGTGGGTATGATATGATGTACTGATGAGTTGATTACTTAATTGATTTTCAATAATATCTGAATAGGAAACAGCTTTGCATACTATGATGAGAAATGTGCTCCACTTTTTAAATGAAAGAAAAGGCAGTTTTACAATAGCAGTGATAATAAATGATGGATAGATTTTATTTACAACCTAGCATTTTTCATAAATTCCCATCACCCATTACACAAAGTCCCACATAAAGGAAACAGGGTAAGCTCACCTTTTATATGATGAGAAAAGAAAAAGAGACAGTCAAATGACACAGTGAAAGATATAGCTATTTGGCCCTTGAGATGAATTAAAAAATAAAGATCAACATTTCAAAATCCTGTCTAAAAAAATCCCTCTGCTCTATTTTTGCCTCCTTCCTGAGAACTGTCAAGACACTGCCACCTTTAAAACACAGCAACAGCTGTGCAAACTTTGATAGAAGTTGATTCACATTTTTACTTCCCTTTAAAACTTAAAGAACACATCTGTTAAGATAGTTTTATGCTTGAGCTTCAATCACGTTGAACCATTTTTCTCTCTCAGTTTATATGCATAAACATTGAGACAGCTGAAAAGAAAAGTTCAATGAAACCTTCATTGATTTGAAGGATAGTTCCTACAACCAGGTTTGCCACGTCCTGTCATAATGGTCATATTCTAGAGACTATTAATCTATGTGAAATATAATACCTTGGAGGTTTTCCAAAGTAGTATTTCTTATGAAACATATTTCCAACACACTCACATACATATACACTTTTATTTTCACCCCAAAGAAACTCTAGTATCTAAATTTAATTCATTTAATAATCTATATTCAAATATGCAAATTTCCTTAGAAGTTAACTTCCCCATATGGTAAACAGAATTGACTGTGAACACACAAATAAGTGGTCCTTCAGTCAGTAAATATATTTTGGTGAAAAGGAGGGAGAATGAAACTCTCTGCAGCATATAGCCAAATCTGAGCTGAAGTAGCAATATCCAGAGAGGATTAAAACACATAGCTTGACTATTTACATAAAAATATAAAGATTTTCATGTGTATGTGCAAATATATAACTTCTTTCAAATATATAACAATGAGTTATTTTTCTTGATATTTCCTCATGGTACATCTTGTCCTTCTCACAAAAAGAATTGCCTTTCTCTTATGACAGAGAAAGAGAAACATGAGCTCTAAGCCAAAATTTCTCAAGTTGACAGCAAATATGACTTTTATGGGTGCTACAAGAATATGATCTATTCACTTGTAGCAGCTAGCAAAAGATTTTGTAATTCATACCAGATTGTGAAAGGTCACCCTTACGCAGATAAAACAGATGAGGGGAATTTGCATGTGCTTTGTGTGCAGACTATGAGTAACACATATCTACCACAAAGTGCTGTTTCACAAAAAGTGTGATCAGATTGCTGTATTTATCCATAATGATGCACAAATGTGAACACCAGAACACAATAATCCAACCAACTATCTAGACCATTCTGTTTACTGTGTTAATGCAGAAATTCAGATTTATAGAGGTTATTCCTTTTCCAAGTACTATACTAGAAATAGTTGAAAAAATAAGTGCTAGAATTCCAAATTCTTATGTTTTATTTTTAACATTTCTCTTACACATCCATGACACATGTATAGTCTGTAATTATGGAGATTGCACAGTAACTACAAGAGAGGATATATATTTATACTCTCTCTGTCAAGAGAATGAGACAAAAGAGATGAATGGGATGTCTACTACACTGTGAAATAAGATAACAAGATGATAGTAACTGACTTAATCAAGTAGTTGTTAAATTCCAGGTCTTGTTCTAACTCCTTTACATATATATATATGTGTGTGTGTGTGTGTGTGTGTGTGTGTGTGTGTGTATGCATATATATATATATATATATTTAATACCCACAACCCACAGAAATAAATTGCCATCTCTTAAATTAAAAAACAAGAAAGAATACACAGAGTAAGGAACATGGCAAACAAGCACATGGTTTAGAAGTAATATTCATCATGTGCATTTTAATGACTAATACCCTGCCCTAGTGACTTTGATTTAGAAACCAAAGGTGATATTTCTTTTTCATTTTGAAATTCATACTTTTTCTATCGATTGACAGTAGCTGTTACAAAGTCTGGATTAGTTAGGCAGACTGATATCGACTTCAGTTTTTGATGCTCACACCTGTGAGAATGACCCATAGCTCAAAAGCAGAAACAAGTGCTGGCAAGGATGTGGTTAAAAACTAAAATCTCTTAGTCTGTGGGTGGTAATACAAACTAGTCCAGCCACTATTGAAAGCTGTGTGGAGATCCCTCAAAACACTAAAAATGGATCAACCATATGTTCCAGCAATTCTATTCCTAGTAATCTACCCAAAGGACATAAAAACACTAATTTTCAAGGAAACCTGTACTTCCATATTTATTACAGCACTGTTTACAGTAGCTAGGATGTGCAAACAACCTAAATGCCTCAAAATAGATGAGTAGAACAAGATGTGGTACATATACATAATGGAATACTATTCAGTAATTAAAAATACAAACACATTATCCCACTCTTGATATAAGTACAATGCTTCTCATTTTAACTTTACTTAAGACATAGAACTTGAAAAATTACAAGTTCATGCTAACCTTCAAAATCCATTTAGTCATATATTTAAATCACACTACCAATTCCCTGCCATCTCTAAAGAACATTCCAAATCCATGTGGAGAATTAAATATTGCACTGGCCCTTTTCTTTTCTTTATTGAAGTAACAATCATACATAACATTGTATATGATTTTGTGGAACAGGGTCACACCTCCTCAGACATATGTTACCACACTATACCCAACATCAAAGTAACCATAGTGCTTTTGAGAAGCTGGACAGAGGTGATTTTTGCCTGGATTACTTCACACAAAAAATTATATCCAATATTACTCCCTCTTGTGGACATATGAGTCTATAAGTTTGACCAATGTAATCAGGATATGTAACAATTCTGTTATTTATCCTTGAGATGCCTCCTTACAGTCAATCTTTGTATAAAATCCTAATACTGGAAAACACTTAATTTTGTTCCCATAATTGTACTTTTTCCATAATTTCATATCAATGAAACTCTAGAGTATACAGCACTTTGATCCTATTTCCCTTTACATAATGCATATATGATACAATGTGGGTATCAATAGTTTGTTCCTTTTTATTTCTGACAACCAACCCATTGTAAGGATGGAACATAACTAGCTTACACATTCACCAGTTAAAGGACATTAGTTATTCCCTATGTTTGTCAATATGTACAAAACTATCTAAGCATTCACATGCAGATTTTGTGTTTATAAACACATTAGGTAGGTACTCAGAAATGCAGTAAGAAACTGTCAGACAATTTCCTAAAGTAGCTGTAACATTAAGTCCTATCACCAGCAATAACAGCACCAACTTCTTTACATTCACATAAATACTTGGTTTAGGCAGTTTATTTTATTCCCCAATCATTCAAAAGATTATTCAGTGGCATGTCACTTTCATTCTCATTTCTCTAATGACTGATATTATTGATCATCTTTTCAAATTCTGTTATTTATCTTTTTTATCTTTTTTGGTGGCAGTGTTGAAATATTTTGGACATGTAACTGCATTGTTTTTATTTTACTGGCCCATCAACTTTTTCAATTCCTTATTTATCATGGCCAGTTTTCCCTCTCCTCGCATTTGACCAATTATCAAAATCACATGGGAACTTGGCTAGCACAGTTTGAATGCCATCTCTCAAAGTTACAGAATAAGATTCATCAGAGAGTATGTCAGAAATTAAAAAAAAAAATCAACCTATGTTGAAATGCAAATTAAGGACATGGTGAGATATATAATCCAACAGAATATCAAAAAATAATAACTGAAAAATAATGACTATCAATTTTTGGTAGGTATTCACAGAAGCTTTTCTGGAACTGCAAAAATATGTGATAAATATTTAAATCTTGCCTAGCTCAGAACTTACTGATGAGCTTTGTTTCTCCTATTCTTAGAATTACCTACTCAGGGGTAGTAGCTATAGAAAAGGTATAATGCATTTACTCTCTTATTTTTTTTTTCCACACGAACCAGTAAATAAATATGGGGAGACAGAGGTGAAGGAAAGATAGTTCCAGGAGAAAAATCATTTAATTTATAACAGTGAGGAAGAAGGACAAGGAGGGACACTCGCCCCTTAAGCCAGAGTTGCTTGCCAATTATTCTGGGAATGTCCTTCTTTTAAAAACATTTAACCCCAATTTTATAGCATATTTAAAATTCCAGAAAGTCTATCCTATATTTTTCTTCAAAACTTACCCACCCCAACCCACACCTATACACATACATACAGCATCTTCTTTAATAATAAAAAAAAAAATCATGTTGTCTAACTCCAGGTTCCTATTAGTTTCAAAGACTGTCACATTTGTATTTTGCAGTTTTCTGTACTCAAATTTCTCAATGCAATCAATTAATGTTGTGGCAGGAAGATTAAAAAGGTTGACTGTATTTAAACCTGAAATAAAGACTATTTACTTACTCAAATAATCTGAACATAAGCTTCTTTAATTTTTTATTTCCTGTCCATTTTTCACATTCATAAATTTTCACCAGCTCTCAAATTTTCTTCATGTTCTTTTATATTTTGGTTTAATGCTTGAGCTTTACTACACCTGTGTGGTAAGCACATACTTTCATAGGTGTACATTTCTTAAATGCTGAGCTCCTGGAGGGCAATGACTATGTGTAATAAAGCTCCTTAAGGCATTTTAAAACCACATAAAATTATACTTCTCATCAAAGTTATGAGGGTGGTTATAAAAGAGACATATTAAAATAATATTTAATTTTCATATTCATTAAGACAAAAATATAAATTGAAAGTCACTTCTATACAGATTGATGGTTGATACTGAAGTAAATATATGGACTAGATTCTTGGAGGGCTAATATATTTAGCAATAATATCCCCCTTTTGCTTATGATATAAAACTTTAAATGATAAGTGGACCTGGAATACTTTAAGTTGGAATACTTCTGGAATACTTCTGGAATACTTCTCAGTATCAAGTTGATACTGAGAAGATGATGAAAATGTGAAGATGATGAAAATGAGAAGACACAAAAACTAGAATAATATGAAGGAATATGTTGGAAAGAAACATAAGCCTTAGAAGTACAAGGCAATTTAAATCTTGAATTACTGTATATAAAATTCAAAGAATATATTAAAACCGGGGCCCCAATTAATCAAGATATGGGATAGATGTGTGGTAGGGATCGAGTGGGACAGAAGTTAAATATAGGAAAGATGTTTGTGTAAGATTTTTATTAGCCATGATATGCCTGAGACTCATGACCTAGAAAGAAATATCACTTGATGGTAAGGACAATCCTGGGTGATGTTAGTTATTTTGAATTTGGGGCTGATTGTTCTAAATATTTAGTCCCTGGCAGTGTCATTGAAGTACTTTAGCTGGCCCAGCCACAATTTATTAGATATTTGAAATCCAAATGTTCCTCAATCCCACACAAGCCTATTTTTATCTCAGCTGATGTCGCAATTTTGTTCTTATAGAGCTGTCAAAGACAATTTTTTAAAGTTGCTGCATAAATTCAAGTTTTTCATGTTATTTCTTATATCACCACTTATTTTTATTCTGAATTATATACTTTAACTGTTTGCCATATACAGTACTGTTTACAAGCCTACACATGATTTTTCCATTTTTTCTGTTTCTGTGTAACTTTACCCACTATTTGACTTTTCTCTTTGTGAGATTGTAAATGGAACAAATGTGTACTAGTTAGATATAGCTAGACAAACATATGCCATCAAGTCACTGGAATAATTTGTACCTTCTTGTTACTGCTGGGCTACATCATATAAAAGGCAAATATATATGGAGAAAATATGTTTTTTCCTTATTTGTTGTTAGGATGCATTAATTTTTTGACTTCCTAAAGAAAAATGACAGTGTCAATTGCTCCCCCTAATCCCTACTACAGCTTTTTCTTATCTCTTTCCTTCATTATTCACCACCTCATTTTGCAAGTGGAACTACAACCAAAAATTCATATGTTGAAGTTTTCATCCCAGTACTAAAGATGTGACCTTATTTGGAAATCAAGTTATCACAAATATATTTTTAATTTGCTATCATACTGAAATAGAAAAAGCCACTAAAACGCAATCTCACAGATCT
>NW_004567103.1:68082399-68098332 GCF_000260355.1 Condylura cristata | reverse complement strand
ATAGATAGATAGATAGATAGATAGATAGATAGATAGATAGATAGATAGATAGATAGATAGATAATCATGTGAAGAAATAGACACAGGGATAGTGTCTCATAAAGATTGGAATTATATTACCACAAGCCAATTAATTGACAAAAACTAGGGGAAGGCTTCAGACAAATCCCTCCCCAGTGCTTTCAAAGGGAATATGGACCTATGGACCGACTATGGACTTTTAATCCTTAGAACCAGGAGACAACACATTTTGGGTTTTAAGCAATACAGTATGCTTTACTTTGTTACAGCAGTACTAAAAATCTAATAGAGCATCTACACACAATTCCTGTAGAATGCAACAGGTAGGTACCAACTCATCCACTTCCCTCCTTCCTTGTTACGAAATCATCTTGTCATACCTCCTCTTTGGATTCATATGTACATATTTCTATCTCATGCAAACCTTTTCACTACAATTCTTGACCCATCTTCTGATATCAATTCTAGTCTCCCTGAATTATATGTCATCAGTCTCTTTCAGGTGAATCCTGTCCCTCAGTCAATAAACATGCTCAGGTGTTTGCCTCATTAAAAGCTGGAGTAGCCAAGATTTGTTGCTTCTTTTTTCCTTAGCATTTAGTAAAATCTAGTCTGTATCCTTTATACCTATGGGATTTGCATCTTAAAATGTTTAGACCATTTTGTTTATTGCAGCACAATTTATAATAGGTAAGCTATGGAATCAGCCCAGACGCCCAAAAATAGATGACTAGATTAAGAAGGTGTGTTTACACAGTGGAATATTACTCAGCAACCAAAAAGGATACTTCATGCCCTTTGCAGCAACATGGATGGCGAAGGTAGGGATTATGCTCAGCAACATAAGCCAGTGAAAAAAAAAAAAATATATATATATATATATATAAAATGGTCTCACTTATAGGAAGATTAAAGAGATAACAAAAAAGGAATCAGGAAAAAAAAAAGCTATAATAAAGTAAAATAAAATCATCAGGTAATCATAGATCAGAGACATTCTGTAGGGGAGGAGGAGGAAGAAGGACCACCAGGACAGGGGTAGGAAGAGAGTAAGGGACTGCAGTGATGGTGCAAAAGTTAATTGGTGGTTGGAATTTCAAGGCAAAACCATACATTGTGCAAAAACAAAGAATGATATAATGATTGTTTTTTTGTTTGTTTGTTTTTAAGTTTAGTCCTTTTGATGTTACAGCGGGTTAGAACACAACATGGCAAGCTAGCTATAACTGCTTCTGTGCTAGCTAGTTCAATCCCTGGCCCAGAGGTGAGCCATACGGCTGGCAGACCTCTGAGGACCCGCCCTCCACTCCCCTCAGCGGTGTACTTTGTAGATCTGCCTGTTCTGCTCACCACTCTGTCTCTGGTGAATCCTCTCACCCCGCTGCACCTCTGTTCTGTAGGCATCGATAAATAAATAATAATTAAAAAAAAAAACTTTAGTCCTTTTAAGTTAATACTGAATTTCTTATTGTTCTTCATTTTCCTCCTATATATATATATATATATATATATATATAGATATAGATGGCCTACTTCATCAACTTCCTTAGACAGTTTGATATTTATATCCCTTTAACTTCTCCTATAAAATACCTTGTATGCCTCTAGGAATTTGTCCCTTCTTGCCACCACCCCTGTATATGCTTCGTGTCCCCTCAGCCAATTCTCCCATACTTTCTCTTTGTTGTCAAAGCAGAATTAGAGCATTATTTTCATCCTGAATGGCCAGAGAAATGGAATAAATGTATAATAATGTAAACCAATCTATTTTGTTTCACTATCCTTCCAATAGTTGATTTAAGCAGGGGTATGTGTACCAGTTATTGTCAGCAAGATGGGACCATGTCTTTAAAGACACTAAAGTTTTTCCTTCAAATGGAAAATCTAGTCTTGGTTTAAGGTAGGTGCCCCATGTAAAACAATGTTTTCCCTAATGATCACTCTCTATTTATTAAGATCATTTCATTTGAGTTACTTGTCATTATAGAGAAAAGCCAACACTAAACCAGGACATTTTCACATGAGTTACAAATTCATATATTCAAACATTTTCAAATCTATTCAACATATATCACATATACCGCAAATAAAGCTTCTCAAAGAGAACTCATTTTGTTCCATTAGACTCAAAATGATTTTGTGCCTGTTTGGTTTGTTTATTTGTCTTGAAATTGCAGTCAATAATATCCCCAAATTCAGGTCAGAAACACTGACATCTTCACCTTTCTGACTTTACATTTCCCTTGTGACTAAGTCCATTGATTTCATATGCAAACATCTCTCTAACCTACCCAATTCTTTCTATAGTTTCTTTACCTAGGATATTTGCTTTCTTATCTCCCAACTGTTGCTTATTTAATCAGTGTTATGCATTGTTTTTACAGCTATTCTTCTGAAACACTGTCAATATTTAAAAATCTTTATAAAAAATATAGTAATATCAGGCTTTTTTCGGCTACCTTTTAGTAAGAAATTCTTAACATTACAATAGCCAGTTACTTAATGAGTCTGTCTTTTTTGTATAATCTCTATATGTATTTGCATGTGTTCTGACTGGAGCTGTCTGAATATCATTCTCTAACTATGGTGTAGGGACAAATATGTTTTTATTTGTACAGTGCCTTCTGTACATAAAGCCTATCTTGTTGAGCTGACAAAATATATTTGCAGGATATCTTTCTTATAAACATTTCAGAACCTACTTCCCACATTTGTAATTAAAAACTCTTTCAAGAAGGAATATTTAATTCCTTTTCTGTGTATTATGCATCATTTACCATTTAGTACTTAAATGTCTAATTATATTTGAAATTATATTGAATTGAACAATTTTGGTAATCATGCTAAGTAGATAGTAGGATCTCCGTTATTGAAATACCATACACACACACACACATATACATATACATATACATATATATATATATATATATATATATATATATATTATATTTGGAAATCTCAGTAACTAAAGTGAACTTAGGATGATATTAATAATGTCCACAATGTGTAGCCTCCTGCACTGTGGTTAGGGGATATGTCACAGTATCATGATAATTATAAATATATCAGTAAATAGTAGTCCTTTGGTTATTGTTTTTTTCCTTTTCTTTTCTTTTATTTTAATATTTGTTTATTTATGTAATCAGAACAGGGGTACAGACCAGGCATGAGAGGATGAGAGGATTGACCAAAGACAGAGTAGGAAACAGAACAGGCAGAGGTTTGCAAATACACTGCTGAGGGAGCAGTGGGTGGGTCAGGAGAGGTCTGCCATACCATGTGGGTCACCTCCCTGGCTAAGGTTTAAACTTATGCTATTGTGGCTGCAGTAACTACACAGAACTGTGCTTTAACCTACTGTGCCACCAGGGAGGGCGCTAATTATTATGCAATTCATTCTTTTGGATTTATATTTAAACCGTATCACAGTTTTGAAGGCTATAAAGGTATGAAAAACATAAACAGAATATTTGAAATAGAAACACAATTAAATTACACAATAGTAATGATATAAAATCCATCCATTCATCCATTCAATTATCAATCATTTAAATGATGCAGGGTATACTGCCCTACTCCATTGCAGTCACACAATAAATGTTACATGTAAATCAATAAATGGACAACTAGTGCTTAACATTTTCTTTTTCTAGCCATTTTGTTTCATCTGCTATTTTTTTCCAAGAAAAAATCCTATTTCCACATTAGTCACAAGGACTGTGATCCTGAGTTGAATCTGCTTCTCTGTGTGGCCTGGCAGGATACCCCTAATGGCTTCCTCCCCACCTGTGGGTAACGGTGCAGGTGTTGTACTGAGAACCACCATGGCAATACTCCAGCCTCTTCAAGAAATTGTCCCAGCACAGGTGGTTCTCAAATTTGGCTGCTCATCAAAATCACCACTGGAGCTTTAAAGACATACAGGTGTCTGGGTCCGAATTATCCAGAGATGCTGACTTCAATCTTCCTGGGTAATGGAGTCCCAAATTTGTATTTTTTAAATCACCATAGATGATTCCAATGTGAATGACTTAAGCTGAGAACCTGTAACACTTAACCTTTATATCCTGACCTTTTGAAATCAATTTTCTTTATACTTATATGGTCAAAATGACTCTCACTGTTTCTATAAGTCAAAGCTAATTCTACTGGTGGTGACACTTTCATCCTGATTTTGTCTTTCGAATTTTCTTTAACTTCTGGGCCCTCCCTGTTGGTGCATCCAGCTAAAGTGCAGCAGTGCAAGCTAGCCTCAGCTAGTTCAGTGCCAGTTAGATCCACAGCTCCTCAGGTGATCCATATGGATGCAGCCTACCTCTCCTGCAGATGCTTCACTGCGAGATCCATCCATGGCCTGGAGGTGATCCAAATGGCATGGGCAGACCTCTCGTGACCTGCCCGTTGCTCCCCTCAGCAATGTACTTTGTCCATCTGCCTGTTCTGCTCCCCAGTCTGTTTCTGGTGAATTCTCTCATTGACTCTACACCTCTGGCCTATACCCCAGTTCTGTATGTATAAATAAATAAATCTTTAAAAAAAATGAATTTCCTCTAACTTCTTTTTTTGCAATCCACATAGTTGTTTCTTCCACATAGTTACCAAATAACAGAACACCACCCCAGAGCACTACTACATACCACCCCAGCAAAATACCCTCTTTCTGGTTTACCCTCATCAGGGTATATAAAATACTACTATATTTTATATGGTGAACATATAAGCCTTCAATGAATTTTTGTTATTTCTCTGCTCCAAATCTAGCTTGTTATGACATGTGATCACAGAAAGTCAAGTTTTTAATGGCTAATTTAAGAATGAAAAAACATGTCAACCATTAATTTATGAAAACAATTCTCAGCTAGTAACTACATCTAGTCCAGAGATTCAACTCTTATAAAAATAAATCTTGAAGAATTACATATTTATCTTGTTTCTTCTTAGGTGTTTGGTTTCTTAACATGCTATATATTAATTTCTATATGCCAGCTATTTTAAATGTCTAATTCCTGTTACTATTCCACTAATAGCAAGATGAAAAATATCTAAAAATATGTGTATAGGCTTAACATTTTGAAACTATCATTGACAAAGAAAACTTTTTAAGAATAACATTTTGTAAATAATCTTCTTATAAATTAAAATCTGCTTCAAAATTAATATATTGAATTTCCTTTCACTAATGCAAGAGCAATTAAGTTTAAAATTGAAAGGGTTACGTATATATTTAAACTGTGAATTACGCAATTTTCGCAGAAAAATATGCATATTCATCTGCATTGGTCAAGTCCTTGATATATCTGTTTGAAGTACACAGATTCAAAGGTGTTTAATTTTGGTTTCCTAATAAAAGACAAAGATCCCTAACCTATTTTTGACCCTTTGTAATATTCCCATTCTATGTTCTACGATTATAGATTGGCAATATACAGCTGAACAGAATTTAAAAAATATCATAAGAACACATTTATACCTACAAACTGCGCTTGATTACTTGCCACTGATGTTGGGTTATACATGTTACTGTTACTATGACATGTAGGAAAAAGGCATATTAATGCTGCATAAGGCTTCTTCATTTTCTCTTTGTTCTTATTCTCAAATACCTAAAGTGAAGTAGTATGCAAAACAAACAGAAGCAGAAACACAAGGCTATTTTGAAATTGGTATTCCTAAAGAAAAGAGGAGATTTATCTTGAATTCACATCCATACTCCCCATTCTTTCAGAAAGCCTGGCTTCCAAGTTCATCCAGTTAGTGGTTTCATCCACTACCATATGCTCCAGGGAATGCTGGGGCATGATTCACACAGACAGATCACCATGTACATTGTGCTGTTTGTAAGTCTGGTTGAGAACTAAATAAGGACATGGGCACAGCTGCAGACTCACAGCAGGTAAAGAATCACTTGAGAGATAATGAAAAGTAGTGGGGTAATAAGTTTAGATAGAGAGAAAAAGTTCAGAACCCGAGGTGAAACACTGGCATGACAACAAATCCTTGAATAGTAAAAGAAACACAGTACTTAAATTCTACTTTGAAGTCCCCTATCTGGAAAAATAACAGGATCTGTAGGATACTACTTATAATTAAAAGACGCTGAAATCCAGGGCAGGGCAAATGATTCTGCTTTCCTCAGATCTCTAACTTCCAGCCCAAGCACTGACTTGTATGTGGCTTTAAGGAACTTTTAGATGTATTTGGTCTCATCCTTACATTAAGCAAGGTGGACTAGAAGTTTGAACTAAGGATTTTCTACAGTTCTAAGCATTTGTAAACCCTAAATGTAAACAGTTTTTAAAGAACTATATATATATATAAAAAAAAAGAACATCATTACAAAATAATAACCACAGGCTGTCACAGAACATCAAGTGGCCACATCCATTTCCTATGCAGTATCCCTGAGAATTGTTACAAACTCAGATTGTCTCAAATTAGTAAGAGAAGGTAACACCTAATGAGGCAGATATTCTGCATCTGGAGGACTCTCAGGTTTAAAAGATACATATTTTCTAGTAGTTTTTACCTTGGACCCCGCTCTATCCTCAAAAATAAATAAGTAAAATAAAATGAATAAATTTCCTCTTTATGTAAATAAAGTATCCTTTTTGAGTAGTTTTGTCTTACAGAGGTTATAAGCATTATTGTTTCCTTCAGCAATTTCTTTACATGATGTTGGTCCTTGACAATCAAAAAGATTTTGTGATTTCTGAACAGACTCAAGCTGTTGGTATCTATGTTTAATGCCTGAATGCAATGAATGAGACAAGAGCATCTAATTTTAAATAATTCTACGTGATGTGAATTAGTATCAGTGATGGCACAGGAAATTGTCAGACATAGAAAAGTATTTGAGGTTGAATTATATTAACTGATGATATTTGTTGCTGCAAGTCTTGGAAACTGACAGTGATGATATTAAGAAAAAAAGCAGGCCCTCCCTGGTGGCTCAGCGGGTTAAAGCACGGCACTTAGAAGCTAAAGCCACTTCCACATGAGTTTGATTCCAGCCTGCCCTGGAGGAGACCACATGGTGTGGCAGACCTCTCCTGACCCACCCACTGCTCCCCTCAGCCGTGTACTTCCTGGATCTGCCTGTTCTGCTCCCCACTCTGTCTCTGGTGAAGCCTCTCGCCGCCCCTGCACCTCTAGCCTGTACCCCAGTTCTGTAGGCATAAATAAATAAATCTTTAAAAAAAAAAAGAAAGAAAGCAATAATAAATAGTCAATAATGATAAAATCAGGCACAGTACTAAATGATTTTCATTATTAACAACATTTAATGTAAGTCAGCAATTTAATAAAACATATAGGATGGCTCTTAAGGAAGCAGTCCTTTCTCTTCATGAAGACAGATCTGGAGCTGAATGTATTTCAGACACCATTTCTCTATAATTTCCTGGGTTGGGTCTATCAAAACCATCTGTCATTCTTTGTGACTTTTCAATTGGGAAAAACCACCCAATGATATCTATTGCTTATTATTTGTATGTATTTCCTCTCAACCTTTAGTTTAGGTAAGAAGAATATATACATAAATGCACATATGTAACTATTAGTTTCCACCTGATACCTCCATGATAGACAATAAAAAAAATTCAAGTGTAGCCTTGGTAACAATATATTAAATAAAAGTGAGGTCAACTGCTGTCTTTTCCTTGAAGATGTATGTAGACTTTTTGTCACCAGACTCCATGACAACTAATGATTTGTATACAGGTATCTATGCACTATTATATCTAATGCAGCTAACAGTTGGTAGGAATTCTTTTTGTTCCTCTCTTTGTACTATACTTACAGCTTATTAGGAAAGCAGTTTTTTATTTAATCATGGCAGGAGAAAATTTGACTGGTAAGGAGTATAAAAAGTGCTCACTAGATGAAATAAACTAGAAAGAAAAGGAAAAATACCGAATAGTTTCACTCATAGCAGGAGTATATCGGACCACAAAGCAAATAATAATAATAATGAACAGTTATCTACAAGAGACAATTTATGGGGGTGGAGCGGGGAATGGGATCAAAAACAGTGGGGGGAGGGAAATACACTGGACTTTGGTGATCACACTAAGGTGATTTGGCTGTGGGAAGCCCAAGGGGAATACAACTGAGATGGAAAAAATGCACAAAATGATGTAAAAATAAACTATTATATTATTAAAAAATAATAATAATTAAAAAAAAAAGTGCTCACTAGAAGCTATTCCATATTAAGTAGCCTGATCACAATGGTTCCCAGTGTTAGGCTAAGGAGCCATAGATGGCTCCTTGACAGTGCACACTAGAATCTTACCACAACTAAAATCTTTCCAAATCCTGTAATCTTGTGAGCTACCTCCATGTCCCTCATCTCTATATTTTCATGAAACTCCATAAAAAATATTGTGATGTCTGTGTATACACAGATGACAGGTGAATGGTTCTGGAGATAGTAACTAAGACATGTTTTGGGTCTGAAAAATGACAAAATATGTATAAAGGAGTGATGATTGCCTAAAAATGTTCCAATTATGGGCCCTCCCTGGTGGCGCAGTGGGTTAAAGCACAGCACTGAGAACCTAAAGCCGCTTCCACATGAGTTCGATTCCTGCTTGCCCCGGAGGTGACCACATGATGTGGCAGACCTCTCCTGACCCGCCTGCTGCTCCCCTCAGCCGTGTACTTCGTCGATCTGCCTGTTCTGCTCCCCATTCTGTCTCTGGTAAAGCCTCTCACCACCCCTGAGCCTCTGGCCTATACCCCAGTTCTGTATGCACAAATAAATAAATCTTAAAAAATAAAAAAAGTTCCAATTAGAATCTTTACCAATCACAAAGCAAGAAGATCTGGGGCAGTAAAGAACTGGAGTGGTTGTGTGAAGGGAAATTTCTGATCTCATATATTAGTGTTTGGATATTGTGATGGCTAGTATACCTCAAAGAAAAGTAGAGGAAATAATATGAAAAAGTGTGAATACATGTAACTTTTACACACTTGGATTTAGATAATTTATATTTAACTTTGCTTCTGTCATTCATTCATTCATTCTTCCTCATTGGTTTGTACCATATGAAAATGCAAGCCTTATTTTCACTTAAGTCACTGATAACATTTTTGAAATTGCTTGACCATGGAAGGAACATAGAGAATCCTATAGATATTTTTCAATTAACCAATATCTTTCAAGAAATGTGCTATTCATCCAGTTATTGATCATTTTTTTTCCCTAATTCCTCCCTTTGGACTACTGGTTTCATTAAATTAATTGCTGAAATGAAAATAGTAGAACTGATAGTGTATATCAACTCTACTCAGAGTGAACTCTGAATAGTGCCATATTCATTTCAATCAAAAATGGAATTAGCTTAGATTATACTGTATTTTTCTTTCATTACCATAAATTTAAGTTTTTTAAAAAAGATTGAGGCAGTTCTATAATTTGTCCACTGAAATGTTTGCCTAGAAATAAGTTTTTTATTTTCATTTTTCAAAAATCAGAAAATTGTTTCTAATCTGCTTTTTTAAATATATTGTCATTCTTCAAAGAAAAAGAAGTTCTGAAATAATAGTTGCATGCCTTGGGAGGTAAATTTATTCTGAAGGAAGACTTGAAATCATTTAGAGGAAGTCTGTGTTCTCACATAATTTCCTTATCTCTCTTTTAGTTCAATTTCCTCATGAGTGTTTGTTCTGCCTTTATCATTTGAAAACTTGTTCTCCTTGATATAGATGAAAGCAAAATAGGCCCCAAACAGTTATGTGTTATCCCATGGAATCAAAGGGAAGTAGTTTTAAACATAGTCTAGATATTGTGTATAAAAACTCCAATGAGGATTTTTTAAAAACATAAGTTATTTAAATTCAATATTGCTAAATATAAGACCAAATATTCAACAAATGACTTATTAAAAATCATATATGAGTGATTTGTTTCTTTTAAGATGCCAATCATATTTTCAAAGAAATTAAATATTGAAGTATTTAGCCTGGCAGTGAAAAGTGTTAGACCAATTTTTCTTTTTCTCTTTTTTTCAAAATGTATTGACTTGCATTTTAGCTGATTGACAGCAAGACATATATGACAGAATGAGAATAATTTTCAGTTTTGTAATTGCAAAGACTTGGACCCAAAGATTTTAGTAAGCTGTGAAACCTGAAGCACCTTTGTCTGTTCTCTGGGTCCAAGGAGACAGACACATCTACACAATTTTATGATTTCTGCTCAGATATTTCCTAGTCCATAAAAATGTATTTTAAATGTCATGGAACTAATGCCAAGTTCTTTTTTTTTTTTTTCTGCTTATTTTATTCCTGAGCCCATATTTATTTTGCAGCTCTGTTTTCATGCTTTTAGTTAAGATCTTTGAAAAAGAGAAGAGAATTGCACCTTGCCTTTGGTAGTAGGTCCCAGAGATCTATCAGTGACAAGGAAGTCGTTGTGTAAAAGCTCAAAGGAGTAGCTGAGCACTCCAAATCATAGCTATATCTGACTAGATAGCTACATTAGACTCTGGTCTTGAATTTATGTAACCAGGGTAACTTTACACTGGAATACACATGGAGAACTGGGGTATATAAGAGATGTGAGCAGTGAAAGAATTCAGAGACAGTGTAGAGAGGAGAACAGGCAGATCTATTTAAACACACAGCTGCAGGGAACAACAGGAGAGACAGGAGATGTCTGCTGTGCCACACATTTCAGTTCCCTGGGAGTGTATTAAACATGTGGTGGTGATAGTTTGATAGTGCTGGGACTTAACCCATGTGCCACCAATGTGTTCCCCAAAATTATTTTTTAAACAAATGTGTTGGCTCTAGATAAGAGCCACAATTTATAAGAACTGATGATATTTTAAGAATTATCAGGATAAGTTTATGTTATGCTGGCTAGTATTGCAGGTGTTCTAATTTTCAGTAACACAACTCACTGGGGTAAGTGGGAGTTCACAACTGAAATTTAGCGTAAGATAATATGTAGCTCAAAGAATTTACTTTTAGAGAGATATTATTTAATTTAAAATTTGCATATTACACATATTTTAAACTTAGAGAAACCATGGACCTACATTAAAATTAGTATAAACAATAACACTGCTCTTCATTGTGGGAGAAAAGATAGCTGTTGTTTAATATGGTAAATTAAATGAAGTGTTAAATTTGGGATGCAACTTACTAGACCTGTGTGTTTTCTTTTTTTCTATAATTTTATCAATAGCCAGTTTCTCCTGCATAATTTGTGCTGTAAGCTAGCCACATGAAATAAACGACTTTGGCCTTAACTGAATGTGACTGTCTGCAGTACATCATAACCCCAGCTTATTGATAATAAGCCTTACTTGGCAGTAATCTACATCCAGTGGCATTTAGAAAGTAGCAATAATGATGATGAAATTAAAACCTCAGAATTTAAGTAGCACATAGGTCAGTGTGCTATAAAAAATGTAGGTAAGAATAATAATGACCTCTAAAATGTTTGTGTTCATTGTGAAGTCTCAACTAATTAGGGCAGGAAGCTCAAATAAATTATTTATTTTCTGAATGTTCCAAGTAGAATGACCTAGAATAAAGTTAAGAAATTCAGAAGTTATATCCTCTTAAAGCAATAATATATCTCATAATTCCACATTTACGTCTGTATGTGATGTCACCATACTGTTGCAGGCTGTTCTAGTTATACCTTTTTTTGATTTAAATGTCAGTTTCTAGCAACAACAACAACAACAACAACAAAAAAAACTGGAAAACATGGGCAATGTTTCGTCATCAGTTTTCTGACAAGGTTTACCTTAGTTACTATATGTGTGTCTGTGTGTTCTAGCTCTAGAACATTATTTATCAATCTATAGCTATAAAAAAAAAACACTTATGCAAATTTATCTTACCTACTAGACTTTTGGATTGTGTTGTCTTAACCACTTGAATCCTACCCAAAACCCCATGATTTGGAGTCACTCCAAATCATGGACTCATGGAGTAATTCATGTAGAAATTCAACCAGAGAATGACGAATCAAATTCCATTTTTTTCTTTTTTTGAACACAAAAAGGGATTGTTGTATCCTTCATTACTGTTATTGAATTGTGCAAGTAAAAGAAATACCTTCATTCCAAGGATCTTTCATTTAATTCTCTACAGTGGGATAATTTGAAGGTAGGGTTTGAGGAGATATAAATCAACATATATGTCAGCTATTTTCATCACCTATTATTTTTGTGTTTCTGTGGACATTTGTTCCATGGAATCTAATTTGGAAACATTGGCTTAGTAATGATATGGGTATGTTTGTTTGTTTGTTTGCGTTTCTCTGCTTAATCTTAATCTATTTGAAATTAATAGTTTGCATATTCCCAGATGCTCATACATCTGAATTAGTTGGGTTCAGCTGAATGGCATTATTTAGCTAAGCAAGTGAATAAAACTAGTGGGGAAAAAAAAAGGTTTGTTCAAGTACAGGACATAACATATACAGATATACACATTAATTTTCTTAATTATTATTTTTTTTTCTGTTCAATTTCTTAATATATAGAATAAGTCCTTCTTTTCAAGTCCACATGATGAAGATCAATTTCTCAGCTCCTCTATGGTGTAATAGCAGTAACTAGATGTCCCTGATGACAGTTTAAAACTAAATGACAATCTAAACTTTTATTCAAAAATGGCATACATATATATGTGTGAGTGTGTGTGTGTGTTTATAAAATGTCAGTTGGATAGCTACTAGACACTAAATAAGTGAAAAACAGAGTCTAAATTCTCAGTTTTTTTTATTTGATACTGATGTTTTTGGAGTTCAGGGTTCTTGGGTTCATTCTGGGAAAGGTTTCACCAAAAGCTCCCCTTTTAAAGATCAGGTTTATTGGGAAAAAGGACAGAGAAGTAAAGGACTTTTGCATAGGCACAAGTGGGCAGGAAGAGCTGCCCCAAAGGGACAGGTTTACTGAGAGAGGCCTGCATAGTTGTAGGCAGGTGGCCTTAGTATAGTGGTCTCCACTGAGGGAGGTAAATGCAAAGAAGCCCCGGCAAGGTACATATCACCTGGAGGCAGAGACTGCTGCCCTGCAGTGGGAGAGAGTGGGTGGAGAGAAGCACCTGCATAGTCACAAGTGGGCAAAGGACTGCTGCCTTGAGTCAGTGCAGAGACTCAGATATAGTCCCTTTCTCTTTGGTAGGACCTCACTCCTTTGGGGAGTGGCCTGTTTACTGCTGACTTTGAATGACTATGTGGAATCCTAAAGGGACTGGAGTTTCACAATGGGCCCAAGCTCTGTATCTTTACCCTCAGGTCTGGGATTCTGATATTCCCTACAGCAGTCTGATATAGGAGTCCCTGTGACTTTGTTGATGATCATGTTAGTAACTTCTGCCCCCACCTCCCTTCATGAGTCAGGTTCTAACCTTGTGATGCCTCCCTCAAGTTTTCCAGTCTTTTCCTCCATCAAGATCATGTCAACCAAAAAATTACTGTTTTATTGATCAACTCTATATTTCCTTTACTAAGTGTCATTTCATTCTTCAGCTCAATAGCTTTAAGTTTTATTTTTTGTTTTTTTTTTTCCCCAGAAGTTAATAAATAGCATAATAGAACTCACTAGCTAATATACTTGTGTTAAAGGAAACAGCCAGTTCATACTTCAAGGCCTCCCTAGGTTTGATTTGATATTCAAATCAAAAGGCTCATATTAGTCATATGGAACCAAAAGAACACAATTGAGGCCCAAAGGTTTTCCCATAAAGCATATACCTAATATTTTCAATAAAAAATTACAATAATTATGTTTCCCAGTATTAAAAAGTTGTAAGTATTTAATTCATTAGTAAACCTAAAAATATACTTAAATATCTGAGTTATCTAATTTTGAGTTATCTATCATTATATATATGTGTGTGTATATATATATACATATACATATACATATGTGTGTGTGCTTATCACATTTTTTTATTTCACAGCTAGAAAAAAATGATTGGTATAATTTTATCATAATATTAAACTTGCATTTATTATTCAAATCTTATTAAGTATTCCTTTTTGTTGACACTGTAAAACATATCATGGGCCCCTTCCTCTGTGTATATCTGAAAAGAAAAAAAAAAGTTCTATTTTCTCTTTATGGCTAAATTTCCATATGGTTAGTTCTTAACCACAGGTCAGAGAACCAGAAATATTATTAGTTCTCACAAAAGAACAAAGCGTAGCTTAGTCCAGAAGTAAACTGACTGGTATTTGCTTCTTCAGGCAGCTAAGTCACCTTTATAATGCAGTAGACAGTTCTACTTCAGAGCTGAGCTGATCTTTACATGCCACCCCTACATAAACATGTGCACACAGTAGGCATCTGAAAATGATCTGAAAATGATGAAATATATGCACTGTCATTCTATAACAGCATACATGCCAACCCTTTGAATCATTTATTGTAATATAAGACCAACTTTGTCATTTTTCATAAGCATGTCATTTTTTTTTTTTGCAGATTACAAAAATCTACAGCTTCAAAAGCATTTAACAATTCATTTTTTTCTTTTCATGGCTCTTTCCTACTGTACCCTAAATCATGCAAAGACATCAAGTGGCATCCTGATACAGAAACACTCATAATTATCATAAAAATATAACACATAACAGAAAGGAAAGTTAGAGTTGATAAAATATCTTTAGGCTTGACCTATTTTACTTTTTGCTTGGGCATAACGACACATGCTGATATTCTTACCTGTGCTAAATATAAAGGTAACTGAGAGTAGATGAATGGATCCAAGGTTTTTTTTAAATGGCAGCCTTTTAGTTTCTCCATCTCCATATGCATTTCAGTTACAGAAAATGTAAGAATAAGTTAAAAGTGTTCTTTGTAAATGTAATTTTCTTTTTGAAACTATGCATATAAGACTACATTTTAGTCTTCAAGATTACTGACATTCTGTAAAAGCAAATATACATTTTCTACATTACAATGCTACCTGAGGGGGGAAAAAAAAAAAACAAAAAAGGAAGTGCTTGTGTAGGAGTAAGCACAAATAGAACTGGTGCCAGAGCGCTCATTCCTGTTGTGTTTCAGGATCCTCTTTTAAATTTCTACTTTTAAATGACTTCTATTCCTATCACATTACATAAAATAGAATGAAAACTAAATTTAAATTTGTTCATTTAAAAAATGCATCTTCCAATCAACATGCTTGCTTTTTAAAGATAGATTTGCAGATCAATTTAAAATGTTGCAACAATTTACATGTTTTTATAAATATGGATTTAAATGTCTTCTTCATTAACTATGATTTTTACATACACTATCCTCAGCGTAAAAAGAGAATCTATTCATATGGTAATGAACTGAGTTCAAGAGTTTGTTTGCCTGATTATTTGGTCAATATATGGGTCAAGTAACAATTTATTGCTTAATTGAAAGCACTGTGATAAGGTCTTAAAATAGGTGGTGCAAGGGGTTAAAGAGCAGCACTATGAAGCTCTCTGAAGCCACTGAAGGCCTGATTTTGATCCCCAGCCAGGGAGCTACCCATATGGCACAGCAGACCTCCGTTGTCTAGCTTCCTGTTCCCTTTAGCAGTGCACTTCATCAGTCTGCCTCTTCAGCGCCCAGCTCTGTCTCTGGTGAATCCTCTCACTCTCCACATCTTTGTACCCAAGTTCTTCTGTGCATAAATAAATATTAAAAAAAAAAACACTATAATAACTAACTTCTGGGAAAAATAATCAAATAATGTATCACTAATACTTACTTTGCTTAGTATACACCACTACTAAGTTTTAAACAACCCTGAAATTTCAATCTAATTGTTTCATCATGGCAAAATTTTTCAAAAAGACAGGTTTTCAAATAGGGTCTGCTACTATATAGTCAAGACTACATAGTCAGTAAATTTCAAGCCTGCGATTTGAACTTACATCTCTTTGACCAAAAAAAAAAAAAA
>NW_004567103.1:68071900-68082299 GCF_000260355.1 Condylura cristata | reverse complement strand
TAAATTTCAAGCCTGCGATTTGAACTTACATCTCTTTGACCAAAAAAAAAAAAAAAAAAAAGAAAAAGAAAAAGAAAAAAAAAAGCCACACTCTTAAGGAAAGGAAATTAAAAGTATGGAATGCATGCTGACATTCATTATATGTACATTAATTGAATAAATTTTCTGCTTTGAAAGTTCAAAGTGAAATATGGGTAAAAAATAATGAGGATACTGATGGAATGGTTAGTCTCAACTTCACAAATTATTTCTTAAATAAGTAAGGTCATACTTGCTTGGACAAAAAAAAAAAAAAAGACAAAAAAATACTTAGTGAATCAGAATCTTGCTCTCCCCTGCATCTTCCTGCCTCTTCAGCCACTGTCAAGAAAGTGAGTGTGAGTGGTCACTGAATTTCCTCCAGATTTTAGGAATTAAGGGCAGTATTTTTAAGACAAAGTAAATGAAGCATGTGACAATAATTATTCAAGTAATGGAAAAAGAATGACAGGACTTCTTCCAGGTATTAGATCATTCCAGTTCCAGAATTCTGGACTGCCATGGATGACTTCAGTACTGATGGAGGAAGGAATGCAGGGGAGGCATCACAAGATTGAGTGATCACAAAGGGGACAGATAGAAGGCGCTAGTGAAGCAACTGAGACAGCCATAAAATCATGGTCCTCAGGCACCAAAGCCCAATGTCCAGGATGTCTGGGATGCCTGGATGTCTCCAAGAGGCCCCAGCAGGTAACATACTGTTGGCAGCTTTGTCTGAAGCTCAGACCCAAAAGGTAAAAGCCAAGGACATGGAGACGAAGCTCATCAGGAAATCTCCTGTCCTCTCAAGTTCTACCTATGCTCACAAGGAGTGAGCCCCTCCCAAAGAGAAGCTGCCTATATCAAGGCAGTCTCTCCACCAGCACGGGGCAGCCACTCCACTGCCCACCTGTGATGATGCAGGCTTCTTTCCACCTGTTCTTTCCTTCTGTGGGGCAGCAGCCTGCTGCCTGCCTGTCACCATGCAGGGACTTCTCTGCATTGACCTCCCCCAGAGAAGGCCACTCTCTCCTTAGGCCATCTGCCTGCAACTATGCAGGCCTTTCCTTCTGCAAGCCTGTCTCTTCCCGGGCAGCTCTTCCTGCCCACTTGCACCTATGCAAGTGTCTTTTCCTCTCCTGTCTCTTTCTAATAAGCTTACTCTTTAAATATAACTGAGTCTCTGTCTAGTGAAGAATCTTGCTGTGTGCAGCTGAAAGGGGAGCTCTGGTGAAACCTTTCTCAGAGTGAACCCAAGGACCCCGAACTCAAAAAAACAACATCAGTACCATCAACAGAACACCATAGTTGCACAATTTTTGACACATTACATTCAAAGAGCTTCAGAGTGGGAAGGAATTCCCTACAGTGAAATTTTGTTGTTGTTGTTGTTGGATCATGCCTACAAATGGAAATGGAACTTATTTTTCTACACAAACTTTATAATGTATATTAAGCTAAGTTTCAGTTAAAAGTGGAATAACAGTATTTATTTATATTTTTATAGTTTTGTGGATTAAAAAATCTCTGTGGGCCCTCCCTGGTGGCATAGCTAGTTAAAGCACAGCACTAAGAAGCTAAAGCCACTTCCGCATGAGGTCGATCCCCGCCTGCCCGGGAGATGACCACATGGCGTGGCAGACCTCTCCTGACCTGCCCACTGCTCCCCTCAGCAGTGTACTTGATCGATCTGCCTGTTTTGCCCCCCACTCTGTCTCTGGTGAAGCCCCTCGCTTCCCCCTGAGCCTCTGGCATGTACCCCAGTTCTGTATGCACAAATAAATAAATCTTAAAAAAAATAAAAATAAAAATCTCTGTGTGTGTATGTATACATGTCAATGTGCTCTTAGCACACATGACAAATTTTGGGCATTCACAATTTTTTTAATTCAATATTTAATTCATTAATCCAAATAAAATATTGACCAGTATAATATAACATTTTAATGCATCTCATAAACTCTCCTTTGTTTTAATATGACAGAAGCAGGTATTGTCTAAAATTTTGTCTTTTTTTTTCTTCTTTTCTTGTCTCCCTGAAGAAAATAATCTGGCCATTACCAATGTCCATTAATTTTCAAGCACAGATATAAACACTTTATACCTTCCCACTTTTCGGGTGAAGAAAGAGAAGCACTTCAGAGCTAATATGTTCATATTATGCAATTGACATGATAGGGATTCAAAACCAAGTGGTATACACTGAAACATGGGCTCTTATCCCTCTATGGGACTTCAAACATTTAGGTTAGCATGGACTTTGGTCCTACTTAGCTTAAATCTTAATTGTGAAAATTATTGTACTTGGAATTCAAGACTTCATTTTTATGGAGCTCACACAGGGCCCATCCTTGAAGATGTCACTTATTTTATCTATTAAAATAGACTCAATATATATATAATCAGATTTATAGACAAAGGCTCTAACTACAGTGTTGTCATTGTATTAAAATCGCTCAAAGTTGTCCATGTGGTGAAATTCAAATCTAATATAAAAGGCAGTAGTCCGTGTGCATCAATAGAAAAAAAAAAATCTTGGGGTTTTGATGAAAAATAGGTTAATTCAAAAGATATGTGGTTTCATGATTTGCTTATTGGTAATACCAGATGTTCAATTGCCATTAATTCCTTAAAGAAAACTATACACTTTAAGAAAGTAATGCGGTGGCTTTCAAAACACAATGATGTACAAAGAACTCCTAAACCATAAAAGGTTGTGAGACAGAAACAGACTTGATGTTTGCAACTTATCTCCCCTCTCTTCTGAGTGGAAAGCAGCTCTACATCTCCCAGTTTGTACTGTAGTGAGAAAAGACAATATGAATGAGCTCTCATTCATCCACTGTGGATAGAAGGTCTAAAATGGATGTCTAGAAACAGACAGTGAGATGTTTTGATCTATTGCCTCCCTCATCTATTACAGGGGATTTAAGACAATGCCAAGGGCCTAGAGAAGAGTGGAGCCAATAGAAGTTGTTTGCTTCTCCAGAATCTACACTGGACTGATTCGACAGTGAATAAATGTCAAGGTTCTGGGTTTCTTTGCCACAGGACTTTCCCTCCTCTAAGATAAATATATCTAGGGGCCTCCCTGGTGGCACATGAGCTAAAATCTCAAGATATCACCAGCCATTGTAACATAAGTGTAGTCCCCCATCAGAGAGCTAACCCACATGGTGAGGCAAACCTCTCCTTGTCTTCCTGCTACTCCCCTCAGTAATATAAGTAAATCTTCATGTTCTCCTCCCCTTTCTGTCTTTAGTGAGTCCTTTCATCCTCCCTCCCAACACACACACCTCTGGGCTAGTTCTTTTGTGCATAAATAAATAAAAATAAATCTTAAAAAAATACATAAATCTAAAGTCTATGGAAATGTGAGGGGTTCTACCAGCTATTATTACTAACATAGAAAATTAACCCCGATTTCATTCTGCCAGTATTCTATCAGTATTTAATTGGGTTCCTTGTTGTTATAAAAGTATTTCCTAGAATTATCTAGATCAGCATAAGCACCCCATTTCTACTCATATGAATTGAATTGCAAATAACTGAGCTTTACTCAGTCAACTTCTGCAGCTTCAGCAACCATCAAGAAAAGATGCTTTTCTGAGCATTCTTTAAAAAAGAGGATGAGACTGTCTGCATTGAGCATAACTTTTTGAAATCCTAAATATTGATAAATATAGTCACTATCTTTTGACAATTACAAAGCATTTTGTCACAAAGATAAGAAATTCACAGTGTTTGATTTCCATTTTATTCAATACAAAAGCCAATATTATTACTATTTGTAGTGTACTTTAAAATTGCTTTCCATACCAAAGATTGTTACTGAGGAACATTCTACATTTTCAAGAGAGATAGTTACACTTAAGTAGATGAAGGAGAAACATATGGTCTTTAGTGAGACTATTGGACAATAAAAGCAGCAGACTCAATAGATGACAGTATTTGTAATGGAGGACTAAGGAGGAGATAACTCCCTTTATTGAGAAAATCCTTAAAACTAAGAATTATCATAACTTAAAAGTGCAATTTAAAAGCATAATATTTACTTTAGCTAGCTAAATATTCATTTCACTGAAATATAGAAATGTTTAAGACATGAATATTTTTAAAATCAATAATTTCTAGATATCCCAAAGCATATTAAAGACACCATTCTCTCTATCTTAGCCATTCAATTTACAACACATATTCAAAAGAAAAAATAATCAATGACCGTTTGTTGAAATACTGTTTCTATAGTCAAGCAGTTAAGAATAGGTATTGTACATGACAAATTTTCATTTTTCTCTTTTTGTGACAATATAATGATTGCTATGTATAACATATTTTATATGACAAATGTCAGTAAGCTCACCAAATATAGGACTGCTAATCCCAGGTCTATCACTAAGTTTATGACTAAGGAAATGGAAAATTTTAAAGATATAAACTAGTGTAAGCAATGAAAAACACTTACTCTTTTTTTCAGTTTGGACACCAGATCTTAGAACATAGTTATTTCTTAAACTAGACTGTTCATATTTATCAGTATCTTGACAGTTCCTCATATTAAACTACATAATTGAGACTGTTCTTACTCTGCATGTGTGTGACATATGTATACACATTTAATATATACTGAAAGAATTACCAATAAAATAATATTAAATGCATTATTCACCAATTTCAATTATAAATAAAAATAAGGTCTTACGCTATAACAAGTATGTCATCATCTGGCATCTTAATAATTCTAATCTAATTGTAAGTTTACCTTCCAACTTACATGTAGTTCACAAAAGTTAAGGCAAAACATAGGAAAACAATTTCTGACAGTTGCCATTATGCAATAAATATTCTTCTATTTCTGCACAAGTGATAACATTTACCATTCTGAATAAGTGATGAGGAGGAAGTATCACAATATTAAATTTCCTACAATTCTATTTTTGCTTAAAATTTTAAAAAATCTATGCCAAGATACAATTAGCAACTGCTTTATTTCTTTTTATTTATTTCACATTAATGAGGTTAAAGAGATTTTTTTTTTAAGATTTATTTATTTATGCATACAGAACTAGGGTACAGGCCAGAGGTGCAGGGATGGAGGGAGATTCACCTGAGTCAGAGTGGGGAGCAGAGCAGGCAGATCCAGGAAGTGCACTGCTGAGGGGAGCAGGAGGCAGGTCAGCAGAGGTCTGCTGCTACAAGTGGATCACCTCCAAGACCAGGCTGGAACTTGCACTGAAGTGGCTGAGGTTAGCTTACAGTGCTGCCTCGTAACCCATTGTGCCACCAAGGAGGGCCAGATTAAAGAAATTCTTTCATATAATTCAATTAGCTCAGTTCCTTGATTCTATTTTAAGTCTGTTGAGAAAGTTGGCCCATAGATAGTGAAGGAGTCCTCTAAACCTTACAAATGCACTTTACAGTATGTTGAGGACACTATGGGGAAAAGTGCTTACCCAATTTTTTGAGACAGCCATGTTGCCATGGACTTTATTCACAAATATATTTCTGTTTTGGAAATTAGAACACACTAATTCTAATTTTGGAAATTAGAAGACAGAAATTTTGCCTCATCAAGTAAATACTTTTTCATTTTGACACTGAGTCCACCACACAACTATTTGCCAAAAGGTACAAATTTATTCTCAAATCATGATCCCCAGAAAGAAAAGCACTAATAATATTTTTTAGTATCACACTAAAAAATGTTATAGTGGGGCAAGTATAAGAAAACATTGTTTGTATATGAAAGAGAAATAAAATAATAATACTCAAGGTAGGAAAAGTTAGCTTCTAGGATTAAGACTAGGAAGACCATAAATAGGCATTGAATATGTGAATAGTTGAAGGTAGACTCACACTTTAGACTACCATGATGACGTCAAAATAAGTTAAATGTAGGGATTTAGAGACATAGAGTAACACTATTGATTAAAACAATTAAATTACAAATGATTGTAGTATAATCCAGAATATATATTTAAATATGTGAGTCTATGTTAGCATGTTCATAGTAAAGAAAGAACATACTTAATAGAGTGATATTTTGTTAAAGGTACTTTTTTTTTAAGATTTATTTATTTATGCACACAGAACTGGGGTACAAGCCAGAGGGGAGGGAGCAGTGAGAGTATTCACCAGAGAGAGAGAGTGGGGAGCAGAACAGGTAAATCAAGGAGATAAGCTGCTGAGGGAAACAGCGGGCTAGTCAGGAGAAGACTGCCATGCCATGTGGATCACCTCTTGGGCCGGGGATCGAACTCGCACTGAAGTAGCTGCAGCTTGCTTGCAGTGCTGCATCTAACCCACTGTGCCATCAGGGAGGGCCCTAAAGGTACTTTTTAAATAGAAAAATTAGTACTAGTTGATTCTAAAGATATAACATTATTATGTAAACCATTGCTTTTGATACCATGGATAAGGCAGTATGAAAAATTTGGAATTTAACTCAATTTCAACTTAAGTTTTAGGGAAGAACAAAATGTCACTCAGCCTACACATGCAGACCACATGGGTATAAACTACATGGTCCGACGCACACTGTTTTTATCATTGGACTTAAAATTACATAAATAGAAGTGCCTGATCTGTTGAGATTATGACTGTGTCTCAAACATATAGGCAAGTGACAAAGAGTTCAATAATAATAAAACTGAAACAATAATTGTCTGTGTTGTTTAGATTCTAACTGTAAAGCAATCACCAATAAAGATAATTGTCTTTGTTTCTCTCACATGGCTAAATGCTTAGCCAATACAAATGAGTAGGAATTTTATTTTACAAAAGGACCCCCTTTCCTTCACTTGTCATTTTTGCAAGTAAAATATCAAGCCAGTAAACATATATATTTCTCAAGGTACTAGCTTTTCAAAACCTTTAGATAAAGGAACCCCCAAAAGTTACCCCTGAATGCAAGTCTAAAAGAAATAATAACTGAGTTTGAAAACTCAGTTTTTAGCACACATTTTGCAAAATCCAAAACCCAGAGCACATTTGAAACTATCTGACAATGTGATCACTGTAGAAGCAAATATCTTTGGGTCAAGGATGAAGTGTCAGAAAAAGCTGGAGAAAGAACTTGGGGCAGTTGACTCCATTTAGAGTAGTGACCAACTTTAATGCAGAATTCTATGCATGTATTTTAATTATCCCAAAGTGTTTCATCTTTTTGTACTTAATTTTTTCTGTTAAAGTTTCCTGTTAAAGTTTCAGTCCAGGCTATAATTCCTTCCTTAATCCTTCTCAGGAACTGTCCCTCCTTATGATAAATAGCAGATGTTGAAATCTGCTGGCAGTATGCTGCCCTGATCCCTCACTGTTTTTATCTATCACTGTCATTTTTTCCCTTTTCTTCTTTCTAACCATCTCCCCAACCCACCTTGTGCTTTTCTTGATGTTTTTCAAGCTTCCTTAACGTGTGAGAAGATTCTCCAACTTATACACAAGTATGGGATTTTGCATGTGTGAAAAGCTGACTCTATCAATACATTTGTTGATGAGAATTTAAGGAAGGAAAAGGTAAGAACTCCACAGGGGTAGTGCTAATTGATTTTCTTTATAAACACATAAGCAATTATACAAGTGACCATCTGCTTTGTCTGCATGAAGTTAATGAATACACTAAAGAAATGAAGTTTAGAGCTTTCACAAATCTTAAATCCAACTACCTACGTAGTTGCTTAGATTTGTCATAAGGCAAAAGGAAAAGTGCTCTAGTCTGCAGTATAAAGACCTACAAAAACAAATAGAATCTCTTGTTTCTTGCAAAGAGAAACAGTGACAATTGTGTTATATTGGTTGCAATGTCTGAGAGCAAGAACTCAGAAACTGATATATAGCATTACCTTCAAACAGGACTCCGATATTTGCTGAGCTAAACTGGACCATGAAATACAGAAAATAGTTAAAGTCAACATTACTCACTGTGGCAATTAACAATTTTCCTTTAAAAAATTCATCAATCTGGCCCTCCCTGGTGGTGCAGCTGGTTAAAGCACTGCATTAAGAAGCTTAAGCCACTTCCGCATGAGTTTGATCCCAGCCTGCCCCGGAGGAGATCCATATGGTGTGGCAGACCTCTCCTGACCCGCCCGCTGCTCCCCTCAGCAGTGTACTTCATAGATCTGCCTGTTCTGCTCCCCTCTCTGTCTCTGGTGAATCCTCTCACCCTCCGCATCTCTGGCCTGTACCCCAGTTCTGTACGAATGAATAAATAAATCTTAAAAAAAAAAGATTTAATATATGTATGAAATGTATGAATATGCGCAATATAGTTAAGTAAGTGTGTGTATATATTATCTATGCAAACCAAAGATCTGCAAACATTTATTTCATCTCTTCAAGTCAACAATCAACAACAATCTGTAATTTACAACAAATGCAAATTGATTTATAAGTGCAGATTAACGTACAAAACAAAGATCCTTGATATGTGAAAGCATGTTAGTATTCACATAGAAAATATTCATAATTTTGAGAAGTAATATCATTAAATTATGAAAATGTTAACTGCACACACACATTTCTGATTTGTCATTGATAACATAGCTTATGGTAGGTGTTGAATATAGTGCAAAGACCAAGAGAACCCATTCTCACTTACTATTTAGTGAATATGTCAGAGTTTGTATATATACAATTATAAATGCTGTAATGTATCCTAAAAGCACAAAGACAAGGGCATACATAATTGCAAGCTATGTTAGAAGGTAGGTATGATATTGAAGACCAAGCGAAGAAAATAGCAGTTGAGATAGAAATCAAAGAATTCCAGAATTTCATGAAAGAAACATTGGTTGGATCTTAAGATACTCTCAGTACTGTTTCATTAAAATTGTTTATATATAAAAAGTTTCTTATGCCTTCTAATATAGTAGGAGATATAAATTCAGATCATTATAAAATGAAAAATAATTTTCAGAAGGAAATGTCATTTTGGTGGGTGCCAATTTAAAATGAATTTAATGCGTATGATTAAATTAATTGGTCCACTTCCCAAAAAGAAATACACTAAGTGAAAAATAAAACTGTAGGTGTTGTACAGAGTAGTAGTACATGATTTAAATTGGAAGATGAATCATAAAGTATTGAGAATTTAAGACCCTCACAGACTCTTCTATCCCCCTACCAACTTATTTCTCAATAGTTCCCTAAAGATGTCATAAAGTCTAGACATATCCTCTACACTCTATAACCTGAACATCCCTGATTCTTCCATTTATACATGTGCTAAAAAAGGGCTTTCCTTTGCCAATATCTTTCTTATACTATAAAGACCATCTTCTTGGGAACTTTTTCTTATCTCCACAATGAGAAGATTATTCTTTATATGCACAGTTCTGATAATATAGTCAATCCTGTTCATATTACATTGGTATATATGTAATTGCAAAATACTCCCAGCTGACTGGATGCTCTTATAACAAGTAAATTGTGTCTTTCTTCATCTTAGTAGGTACAACATCTGATTTTTATTTAATACTTGCAATGAAAGTGTGTTGAACTGAACTAAATTAGTATGTTTTTTATCTTTGTTAATATTTTGACAATAGATATTTCTCCTTTTAGATGTGGTTATTGTGGTTATCTTATTATCAAAGCAGCTGAAGTCCTTGGCCATATTCTGTTATGCTCTCTCCTCCTCTGTGTTCTGTCATGACTTTCTCTCTCCAATCTTCTCCCCATACCGCTTGGATGCCTCTCATTTTATAGTGAGTCACATAACAAAACTATTAGCTTAATAGGTAGAACTTTTTAACCTGAAATTTTAGAAAAACTGTGAGTGACAGAATATAAACAAATGTAAACCCATTAGGAAAAGTATAACTCTGGAAGTGGTCAAATGCAATGCAAAGGTGTTTTAGTTTAGTTCTGTGCAGGGGAGTAGTTCAGCATAAATCACACACAAGCATAAGTAAGACTAACAGAAAAATACTGAGTAAAGGCCTTCTTTATATCAGAAAAAATTGATAAAAAAAATTTCAGAAATGGCTATTTTCTGTGTTCTTGCCCTTCCTAAGACTCTCTCACCATTTCAGTGGGTAAAGTACATGGATTATTTTAATCCATGTTGGTTAATTTAAAAAATTACCATAATGGGGCCCTCCCTGGTGGCGCAGCGGGTTAAAGCACAGCATTGAGAAGCTAAAGCCACTTGCACATGAGTTCGATTCCCGCCTGCCCCGGAGGAGCCCACATGGCGTGGCAGACCTCTTCTGATCCACCCACTGCTCTCCTTTGCCTGTTCTGGCCCCCACTCTCTCTCTGGTGAAGCCTCTCACCACCCTTGTACTCTATGTGGTTATTGTGGTTATCTTATTATCAAAGCAGCTGAAGTCCTTGGCCATATTCTGTTATGCTCTCTCCTCCTCTGTGTTCTGTCATG
>NW_004567103.1:68036254-68071800 GCF_000260355.1 Condylura cristata | reverse complement strand
ATCTGCCTGTTCTGTTCCCCACTCTGTCTCTGGTGAAGCCTCTCGCCGCCCCTGCACCTCTGGCCTGTACCCCAGAGCTCTGTATGCATAAATAAATAAATCTTTAAAAAAAAAATTACCATAATGGTAATTTAATTTCTCTCTTGCATATTTTCTTTCCTTCTTTTCAACATACCTCTCTTCCACAGCTTTGATCATTTCAGCCCCAGCAATCTATTTTATGTTTATGTTTAATATACTTTTATTGTCAATAAATCTGTGTTCATACTATGTTACCTTTTCCTCTTATGTTGTGTGCTAAATGCATTCTCAATGGGAAAACAGACAAGTCAGCATTTTCATAATCCTCACAAGGAAAGAAAATTGCATATTTTACTTTTTATGGTTTCTTATTACTTTTTAAATTCTGTCATCTAATGAGACTAATGTTCATGGTTTAGGAATATATTTACCATAAATAGCTTTAGCAGTTATCAAACATCACCACTTCATTTTGGCGTTTAACCAACCTCAACCACTATTTATTGCCTCATATACTTTTCTAGTGTGAACATTACACCTTAATTACCACAATCCCTGTTTCTAGGCCTGATTTAGAAAGACTAAATGGGAATAACCATTTCTTGTTTCATTTATGTAAGAAGGCAGTGCCTGTACCCAAGCAATCAGAGATCAGGGCCATGAAATCAGTAGCGTGTGTATCAGTGACTTGAAAAATCCAAGTTCTATGGCAATGGAAATGCAAATTCTCTTATACACAAGAAAAGTCCAACTGAATGGGAAAAAGTGCAGTGCTGTCTCATATTTCAAAAAGCTCACATTCCAATTAAAGTTCAGTGCTAACAGGGACAATGGGAATCAGTACTAATTTCAAAATTGTTGACCGATTCTAAGTCACCACTGGCAACTGAATTCTTATGTATAAATAATCTATCTATGTAGCAGATGGTGTCAATAATATGTGGAATATAAAGTAACTACCTTAATAGATACAGAAAAGCATAACAACTTGCCCTTGATAGCAGACTACAGAACTGAAGCCTCAAGGGTAGGGAGTGGGAGAGGAATAAAACAAAGAGGGAAGGGAGCACAATGATGTGGAGTAGGGGTGAGCTGGTGGTGGGCACACTACATTGCTAATACTTCATGAGGGTATCCCAGTATTAGCTCAATTAAAAAAATAAATTATGTTTTATCCCAGAACACACTCATTTTTCAAAAAAAAATCTTTATAGGAATATAATACTCTTCAGGATGTAAGATATTGTCAAATAAGCAGATGGAAATAGGAAGTGGCCCAAAGAATTTTGAAATATATTGAATTTGTGCCTCTCATCTAAAATCCTTAGAGTGGTTCTTACTCTTATCACTAATAATGCTCAGGGTAATACTTTGCATATAATCGGTGCACAATTTATTTTTATTTAAAAAAATAATTACTAGAAGGTAAAATTCTGTCAATTTTAAATCTCTCTTTTTGCCATATCTTCTTACACTGACCAGTTTTAGCATGCAACACTATATGATAGCTTACTCCCAAATATTTTCTAAATCAGTAGCTTTGGGAAAGCTAATTCACCTTTCATTACAGTTTTTTTTTTTCATTGCAAAACAGGGTAGAAATAACAGGAAATGGTTTACAGGGGTTACCACAAGTGTCATCTACATGTAAAATATAGATAGATGTATTGGCTGTTTGTTCTTGGGAAGATTGTTCACTTATCTGAATGACAATGTACATATCTGTAAAGAGACTAAGATTAATTGAGACATTGCTAGCTGGATTCATAGACATATAAAGAATATTAATAGTTACCTAGGATTAAGCAGGGATGGGGAGTAACTGTAAATAGATATGAGGTAGCTTTCTTGGATAACAGAAATGTTCTAAAATTAAATTGTGGTGATAGATGCAACACTTAGATATTAAATTTCATTTAAGAATACTCTAAAAAAGGATGAAATTTGATATTTAAATTAAGTTGTTAATAATAATAATAATAATAATAGGAGGCAAGGTTTAAGTAAGTTCAAAGCATATCTTGCTTATTTTATACATACCTTCCCACTGTACAAAAGTCAGAAGTTTATGCTGAAGTGATAATGTTGTATAATAAATAGTTAATTTATAAGGAAACACTAAATAAAGACAATACAAAGGTACTCTCTGTAGTTACAACCTTTATGTAATGTGCAAATGAAATAGATTAGTTGTTTATTTTTGAGATAGCAGACAATATTTTTTTCAAAGTTGTTAGTAATAAATTGCTTATATATCTGCCCTCTCCTAAGTTAGAGATACAGATAAACCATTATCAAATTAAAAATATATTGGAACTATAATTTACTTTTCTTGCCAAGAAATATTTTTCCCTCCTACCCCCCCCCCTGCTTCTATATAGTTGCCTTGTTTTTATTTCTGAGTCAGAGAAATTGGTTATAGGTGTTAGAGATCAATTCTCACTGTAATTTATGAACAACATTTTAGAAGAAGCTTTTCTGTTATAAACCAGGAGAAAAAGCCTTTAAAAGTATGAGGATCATTTTACCTTTTTCTTGAAATTATAATATATATATATATTTTTTTTTTTTCTTCCTCTGTATGTTAAGAATACCACTGAGAGCCACTGAGGGTTAGGATGCAGCACTGCAAGCTCGCTGCAACCACTTCAGTGAGAGTTCAATCCCCCGCCCCAGAGGTGACCACATGGCCTGGCAGACCTCTTCTGATCCACCCACTGCTCTCCTTTGCCTGTTCTGGCCCCCACTCTCTCTCTGGTGAAGCCTCTCACCACCCTTGTACTCTGGCTTGTACCCCAGCTCCATATGAATAAATAAATAAATCTTAAAAAAAAAGAATACTGAATGAAATCTTATTTACAAAATGCTGAATGTGTTCCCCAAATTTAGAAAAAGGTACTCACTTTTTTACAACATGCTTTTGAAAACATTTTACCTTTTCTTTGAGAAGTTAAGGAAAAAAAGTAATTTAAGCGCAGGATGGAAACCTTGGGAGCTTCCTCCAGAATATATTTTCAGAATATATTTGAAGTATTTCTAACATTTACTATTCAATATCTATATTCAAATTCCCAAAGAAGACATTATCCACATAGAGATCAAGGCATGAGAGATGATGGGTCAGGCTGCATATTTTGAAATGAATCATGTCACCTGCCTCTGTAAGATAGGAGATTCCATTCCATATTGTGGGACTTGGTTCACAGGGCAAGATCTGGGAGTTTTTAAGCCTGTGTGCTTTGTAAGTTGCTGGGTGTCAAAGGGGCTCCACCTGGGTTGTGTTGCCTCTGAAAAGGTTAAATGCAAGAACCTCAAAAGCTTTCAAAGAAGAGACTGCAGAAAATCTGTTGTCAAAGAGTATTATATGTCTCAGCTTGGGAAGGTTTGTCTCAGCTGATCCTCCCTCTTACTTTGAAAGTTAGAAAATCCATAAGAGGCGGATGAGTATGTCAAACATGTTTAAAACCTAGTATAGGCTGGGTTTATTTTTGGATTATTCTGGCTTACTTTTCAATGTTTAACAAAGGAAAAATGGTAACATTACTATCTTACAGCTCTTTGAGGGTGGTACCATAGCTTTGGCTAGACAATATATTGCAATGAATAGTAGCCTTTGGAAAATGTGTATATTCCAGGAAATTTTTAAAAGAAGACATATTTACAGACAACTGCTGTGCCTCTGGCAGTCATTAATTAGTTAATTACATGTACAACAATTTCCAAAATGTAAAGTCAGTAATTAATTTGCGAATAAATGTTACTGAACATGGGTAAATAATTACTGAACAAAGAATATGAATTACTATTTGAAAAAAGTAAAACATAGAAGAAGAATAAGAGAGTATGATCTTAATGCAACTAAAATTAAAGTTTGTAGATGAATAGAAAGTTGACCTAGGTGAGCTTCAGGGGGAACAGTAGGATTTGAAGTAGAACATGATTGTGATTAATGTAAAAAGGACTTTATTTTTAAAAAGTAAAAGTACATTGGCCCTCTCTGGTGGCGCAGCGGGTTAAATCACTGCACTGAGAAGCTAAAGCCACTTCCGCATGAGTTCGATTCCAGCCTGCCCTGGAGGTGACCACATGGCATGGCAGACCTCTCCTGACCTGCCCGCTGCTCCCCTCAGCAGTGTACTATATCGATCTGCCTGTTCTGCTCCCCACTCTGTCTCTGGTGAAGCCTCTCGCCACCCTGAGCCTCTGACCTGTGCCCCTGTGCCCAGTTCTGTATGTACAAATAAATAAATCTTAAAAAAAAAAAAAAAGTAAAAGCACACTATAAATATGGAGATAATTAGATTCTGGCCAGAAGAACTATATCAATATCAATTACAGGCTCAAAATTCCAAGGGATATTTTTATTTCAATATTATTTTGGAAAAAAGCAAAGAATTAAGGAGTAATTATGAAAACGTAACATAGTAAATAAAACAAAGTGTTTGGGTACATAAATATGTATCCAAAATGTCTGGAAAACTCGTGATAGCAATTAATATTTTCATTTAAGTTATGGAATGAAGAAATACCATCAAGTGAAGAGAAGATCTAAACTTAACTTGGTTTTCATTCTAATTATGGAAATGGGGACATTCAAAGGAAGTCTTTTACTAAGGTTCTGAAGTCATTGCTCTTACACAGTTTATTAAAATTGCAATGAAAAAATGTTTCTAGGGTATATGATAAAGTATTATGTCTAAAATAAAACATAATATTCTATGTTATATTCACCAAAGTATCTAATACAAGGTATTACTCATGCTGGGGAAAGAAGATGAATGGACAGGCCTATAGACTTAAGATATCTGAAAAGTTGGTAAAACATTCATTGGGAAACATTATTCAATTTGTGCAAAACATTTCTAAATTCCCTCTGTGATATATTTTGCATTAACATAATCAAGTTAACTAACTATTAAGAAAGACATCAATATTTAACCAATTCAAAAATTCAACATCAACAATCTATCTCCTCAGCCTTTACTTAACTCTGAAAGCTAAAGATAATAAGTCACATGCATTTCATGTAAATAGATTTCAGAACAGAATAACCTGTAAAAGTAAGCTTTTTTAGGCTGATATTCACAACTCTCACAGAATTTTCATTCTTCTAGATTAAAGGAAAGGAATTTGGGTTAATAAATGTGTGTGTGACACTTATATTGGGAGATCTGTGATTACTCTGTGCTTTATTTACTTTTACCTGGATGGATACCTCCTACACAAGTGACTGCCTCTGAGGAACTCTGGCTGAGGCAGCAGCTTCCCTCACAACTCAGGGGTTAGTCAGCAGAGATTAGTTAAGAATCTGCCAAGACAATGCTCAAAGATAAGTAGCCTGGATTGCAGAAGCTCTCTTCTCATGTAAACTTTTAATAAGTTCCACTGGTTATGACCTTGGGCAAACTTCAACAACCCCAGAGAACTAGAAGTGTAAAGTGATTCCTATGGTTTTTGTATCTCTAGATGCTTTTGTGGGTTCAGGAAAAAAAAAAAAAGTCTATGGGGAAGAAGATGTAGAAATCATGCTTGCTGCTGCTCATGTACTCTCACCCTTCTGACCTCTAAAAGTTGCTGCATGAAGAAGTAGGGAGTTATTGGAGGCAGGAACATGACCAAGAAAATAAATCTGCAAGGTCTTTGCTGACCACTATTTATTCATATCCACCATGAAGCCTGCCAATCATAAAAATATTTCATGATCCAATCCCATTCATTTCTAAAAAAGATGATGAATGGGCTTACTTCAACATAAGATGAAAGCTCAGAGAAAATTTTGATGTTGATGTCTACTAGACGGAGCAGAAATAATTAATGTTACTTACAGGAGTGTGATTTATCAAGGATGACATAGCACTTGGGCCTCTGTGAACTAAGTGATGACAATTACAACTACATCAAAATTTTGACAACTGATTTTGAAGCACTATATTGAATAAAGTAATCTTCTTTATAATAATTAGACAATTAAGGTCTTTAAGAGAAAGCATATTATTATTTCAATAGTATTTCAGTGCTTGAGCAATTTTTTATAGGAAAATGAAAACTATCATGATTTAAAGTGCCATATGCCCAGAAACTCTATAGGTAAGACTGATTCTTAAACAAAATAGATATAGCTCAATATTTTCATTTCAAATTGTTTTGTTGATCTGTTGGTGGAGCTGAAGTATGATGTTCAATAAAATAATATTTTCTCTTTCTAACATGGAGAAGTTTCACCTAGAAAAATGTTGAGTTTGAAAATATAATATCAAATATATTCCTCTCAAAATTTCATTTATTGTTTCCATGTACTTATGTGTCATGTGTTTTCATTGTCCTCATCTCCTAGATAATAACAGTTCAGAAATTTAAACATGCATGTTTCTGTCCATTTATCACACAAAATTTGTTTTAAAATACTGTGATGAATTTGAAATGGTTAGAGCTATATAATTTTATCTTAATTGTCTTTAGATAGATTTTAGGCAATCTGCAAGTAATCTGAAAACCAGTAAAATTTTAGGGCAGAAACAAACAAACAAAAAAACTTAAAAGTGTTACATCAAAAAATGCTCTTAAATGTTTAATCTCAACATTGAGCATATTAACAAATGGCACTGAAACAAATGAGTACAATTAGTGTTAATACTTAACATGGTTTGCTTTCCTTGTGAAAATTAACAACTAGAAGTGCTATTTAATCAGAAATGTCTTCTCTTACCTTAACAGTAACTGTATCAGAGACTTCTAAATCATAATAGATCTTTCCCAATGTCATAGATTTTGTAACTAAGAAGTTACAAAATCTTTTAATTTTAAAGCAAACAACAAAAAATGCATTCTATCTACCTTGGATTGCTTTAAATTTGTTAATATTGACTCAATATTTGAAGAAATAAGCATTTCTGGAAGATTAAATAAATATTAACAGTACAATCCTTTTAATTAGCAAAATACTGCTAACATCTCAAGGATTTCTGTTAATAATAATATTAATATAGAAGTATTCATAGGAAATTATAAAAACTTTGGCATAGAACCAAAAATGTAGTTTTATATCCTCTTCCTGTCCTACTGTTATTTCACAGAATCAAGACACATGCATACTTATTTCTTATAAATTTCTTATGGCTAATAGTGTGTGATTCAGCTCTAGAATTGTGTTTCTTAAAGCACCTCAACATAATGAACTTTTAATATATTTTAGAAAGGTTTTAGCAAGAAATATTTCACTTTACAGGTTTTCCTTCTTTTAGTGAACCCAAATTATTAGAACCTGAAATTTGAACAGTTTATTAATGTTGTATTCTAGCGGGGCTCTCCCTGGTGGTGCAAAGGGTTAAAGCACTGCACTATGAAGCTCTACAAAGCCACTGCAGCACAAGTTCAATCCTTAACCAGGGAGCTGACCCACATGGCGTGGCAGACCTCTCCTGACCTGCCTGTTGCTACTCTCAGCAGTGTACTTTGTCACTCTGCCTGTTCTGCTCCCCATTCTGTCTCTGGTGAATCCTCTCACCCACCACACCTCTGGCCTGTACCCCAGTTCTGTAACATAAATAAATAAATCTTTAAAAGAAAAACATTTATTCTAGTATGGACCACCATTTAATACTTAGTGTTTTTTTCACCTTCCAAAAAGTCCTACTACTGGACCACCTATCTGTGCTGTGTTTTTCGAAATCTTAGTGATATTCAACATGATTAATAAAGTAACTCTCCTGTTTGTCATCCATACACCAACATGGCTTTTATCAGAGAGTAAAACTAAGTACGGTGCTCTGTCTTCACTTTCTCTGACTGGCAACACTGTGATTTCATTCATGTGTGAAGTATTTTTAAATCTAATTATTCTTACAACCAGTTAGGAGAAAGGGTCATTATTCTAGCTCATTAGCTGTTTAATTGGAAGGCATAACAGTGAATCTGTGTTTTGACTCTCTAATTTAAATAGTCAGTACTGCCGGGAAAGAGGAATCATGTCACACCATGACGCCAAGAACCCTGAACAACATGTGCACTTCTTTCTCTCCTTCCTTGATTCCTATGGCATCCTAGAAGTATTCATGCAACATCTGACATCTGTACGTAAGATTCAACATTAAAATTTACTTTCCTCTTACTTCCTTAACATGTCCAAACAAGACAAGTGTTACATGTATGCACATACACCAAGACAAGCTGTTTGCACCTTCTTGTTTTCAGAGCAAGAAATTAGTTAAGATGAATGGTGAAACATCAAGAAGTATTTAATCAAAAGTATTAACATAAGCATTTGACATAAGGGCAGCATTGACTTCTTTTTCACTTACTGCAGTCTACATATATATGTATTCACCTTTATATACCATGAGAGAAGCTTCACTCAGTGACTGAGCAATAGTGAGGTTTACACTGTCTTAGTATAGAGACACATAGTGGAAAAGTCAACCAAACAAAGGTAATGGACATATATCATAGCACTAGCAGGAAAAACAATCCTGCAGCATCCAAACAATGTTTATTGAAGACCATAACTCTGTGCTAGAAACTCACTACAAAGATGACTCGCACCACCCATCAATGCCTGTAAGTGAGTCATTACATAATGGCATTTTTTCCTATCCCTGTTGTACCAAGTGACCATGAAGTTTATGGTTAAAAATATCAAAAAAAAAAAAATCCTCTTACAGTTCTGTAGATCAAAAATCTGACATGAATCTTATTGGATTAAGATCAAGGTGTTTGCAGCATGCTTTCCTTTACTTAGGGTCTATGGGACAATGTTTCTTGCTGTTAGCTGTTTACTTTTTTCCTTCTTCATGATCTCCATGGGCCATCTTCAAGACCAGTTAGAGCTAGTGAATACTTTCTCAATTAGAAGTATGCTGACTTTGTAACAGGGTAATCACCTGAAAAGGGGATTTTTCTTGTAGGGCAAGATCCCTGCCCCACTCTAAGGAAGGATGGAAGTGGGCAGGGAGGTGAAGTTAAAAAAGATGGGAAGGAGGACTCAGAAAAAGCCAAAAGAGATGGGAAGCAAGAGGTACATGGAACAGAGAGACATGTGAAGAAGCCACACTTACTTCTCAGCCCTGGGTTTGTACAAAGGATTTGGAGGACAAGGCAGGAAACACTTGAAAGAGACAAAGACATGTGTGAGTGACCTGCAGAGAGGCTGAAAATGGCAGCCTTTACCTTGAGTTGGGTTTTGATTTTGCTCTTTACCTTCTACACATACCTAGCTCCTTTCTGCACCTTTCCTGAGCAATAGTGAGGTTTACACTGTCTTAGTATAGAGACACAGCAGAAAATGTCTTTGACTTGTGAAGACTTTTGACCTCAGTGGCCCAGTTTTGGTGCAGCCCCATGTGGTTGGGCACGTACCCATGAGGACATGGGTAACTTGGGGTGATTCTCGGGGAAACTTCTAAACTATATTCTTTCTTTTCTCTATCATACATTAATTGTATTAAAGTACCTTTCCATTGATGGTCATACACACCAGAGTATATTTTGTCTTGATGTGGTAGATGACAGAACCCATTTAGAATGTTCATGTTTGTGGCTCTGGGGTGCTCCTCATCCTGCCCTCTAACTACTTCTGTATACACATTTCCCTCTGACTCTACTTCTTCCATGGCTAAGTACACATATAATTATGTTGGTCTATCCCAATAATCCAGGAGATTTCTCTATTTTCAGATGAACTAATTAGCATTTGTAATTACAACTTTAACCTCATCCCTGTGCAAAATAGCATAAGATATTTATAGATCCCAGACATGTGTATACCCTTGGGGAAATGGTATGTATTCTGACTATCACAAACTACTATTTGGCTCCCAAAGGTTCACATTTATTCAAAATGCAAAATAAAATCATCCTACTCCAAATATTCAACACATTACAAAGTATCAAATGAAAGTCAAAAATCTTATCTAAACCTCATTGGTTCAAAATTATCTAAATTAGGTATTTGTGAGATACAGGCATGATCCATCTCTGGTAAAACTATTCTCTATATGTGAATCTATGAAAGTCAAAAAGCTTGTCATTTACTCTCAAATTATAATGTTCATACAGACATAAGGAGCAATTCAGATATTCTGGTTCAAAAAGGCTAAAGATGGTAGGGAAAAAAGTCACTGATCCAAAGCAGTTTCAAAATCCATCCAGGCAATCTCCACTTGCCTTTTTTAAAATGTTTAGCTGCTGGTTTACTATTTTCACAGTATTATTTATACAAAAGGCAAAATCAGAAAGGTCCAGTTTCTATATACAAGATATTCAAATTTTACTAGCACTTATTTTATAAATTAAATTAAATAACATTTTATTTTAGTTGTGCTAGGTTATGATCTTGGTGTTCAACCATAATGAAATAATTAATACTGTGTGGAATTCATGTTATTTTTTTTTAAGATTTATTTATTCGTACAGAACTGGGGTACAGGCCAGAGATGCAGAGGGTGAGAGGATTCACTAGAGACAGAGCAGGGAGCAGAACAGGCAAATCAATTAAGTACACTGCTGAGGGGAGCAGCGGGCAGGTCAGGAGAGTTCTGCCTCGCCATGTGGTCTCCTCTGGGGCAGGCGGGGATCGAACTCATGCGGAAGTGGCTTAAGCTTCTTTGTGCTGTGCTTTAACCCGCTGTGCCACCAGGGAGGGCCCAGGATTCATGTTATTTTTACAGGAAAGTTCAATGATCTGAAAATATATTTGTGAGGGAAATCTGGATGAGAAAATCAAAATAATTTAAGTACTTTTGATCCTTGTACAACATGGGTTTGATTTGCTTTTAGGGCTTAAGCATAATCTTCTGTGTCTCACAACTCTAAATTCTGGTCTCCACTCTTAGAGTCATCCTTGATTTTTCTAAACCTAGCCCATATTTACAGCTGAGTAGCTTGGTCTGTCTGTTCCCTACCTAGAGCATTTTGGTAGTTCAAAAGCTTTCTTTCATTTTGTGTTCTTTACCTGTTCCAATCCAAGCCAGCAGTTATTCTGGCAGTATCAAATTCTCAAGCTATGGGTTCTTACATGCAATATGGAAATCCAATCTAGTAAACAAGAAACCACCGCATTGTATTCTCCTAGACATTTCCCTGACTAATAATGGGGTCTCTAGGAATGTCTGGGGATGGGATCAATGTACTACATACTTAGCATCTTCAAAGAACCTTTGCTATTTGAGTAAACTAATGATTCAGAAACCATTGAGATTTTTTTTTGTTTATTTTGTTCTGTTTATGTAATAGTTATTTGGTTTGTGTCTCTCCTCTCACATTTTACTATAAACAGCAAGAAGGAAACCAAAACTCACATTCTGCACTTCATTTGGATATTTCATTTAAATACCCAAGTTCATTACTTACACATTTTTCCCCCTATGTTACTGTATAACACAATTCTTCTAAGACTCTGGCATTATAGATATGGATTCCCTTTCCTCCAGGTTACAGTAACACATTTTTCATTTCTTCTGTTCCTTCAGAATCAGTGCCTGTAACATCCATATTTTCCCTAACAGACTACTTGTGATGATTTAGTTATTCTCTAAATTAATATATGGTTTCTGCCATGCTCCTTACTTCCCTCTCAATATTTGCTAGCAGAGTTGTTAACATCCATCTATCTATCTAGTCTTTTTAAAAGAGATTCTCAACATTTCCCATGCCTCTGCCCTTTGTCCAAATAAAAGTCATTTCAAAATTTAGGAATTTCATACAATAATATACTATCTATAACCATTAAAAACTGTATTAGTTTCTTATTACTGCTATAAAGTTTATCACAAACAAGTAGCTTAAAGCGTCACAATACATTTTATATTTTAGCAGATGAGAAATCTGGCATAGATTTCATTCTACTAAGATCAAAGTATCAGCCAAGAGGGCTGAATTTCCTTTCTGGAACCTTGAGGGAAATATCCTTTTTTTTTTTTTTTTACCTTTTTCATATTCTACAATCTGCCTGCATATTTTGGCTTATGGATCATTTTATCTTCAAAGTCAGCAATGGTAGATTGAATATCTCTTTTATCACTTCTTGGAAATTTTCCTTCTGTCCTCACTTCTGACTCTTTTCTACTACCTTTCACCCGCTTCCATATATACAGACCTTTATGATTGCATGGAAGCCACCCATCTTATAAATAAGTGTCCCCTTATGTAAAATTCATTACTTGGGCCCTATCTGGTGGCACACCAGTTTAGGACGCAGCACTGCAAACTAGCTGCAGCTGCTTCAATATCCAGCCCTGGAGGTGACCAACATGGTGTGGCAGACCTCTCCTGACATGCCTGCTGCTCCCCTTAGTAATGTACTTCATTGATCTGCCTGTGCTGCTCCCCACTCTATCTTTGGTGAATCCTCTCACCGCCCCTGTCACTCCGGCCTACTCCCCAGTTCTGTATGTCTAAATAAAAAAAAAAAATTTACTTAACCCCATCTGCAAAGAATGTGTTGTGATATATATAGATAGAAATATATACACACGTACATGCACATATACATGTATGTGTATATACATATATGCATATATGCATATATATGCGTGTATATATGCACATATATACACACACACACACTTTATTTCTGGTCGAAAGATGCAAATAAATTCAGAGGGAGCATTATTCTGCCTATCACAGCAGGATGATAAATATTATAACTAAGATTTTATTCAAAAACTAGATTATCCAAATTCAGTGATTTTTCTACTTTATGTACTTATCTCTAATTTAAGAACCATGTGTCCTTTGAAAAGGAATAGAATATAGCTTTAAAAACATGCTAAATATGTTCTTCAATTCAGACCTGAGAAAGCACAGTGGAAAACATATCTCCTTGTTCATCACGTTGAAAAGCACCAAAGGACTATACCCTGTAATTTTTCCTTGTCTATATTTAAATATTTAATTACCTTTTTTGTTAATCTATGTTTCCATCATTAAAGATGTAGTACTCAATTTTGGGAATGAAAGGACACCCCCTTTTCCTACCTGTATGGTATCTGATGGTATGGTATTCACCAGTAAATATCTCCATTTTACCTCTTTTTTTTTTTTTAAAGATTCATATATATATATATAAATACAGGCCAGAGGTGCAGGGACAGTGAGAGGACTCACCAAAGACAGTGTAGGGAGCAGAACAGGAAGATTGAGAAAGTACACTGATAAGAGGAACAGTGGGCGGTTCAGGAGAGGTCAGCCATGCCAGGTGGGTCACCTCCCTGTCTGAAGCACTTGTGCTGAAACGCTGAGGCTAGCTAGCTTCATAGTGCTGAGCTTTAACCCCGTTGGGCCACAGGAGTGGGCCCAGACCTCTTTTAAACACAGAATATTGAAACAGTTCCTGGAGATGTTCAAAACTTAAGATCTAATATAGATCTTTTTGGCAATGTGTTTAAAATTTCATAAACTAACTCTAAATTAAAGGGAAAAAAAAACCTTCTATTTGGAAATAACACATTTCACTATTTAACACTACCTGTGTATATCTTATGGTATACTCTACTGTCTGTAGACAGTATATATACCTGTGTATATAGGTATACACAGTATATATACTGTCTATAGACAGGTATATATACTGTGTATATCTTATGGTATACTCTTATGGTATACTGACTGTAGAGTAGAGAAAGGACATACAATCAATTAAAGTGGAAATGTTCTGCTTATTAGCAGTTGAGACACTGTTTCCTGGAATACTCTGCTCAGGATCATGGTGCCCATCTTGACTGATAATTTGCTCTCATGGGAAAATTTTTTACAACTCAATTCCACTCCTTTTTCTAAAATGTTTGGATCCTATGTAGTACTATGAAATGCTATCTAAGTTTCTATTTTTTGATGGTATGCATTTCAAAATTGTAACTGTCACTTTATGGTAGAGATGACATATAGTCTTTTACATTGATTTCACTTTTTTATGTTTGAATCTCATGACTATAATAGAATAGGCAGAATCTGACATTCCATTGTAGACAGTATTTTTGTCATCATAGAGTATAAATAAATAGGGGAGTTACTGAGTTTGGAACAAGACCAGGTGACTTGAAAGATGTGGCACTATCAAATTTAAAGTGGATATTTTTTATAGGCCAGTATTCCTTCATTTCCCACTGAATTATGTTTTCTTTGATAGCCTATGCATGGGTTAGCTATTCATTTATATTTGCCATCATTGTCTTGTTCATTTTCCTGTCACAGTGATAACAATTTTTCACATCTTTCCTTGATTTATTTCTCTCCTTGGCATCAGTTAGCAGATTTCTCAGTATGATGCATATGTAAGTTCTTGAAAGACAAGCACTATATCAGACTCCTTGTAATAATACAGTCCAAAACAGAGCTGTATTAGACCCTTTAGAGTGCTAAACATATTAAATGATGTCATCTAATTTTGGAAGCTTACCCCACTTTTCACTTCCCAGCAAATGACAATAGTCTGCTAATGCTCTATGTTTTATTATAATTTATTTAAATCATTTATATTACTTTCCTATCAAAAGATTGATAGGAGTTCCACAGGGTGGGATTTTAATCCACTCTTGAAATTACAGTATCTGAGTAACAATGTTTGAAGAAATACTTAATGAATGAATATGTAAATGAGAAAATGGTCCACTTCTCCCTCTGTCTCCTTCCTTCCTGCACCCCTCCTTTTTTCTGTATCTTTAGATATTAAGTAAAAATCATGAGGATATGTCTGATGCAAGTCACTTTGTGAAATTTGCTTGCATTTTTATGTGTGTGTTTGTAGTGTGTACAGACACTCCTACATGTATTTAATATTTTGTATAGTTATCAATTAAAACTTTAAATGGTCTGGACAAAATTATACTGCAATTTCAAACATCACTGGTAAAAGTAGTTTATAGAGGAATTCACCACTGTAAATTCTCCTTTGTTACATTTCAAATCATAGTGTAGTCCTCTTGATTTGAGTATGAAACAAGCATAACAAAGCATTGATGAAAATCATATTTATACTCTTGGCAAGAGAGTCCCTCTGCCTTATACACTAAGGACTGTGATGATGATTTCAGAATTGGTTTGTCTGAAAATACCCAATAACTTCTCCTATTCCACACCCACCCTGAACCTTAGTAACTATCATCACCTCTTACTCTGACAATCCATCTATCTCATGATTGACTCAACACTGATTATGGCCTGTTGTTGTAAATTTGATCCTGTAAACTCATGTTTGTATAGGCTAATGTCTCCATTACAAAAAAAAAAAAAGACTTTGATAAAGACATAATAAATCTCATGTCAATTTATATATGTGTAAAGTAGCTGTATGTGAATTCTTGCCTTTAAAAATGGACAGGTTAAAAAAGAATGATAAAGAATTATATATGATAGAATACTTGTGGGTAGAAACATTTATATATCTTAAAAGATTAGTATTTTGCAATCATGTCTCTTTTGCTAATCAACATGTTTATTTCACAGTGCTTTATAAAACAATTTGTGCAGTAATTAAATGTCTAACAGGGATTTTTATGACTGTTTGCTGAACACAAATGTAGTATAGCTTAGTAGTTTGGAGTTATTAAGTGAATCATCATAATTTAATGTTTTAAATAAAACAAATTATAGACCTCTTCTTAGCATTGCATGATGCTAAGAAGAATTTATGAACTTCACATCTAACAGATTGCACAGTCCCAACAACCCATTTGCAAACACATCAATAAAACTTCTTATTTCAGTTTTCTCTGTAAGGCAAATGGTGTGCAGTAAGTAGAAATAAAAGGCAAAATTGATTTTCATGTAAGAGGGAATGGGAAGAGAGGAACTAATATTTATTGAGCACCTACTACATGTCAGTCACTATGTTCGATATCTATGTGCTCTCTTTTAAATCATACCTTAACCCATAAAAAGGCAGTTTATCCACATTTTATAGATAACGAACCTGAGGCTTACAGATGAGGTTAAATTACTTGTCCCAAGTTTTCTTGACTTTGTCAAATAACATTTGGCAACAGGGTTCTAACACAAATCATCATTTCCCTTCCACAAATACTTCTCAAATTTTCTTGCACTCTTGTATTTTTGTTTCATACAAAGCCCCCTAGCACCCTGATTGTATTCTATGTTAGCAACAGTATCATAATCACAGTATCTCACAATCAATGAGAGCCCACTGTGGTCCAGTCTTCTTTTCATCCCATGCTCAAATACTCCCATTTTAGAAGGGATCAACCTAACGTTTAATCAATATGTTGACTGGGATTCCATTTATCCTTTCTGAAACCAGGAAAACAGGTCTTTTTCCTGACAAGTAGTGGAATTCACATAGTAAGTTAAGAACAAATCAAAATTCTGCTAGAAGTTATCATACAAGATATCTGCTCTAGGTACTCCATGGTGGTGCAATGGGTTAAATCATAGCACTATGAAGCTATCTGCAACCACTACAGCACCAGTTTGATCCCAGGCCAGGGAAGTGAACCACCTAGCATAACAGATCTATCCTCCCTTGCCCACTGCACCCTCAGCAGTATATTTCAGTAGATCTGCCTGTTCTGTTCCCTGCTATGTCCTGGTGAATGTTCTCACCCACCTCCCCACCTCTGTCCTGTGCCCCCAGTTCCTCTATGCATAAATAAGTGCATCTTTAAAAGATATATCTACTCTAATTTACCTCAAATTCTGCAAACATAACCTCTAGCACTTGTACAGATACCCTCTTATTTTGTTTTTCACTAAATCACTTTTACTTTACAGAAAAGTAAACTGAGACTGGTGAAGTCAGCTAACTCACCGTTATGAGACTGCCAAGAATAGAAATCAGGTTTTTCACACATTTAATGGGATGGACAGTGGGAGGTAATTAGAAAAAGTTCTTGAAGCAACTCTACATTTACTAATTTTATAATAGTCAATGTGGTATATTTATTGCAACTACCATGTTTCTACTATCTTAAATTATTGTGACAATTTTTAACTTTTTTGTAGTCAACTATTACACTAATAAGCTCAAAATTGTATTATACATAATTATATCTGTATACAAACACAACTATTATATAATTATCATCTATGTATCTACCCTTCTTTTTCTTGAAACTTTCACTTTTTAACCAGTGTCATTAAATCTATGCTGTCATTTCTTTGGATTTTCTTAATAAAAAAACAATGTTCTAACAAATGTACTAATGGAAAGAAAACTTGTACTTCATGTTCACTGAAGCATTCTTCATAATAGCAAAACTATATAAATAATCTAAATACACAAAAACAGTAAGTGGATCAAGAAGATTTAGCACATACACACAATGCACTGCTACTTGACAATCAAAACAGATAAACTCATGCCATTTTTGGCAACATAGGTGAAGCTGGAGGGGATTATGATATGTGAAACCATTCATAAAGGGAAAGATAAATAACAGATAGTATCACTTATATGTGGAATATAGGTAAACACAGAAATGAGTCCGTTAAAGCCAAACTCAAAACTAAACTTTGAAAGCAGACCACAGAACTGAGACACTCAAGAGTGGAGGGGAAGTAGGAAAGGCAAGCAAAGGTAGGGAAAGAGAATAGTGGACTATGGCAGTAGCTTAGCGTGTACTTTGATGGGGAGGTTTTAGGATAACAGTACAAGAAGGGAGGATCTTATACTTCCAAAATATAAACAATAATGTAAACCAATAATACCTCAATAAATAATAGTAGTAATGCTATATGGTTGCAAATTAGTTGCTTTTGCTTATATTGGTTCACAAGCTAATGGTGAAGTTGAATTCAAGGGTTGAAAACTTAAAAATCAAAGGAAGGATAATGTTTAGATTTCTGTGACAATTACATGAAATTCAAATTTCATCAACCATAATTAACATTTAATTCTAAAGCCATACCTACTCATTTATTTGTTGTCTGTGGCTACTGTAGTATTACAATGGCAGAGAGAGTAGGTGTGACTCTGTGACCCACAAGCACTAAAATATCTATTACCTGGTACCTCATACAAATGTTTGTAATTGCTGTTCTAGGCTGTCTTCTCATGTCTCACCTCCCTACAGAAATCATACTAAAGCTCAGCTCACCAGTGACAAAATCAACAACTTTCTGTCTGCAGGAATGTGGGCCCTTAGAAAGATGGCCAACCAGACAGCTCCAGAATCACAGTTCGAGAATGCTCCATCACAATGTGCTGACATGGAGTTCACTTTCTTCTCCCCAAATGTTATCCTATTCCTGTTTATTCATAGGACAGAGTAGAGTATACCAGTCTATTCAATCACCCAGACCAAAGACCTAAGCATCATTGATTCTTTCATTTTCCTCCATCTTCCCCTACTAAGTAAAGGAAAGTTAAGACTCCATTCCTATCTTCCCTTCAACTATGTTCTGTAACATGCATATCAGTATCACTTTAGGTGATCATCAGGCATTACCTGCATTAAATTAAATTAACTATTACTAGTGAAGTTTCTTCACTTGCTTCACCTGCTTTATTCTCTCCCCTGATCAGGGACTGGCAAAATGCAATTTCCATCATGTCACCATTTTGTTTATAAACTTTCAGTGACTTGCTAAAATTAATTTCTATATAAAATCCATCTAGTGCTTGCCATTTCACATAAACTTACTCCCAGATTGATACAGTATTATGAATGAACTATATTTCTTAAAACTTATTTTCTTTAAAAACAATCTAAGTTCTGGGCCCTCCTCTGGTGGCACAGCTGGTGAAAGAAGAAGAACTATATCTCTTAAAACTTATTTTCTTTAAAAACAATCTAAGTTCTGGGCCCTCCTCTGGTGGCGCAGCTGGTGAAAGAAGAAGATAAAGACACTTCAGCATAAGTTCAATCCCCACCCCAGAGATGATCCATATGGCAAGGCAGACCTCTCCTGATCCACCTGCTGCTCCCCTCAGCAGTGTACTTTGTAAGTCTGCCTGTTCTTCTCCCCACTCTGTCTCTGGTGAATCCTCTTACCACCCCTGCACCTCTGGCCTGTACCTCAGTTCTGTATGCATAAAAATTAAATACATTTTTTTTTAATAATCTAAGGTCCACAATCTACTCAAATGTTCAATCCAGATTCCAATTACTCCTTGACCCTCCAAGCCTTAAATGATTGTTTTAATGTGTTCTCTGTGTTATTTTGCTCTGTTATCTATTCACTAAAACATATTATCCCATGAGGGCAAAGATTAAGCAGTTGGTATTCTTTATTATAGCATACCCAAATCTATAAAAAGATCTGACACAAAGGGTTGTTAATAAATATGTGCGGATAGAATTGAGTAAAGGTGACACATATGCCAAAATAAAAAAAAAATGTACTTGAAATAAATTTTTAGGAGCAAAACAAAAATCTCTGTACCTTCAATTTATTTCGATGAGGAAGAAAATTAGCATGAAGTTATTTTGCTGTTATTTTGTCTGAGAAAATACTCTAGATTCAGATGAACTAATAATGATAATTTTAGGCACAGCAGAAAATATTATTTCCCTAGGAAGTCATCTAAAACTGAGAGACATCTATAATCTTAGTGTCAGATATAAAAAATTGTTATCCCTGTTATTACACAAATCTATTTTATTGTTTTTTATAAAATAAGCATTAACAGGACTATGTCTACATATGTAAAATAGATGCATTGAAGGGAAAGCTTTTGACTCCTTAGAAAATACAATCTCTTTTTTACTAAAATTAGTGAGATGTGCATGCTTATGAATCCAGGTATACCAATGTTAACATGGCTTATAAACTGGAGAGATTAACTGTGAAATACTTAATAACAAAGTAACTTATGTAAAAAACTTATCTAAAACTACCATGCATGAGTGGGAATTCACCAATAAAATGTGAAATTACAGTGTTAACTATCCATATTTATTATCTGATAACCATATGTTCAACAACTGTATTTCTTTTTTCTCCACATTCCATTACCAAATTTACTTGACTATCCTTCATGAATGGAAACTGCATCTTTATTTAAGATCACATCTTACTCTTTTATAATCAGTCATTGTCTGCATTTAGTTATTGAATGAATTTAGATTCATTTCATATACTTTTATATAAATTATTTTTTTTTAAGATTTATTTATTTGTACATACAGAACTGGGGTACAGGCCAGAGGCTGAGGGGTGGTGAGAGGCTTCACCAGAGACAGTGGGGAGCAGAACAGGCAAATCGACTAAGCACACTGCTGAGGGGAGCAGCGGGCGGGTCAGGAGAGGTCTGCCACGCCATGTGTTACCTCCCGGGCAGGCGGGAATCGAACTCATGCGGAAGTGGCTTTAGCTTCTCAGTGCAGTGCTTTAACCCGCTGCGCCACCACGGAGGGCCTTTATATAAATTATTTTGTTGTTTATCATAAATAAGTACTGAAGCCTCAGTTATTTATTAATCTGGCTGTCTGCTATCTGTCTGTCTGTCTATCTGTCTATTTATCTAATAAGGTAGAAATTGTAGAACACTTTGGATCATGGCATGGTCATCTGAATACCCACATTTGACATGTTTAATTTGACAGACAAGAATGCAGGTTATTTCAGAGAGAATTAGGGCAAGAAATAGTGAAAGGCCTTTCAGGAGTTGTGCAAATTTTGTTCTCCTTTAGGACCACAGTAATATATATACCCACTCTCCACTTTCTTGCCTTCTATAGCCAGATTCTATCCATTATGATTTCCTGTTTCATTTTCCATCTCTCTTTGTTTCCTGTAATAATGCATTCACTCCACATGCTTGCCGAAAGTACATCTATCATAAAACACTGTAGTCCCACTCTTCTTCATTCTTGCTACTCTTTTCTCGCCCTCCTTTACTGACAAATTTTCAAGTAAGAAGGTTTATCATCTCTGCTGGTAGTCTATTACTTCTCATTTATAAATATCTTGAAATGCAATCTGTTGCCCCATTATTTTACTGAAATCTCTCCCCTTCCTATCAGCAAATTATTACTCTAAGACTAATTACCTTTTTTTTTTTTTTTTTAGTTATCTAATTCTATGTTTCCCAGCTTTTCATTTTGGGTTTTCCTTCTACATCCAGTCTTATTTCTTACTGCTTTCTTCCTCTCTTTTTTTTTTCCATTTCCCTTTTCTCTCAATGTTTCCCTAGTTATCAAATTTACACAATTTTATCATCACCCCCCATATTTTTTTTTTTTCTCTTGAAGGTAGAAGCATTCTCTTGCTGAACACTGACTTCTTTAGAATGATTCCCATATCTTACTTCCACCATGCTTTCTTTGTATTTGGCGTTTCCTTGCTGCCTTGCATTCATGAGTAAATGTTCTGCAAGAATAGCACCTTCAAAATGTTTCCTCTGATTATCATCATTTTCCTCAGCTGTCTCCATACTTATGTTCCTCCCACCCACCCAATCTCAAGGTCTCAAGATTATCTTAGCATACTTTTTTCTGCTCTTGAATTACTTACATTCATCAGGTTGTCAAATAATACTTTTTATTCTAAAACATAATTTATGCTTGACACTCCCTGTCTTATCTCATAAGAACTACAGTGTTTTAGGATAACATCATTACATTCCAGTAACACTGAAATTACCTTCTTCCTCTAGCCTTTCCTCCTATTACCATGTTGTACACCATTTTGAGATTCATTACCCTAAATTATAATTCTTGTCATGTCAGTATCCATTCTACCGTAGCTTATTCATACCTGGTAGTGATAATTTCAAATAAAGTATTTCCTACAACATTTCATACATCTGGGTATTATATTTTACCTTTATATATTTATTAACATCCAGCAGATTACTCCACATATTTTAAGCATGCTATAGACAATGGAAGTTTTCTGGATTACTTGAAAATATTAAATTCTGCTATAGAGGACACAAAAGCAAAATGGTGGTTGACAAGAGATTTAAGAGGTATCAGCAAAACCTATAGGAATGGTAGGCACCATAATCAAAAACAAGAACTCTGTATGTGAGAAAAAGGTGGAATTAAATACACCTTATTACAAGAATACACAATGAAGAAATCTATCAATAGAAGATAAGGCAAACAAAGATAGAATAAATTTAAAAACATGATGGGTATACATATGGATATAAGAAATGGAAGGAGCAAGTCTGCATTATGTAATCTCCAGACTTATGTGTCACATCTAAGTCAGTCATCCATTGGTAATACAGGGTGTAGCCAAAAAGAATATAAGATACATATGATCAATTGCCCACTCTTTCTCTTTCAGTGTTGCACAGGGGGTCACTGCTGCAGTTCTCTCACCTCAGAAAGGGTGTATTTGTCAGTTTACTAATGAGGATTTTTCTCTGGAGAATATCTTATAATTTAAGAGGCTTTCTTTTTGCTACTTAAGGAGATCTTGTGCTCACTCTCTCCTGTAACATCTCCCTTCATGTTAATCAGGAAGCTTACTAAAACTGAGGATTTACCGTAGGGAAGTTCAGGGCAAAGCAGAAAACAGCTTGTCTTTTCAATCACCATCAAAACTCATGAGAATCAACTGGTAAGCCCATAGGGGCTTGACTAAGAAAATTGTCTGAATCAAATTTCAGGGATTCTAGCCTCTAGCTACTGCTCTGTAGGCTTCAATTAAGAGTTTAATTCTCTACTCACTGCTGTAAATCATAGCTGGCCACAGAAAGGCATTCTTAACCACTGCCCCCTCCCACATAATCACCCTGAAGCAATAACATTTCACAGCTTGGACATAAAGTACTGACAGGCTTTTGCAATAAAATGTGACCTTTACTGCTAAAAAATGTTTTACGACATCTGACAATCCATTTCCTTAATAGGAAGATATATACGCACTTGACAAATTAAAATACTGTAAACAATTTAATTTAGTTGAAGATATAAGGTACAATATGTTCCAAATAAGGAAAATTTATTTTATATCTAGCTACATTTTAAAATAATAGTTTTTTTTTTTTTTTTTTGAGGAAAAGGAACCATTTTCACCAGATCTTTGATGGGAACACAAACTAGACTTATCAATTTAGAAAGACTATCTGAATGTCTGTAGAAATATCCAGGAATTTAGAATACTTGAATCTTAATATCCCTTTTACTAAGAGTACTTTGAGGAAAAAGCAACATAAGAGAAAATACCTGTAAGTACAATAGACTTTCACAGGATAGCTTTAATTCATCCATCTCATACTTTATAGGACATTCAAGTGTGCATTAAAATCACAGAACACTAAGTTCCAAATCAAAGGAAGATGAGAAAGAGTCCTAGAAAACTCTACAAAACTAGTTTTACCTTCTTCTTTAAAGCTGAACAAGAGAACATTCAGTAGTAAGGATTTTTGCTGGACTTCAACACATGAATGCTAATCAAAGGGATTTAGAAATCGCCAGGAAGGTCTTTGTAATATTTCTTCTCTTACTATTTATAAGCACTACTTCCAAAAATATTTTTAAAAATTATCAGGTCATGAAAATAACATGTATCATTAAGAAATACCCTGAATGTGCATCTGTGCCTGCAACTTTCGAGCATGTTCATACAACATCATTGAGGCAACATGTTATAGAAATAGAAACATGTAGAGATCTGATGTAGAAAAGACTAAAATTCCATAGAGGGTTCTTATACTTGCTCACCAGTGATAGGATTCATGTTGCTACATTAAAACTATTAAGGCAATATGTAGCATCATTTATGTTTCTACCCCAGAGTCACTTGAGTTAAAAATAGAGACAAGTTTATTATGTAATCTGTTCACATTTAGCAACAACATAGATATCTGCTCAGTTTTGGCCTGGAGTAATCTTGAAATTAACTTGATCTATGAGTGACTTGAGGCAACTTGAACCTATTCTTACAAGGAGCTAGAACTCAAACATTTTCTAAAAATAACAGAGAAGTTGAGAAATCATTCATTCACTGATGAATATTAGAAAGGGGTACAACTCTTAATTGCATATTGCCAAAATCTAGCACAATTTGGGAACAGAACAAGTATATAGCATATAGATGCTAATGAATTAAATTAATTTCTAGTGGAAAATACATATTTCACTTGCATTTCAGGGGAAGAAGTTTTATGTATGAACACAAATGTCTACTATCAGTATTAGAGCTTCTAGCCATAATAGAAGGTAACCAGCAACATTCTTGTAATTTTCTGTGGGAATTAATATAAGTTAACAGTTGTTACCACTTGTAAGTTCAGAGTCTTTCTGAAGTGCTAACAGACAGTCAGTGACAAAGCCTTCTCTTTAGGGGAGACTGTTGGGGAGTATAGTTTCCTTGGTTCCCTGCAGGATCTCACAATTTTTTCTCTGTAAAGAATTTGTCTCTAGCAATCTCCAATCTATTATATCTGCCCAGAAGGCCTCAGAAATGCTCTGTTGCTGGTGGTTGGTCATAGATTCTAGAACAACTGAATTAGTTTAATGATGAAACTAAAATATGTTTGCCCAAAAGCTCCATTACAAAAAACATATCACTTGAATATTTAAATCACATAATTATCCACTGCTTTGAGTAATACTTTAGAGTACAAAATCACCCCCGAGCTATACATAGTGCTCAATGGGTCCTGAAACACCACTTTTTCTCTTCTGGTAGTGCTCCCACCTGCATGAGTAAAGCTAAACATTATTTTCACCACATATGATCAGAACAAAGGCTGCTCTTTGCTCCCCATTTATAGCCGTGCTTATCTGCCACACACTTCTGATTCATTACAGGTTTAGCCTGGTGATCCCGAAACTCTGAAATTTATGAGACCTGTTATTTCCCATCTCTTTCATTTGGGAAGCTCCCAGACAAAATGTCTTCACCAGCATTTCAGGGTTAGACACTTCCATGTCTTGGCTTATGTTTTATTTCTTAATGAAGGCATTCTCACTCCTTCCCAACTTCATAAGGCCTAATTATCTTTTCACAACCCATCTTATGGTCAAATATATTCAGTTAAATCTTTCATAACAGTTGGAAATCAAAATAATGTTTTTTTTCTCTTCATTTATCAATCATACATCATGGTACTGGCACTATCATCTGTAGTTGATTGAAGTTAAAAATTCAAATTTCAGATTCAGGTTTGGCCCTTAAAAACTATATAATCAAATTGTATTAGTTTAATATCTCTCTTCCCTAGTAACCTCATATGCAGGGTGAGCACAGTAATGTTATCAGACTGCCAGTTTAAATGAGAAATTTTATAAAAATATTTAGCAGTGCTCTTTTATTATTACCTTTAGAAAGTCATATTTATAGTTTCAGAAATCAACACAGTCCTTTAATTATTTATTCCTTTGTAGCTTCAGGACTATCCTTAGCAAATAATTGGGGTATAATACTAATTTTTCTACTAGGGAATATGTATGTGTATGTATGTGTGTGTGTATATATATATATTTATGAAATAGCACAATGATCTATAAGTGTTAACATAGTTTCTATAAATTATAATCTAGATGCTATTGTATAAAATATAATAAATGTTCTATATAGTTTGCAACCTATATAGTGTGATAATCAGGGATACCCCTAAAAAAGTAAATTATTTTTCAATAATACCTACTTTCTAATTCCAATTTAATTCAACACCCATCAATTAAATGATTGTAACATGACTAAAATTCCAAATGTCAACTTATTTAATTAACAGCTAGAACATTATTTTGGCAAAATAGAGAAGTACCACTAGATCCTGAATTAAAGTTGTAAATGGAGAAAAATCTATGTTACTGCAACTATATCATTAAAAGAACTTAAATACATTTTTTTTTTTGCATGAACGATAGTGGAGTGACATCTAGACTGTCTACAAGTACCTACTATGATCTGTATCATATCACATTGTGTGCCATAACTATTTTCTCAGATTAAACTTCTCTGCATATTGTGCTATAGAAATACCTACAAATTTAAAAATTTGGTGAATATCATAGTTAGGGAAGGAGGGCAGCATCTCATCCTGGCACCCAAGGTTTGGTAGAGGGAGGATGAAGCATGTGTCCATGTTGAAGAGTAAAGTTGAATCCCCAAGTCCTGTAAACAAATGGCAAATCAATAGTTTGATAATAAAAATATAAGAACATGAAAAAAAGAAAAGTTTCAGAAGACATTTTTCAAGCAAGATTCCAAATGAGTGGAAATAAGTATTAACTAAGTTCATCTGAAAATGTTCCCTACCTAAAACCCAAACACCCAAAGTACAGTACTGTGTGCCATATCTGACAGTGGAGCACAGATTATTAATTGGGGTGAAAAATGAGTAAAGTAGAAAATTTAGTGTTCAGATACATGAAACTGCTTCAGATATATGATTAAATATTCAGTGAATTAGAGGTATAAAATTTATGCACACATTCCAGAAGAAATAAAATTATTCAAACAGAGAAAAAGAAGAAATACAATGCAGGCCCTCCCTAGTGGCCTAAGGGTTAAGTCTCAGTGGTCATCACTATGTCTTGAGTTTGATCTGCAGCCAGAGAGGTGGCTCTCATGGCACTGTAGATCTCTCCTGTCTTGCCCACTGTTCTCCTCAGCATTGAATTTCAGTAGATTCACCTGTTCTGCTCCTCACTTTCTCTGGTGAATGCTCTCACCCTCCCACACTCCTGGTTAAGACCCCAATTCTTCTATGCAAAAAGAAGGAAATACATTTCATTATTAAGGATACTCTCCAAGTATCCCAGCACTGTGTTGTTTTGTTTGTTTGTTTTTTTAAGATTTTATGTATGCATACTTAACTGGGGTGTCAGAGGTACAGAGACTGAGAGAGGATTCACCAGAGACAGAGTAGGGAGCAGAACAGGCGGACGGACTAAGTACACTGCTGAGGGTAGCAGCGGGTGGTCAAGAGAGGTCTGCCTTGCCATGTGTATCTCTCCCAGGCTGGGGATCGAACTCCCGCTGAAGCGGCTGTGAGTCTTCAGTGCTACACCCTGACTGGTTGTGCCACCAGTGAGGGCCTAACATCTCAAATTTCAACTAATATACCTTTAGGTTTTATAAATATCTAAATACTCAAATGAGTTTTCCTACATCCATTTTTTTGTTTCATTTTCCTCCTGCTATAACTTTTAATTAACATGCTTTCAAGAAGTACATGAATGATCAGTTATCTTCTTTATACAGGCTAGCCAGAATTTAAAACCATAGGCTCTATGAAATTAATTTCAAGTTGACTCATTCATTCCCACCTATTTAAATTTTAGTTTAGTTATATACAATGAAAAAGTTAATTTGCTACATTTTGAACAAAATCATATTTTAATCTTAATTTTATCATAGGTGAGCCCTCAAAAAAGCCAGAAATAATGAAAATCAACTAATATGTATCACATCTAGATCCCAACACAAGTCAAATAAAGACATGTTCTGGGAAAATTCACTGCTACATATCTCCAGATTATAGTTATAATTGAACAACAATATTGCATCTCTTGCTTTAGTTTTGTAAATAAAACATTCTATTAAGTTAATAGCCTTTTCTGAGGGTGTTCATGTGTACTTGAGAACACATAAGTTGACTACAAATGATGCAACATAAAATAAAAGATGGCTGAGCCTGAGGGTCAAAATTGTCTATGTTTCTATGGAAACCTACTGGAAATTGTGGTTTTTATGGATTTTTATTCATATTTCAGTTGTTTTTAAATGGTCACTTTGTTGCCAGTCAAGCATTAAAAAATAGAGACAGCAAAAATGGTGAGTTTCTAAATAATCTGTCTTGAAATTAAATTAAGTTTGTTTAAACCTAATCACTTATTCTTAATGCTTCAAATGCAATGTTTACTCTGCAATAGCAACTTCTCTCCAGCTGTTTAAGATCAGATTCATGAAAAGCATGCTCTGAGGATGTATTGTTGTTAGCTTTGTATATTTAGTGAGGTATTGATGCAAGCTAGCTCTTCTCTTGTTTCTTATGGAACTGACACACCCACCTAATATTCCTAGATACTCTTTACTACAGATAAAATAGTATCTTTCTTGCTCAAACAGAATATACACTGTCTTTAATATCGTGCAGCTTTTAAGCTAATTACTACTGCATTGTTCTGTTTAAGGATATGGTTACATCTCAAATGCAAGTAATCCAAAATTGATTAACAAAAAATTAACTCTGAATAATCTTAGTAAATTAATATACCGTTATCTATGTCAATTTCTCACTTCAAACATTGATATACTGTGTGCAAAACCACAGGGTTTGTAATTAAAGTAAAATAACAAATGTGAAACATTATGGAAATTATATTTTAATACAAACAAAAGGAGTTTTAAAGTCTTATAAAAATATGAACAACTGGGCCCTCCCTGGTGGCGCAGCGGGTTTAAAGCACAGCACTTAGAAGCTAAAGTCACTTCAGCATGAGTTCCATCTCCACCCGCCCCAGAGGTGATCCACATGGCGGGCAGATCTCTCCTGACACGCCAGCTGCTCCCCTCTGCAGTGTACTTCATTGATCAGCCTGTTCCCCTTCCGGCTTTGTCTCCGGTGAATCCTCTCACCGCCCCTGCACCTCTGGCCTTTATCCCAGTTCTGTATGGATAAGTAAATATTTAAAATGTATATATACACATTGTTTATATGCACACACACACACACACATATAAAATAATGATTCAATAGGTCTGAAAAATGATCATACATGAAAAAATAGGAATAGGCAAGAAGTCCAAAGTAGGAGAATAATAAAATCATGGAATTCTTAAGATACACACCAATAATAATTACTACATTATGTTACAAATGAAGGAAAATAATATTTAATTCAATACTAATCTTCATTATGAACTTCTGTTACAACAAAATGCCAAAGTGTCTAGAGATCAAAATATGATCATAACATATGATTTGAAAATTCTTATAGCCTAATAGTAGAAAAAATCATGCAAATATATAAATCACAGTGAGGTACAGATGATAAAAAAGAGGTACGAATGAAACACAGAAAAGAAAACAAATTCTATCTTGAAAGGTAAATTTGGACAGATTTAGAAATTAGTTTAATTAAAATTTGTGGTTACCAATGACAGAATATAATTTATTATAATATGATTTGACAGATTTTTATAACACTTCCTAGCACCATAGCATTTGGAAATCTCAATCCATTTAATCCTTGTAACAGCCCTGTGATTATGACAAGTATTTATTATTCCCCTGTTGTAGAGAAAAATATACCTGGGATGCAGCAAAGTTAAGTAAATTGCACAAGACTGAACAGCAGTAAGTAGTAGAACAAGAATTTAAACTTTGGTCGAAATGGCTTTAGAGCCCTTGCTATTCACACACATGTGGTGTACTTTTATTCAAAAGTCATCAAATGCTAATGCTAACTCATTTATGTAAGTTTTTTTTTTTTTTTTGGCCATCTGAAATAGTCCTGCTATTGTTTAAAGAGTATTTTGTAAGTGTAAAATCTGAAAGTCTAGGACATCTATGCTGTCCATGGGCAAGATACACTTTTCAAGAATATACTGAAAAAAAAAACTAAGAATGTCAGTACTATGATTCATTTAGTACATCAGGAACGTCTGACTTACTGCCCACATACCAGTGCAGACTACCTTTCTCACATGTAAACTAAAGTTTCTCACATAGTCCACTGAACACAGTGGACATAAAACAAGCTTATAAAAATTTGTTTCAACTTTGTTGACATGTACAAGTAAACTTTCAGAAAATCCCGCCAAATACCATGGTATCATCATTAAGGAGAGAATTTTGATTGTCCAAAATGAAATGTCATTTAGTTGTATGATTTGGTAAATGAAATTTTCTGTGAGCCATGTCTAAAGTAAATGACAAGAAGCAGTACAGCAGGACTCCTTAAGTGGAAGGCAATGTCCAAGTAGCTTACCAGCTTGATCACTAGAGTTCAGCATTCAGAGCAGCTGCTAGGGTTAGATGAACCTGAGTCTAAATCTTGTGACACAAGACAAATTAAATCACTTCATTCTCAGCTTTTCCTTTCATTAAATAGAATGGTGACGCCCTCCCTGGTGGTGCAATGGCTAAAAGCACAGTACTACCCACCTAGACACAGCCACTTCAGCACCACTTGGATCTGACCCACATGATACAGAAAACCTCTTCTGTCTTGCCACCTGCTCCCCTCAGCAGTGTATTTCATCAGTCTGCCTGTTCTGCTCCCCACTCTGTCTCCAGTGAATCCTCTCACTGCCCCTAAACCTTTGGCCTGTACCCCAGTTCCATATGCATAAATGAATCTTAAAAAAAAAAAAATAGAATGGTCAAATCTTGGAAAATATTCCAAGTCAAATTCCACTTTTAAAATGCAGTACATTTTATCATATTGCATAACTTTTATAAAAAATTTATTTATTTATGCATACAGAATTGGGGTATAGGCCAGAGGTGCAGGGACGTTGAGAGGCTTCATCCGAGACAGAGTGGGGAGCAGAACAGGCAGATCAACAAAGTACATTGCTGCAGGGAGCAATGGGCGGGTCAGGAGAGTCTGCAGGGCCATGTGGATCACCCCTCCCACCATCACTCCACCCCCCAATAGGCAGGGATCAAACTCATGCTGAATTGGCTTTAGCTTCTTAGTGCTGTGCTTTAATCCTCTGATCCACCAAGGAGGACCCCATATTGCATAATTTATCATATCACATAATGCTCTGAAAAGGCACTTTAAGAGTTCATCAGGTTTTGTTCCACACAAATGTATATTCTAAAAGTATTTGAAGGACTTCTTTTTTTTTGCAGAATCCAGAACAGAAGATGTCTTGTATTATCCTCAGCTGGCATCGATGCATGCTATGAAGATTGTTTCAAGAGTACTAAATTACTATTCAGATTAAACAACAAGAATCTAAGGATTATAGTAGGGTAGAGGCTTGGAGAAGGTATTAAGGAACAATAAACAATACACAGATGAGAAGAGATAAGGACTAAGAGACTTGAGGTAGAAGTTCATGCAGATGATAAGAAACTCTGCTTTAGAAATGTCCAGCGACAAATGAAGACACATATCTTTTACCCTCCCTATCCCCAGTTGCAGTATAAGCCCTGTTGGTTTTCTCACTCTTAGAAATTCTTGATCTTCCCTCAGTTTATTTCCCAACAAATTATTTCTTACTTACTGATTTTAAAATGTACTATAGCTGAAATATAATTGCTTAAGTCCAAAATTGGGAAGAAATATGGTCTTTTAGAGGCAAGCAGTCCATTTTATTGTATTTAATTAAATCCCATAATGCTTCTGAAAAGCTTTTAAGAGTTTATCATGTATATATGTGTAAACAATCTTCAAATATGTATTTTATGCTTGATAGAAAATTATTTCTCTTGAGAAATTTATACACAGATACTGGTAGATTTAGTTCATTTTAGATTATAAATTAATTTCTTAATAGACCAAGAAACTTGAATAATATGCCTTATAAGTATGTGCTTATAAAAAGTTATTTTAAACCCAGTAACATTTAAATTATTATCAGTTCATTATAAAATTTTTCTACACTGTACATTAAACAGGGTAAAAAAAAAAAAACTATCGAATGTCATGACTGATCTGTAGTTAAATATCTTCTTAATTTAAAATATTTAAATATTTTTCTCCAAACAGGGATGAGGAAATGACTTTTTGTTGAGTTATGTGTTAATGAGAATATTCTAAAACTGTTTGGATGGAGGTTTAATTTGCTGAATAGTTATTGCACATTCAGCACCATTATTATTGTTTCAGTTTTATCAACTTTTTTTTTTCATCATTCACATTATTGTTTCCTTTTAATTTGCTCTAATCATTGTTTCCTCCTCTTTTCCCCAACTTAAACTGCCAGTTTTGGTCTTCTCTGTGCTTCTAATTGTCTTGCTAACTCTCCATTTTTGTCCCTGCTCTTCAAGGTGGTCTCATACATCCAGAATTGTACCTCTGAGTTGATAAATCTTCAATCATTTGTTTCAATTTAAGCTTCTCCCCAAATTTTCACACTCCTATCTCAAACTTGCTGCTATACATATTACCTTAGCCTAACTAGTGGCCAAGTGCAACTAATGTTGTCTCCAGTTTCTTCAACCAGAACGCACCGGATAGGTGATGCCCTTACACAACCACTTTTACCAACATCCTTCCCACCTTCATTAATTTCATCATTTTCATCATCTTGAAGTTGCCTACTGTGTTTCTGGCAACATCTTGCATTTACACAACATTTCTCAGTATTTTAGGCCCTGCTGCACATCAGCCATAATTCCCATTATTTATTCACAGAATAAGCTTTTCAGTCTGATATAAAATGAAGCCTTCAAGATTTTCAATGTCTATTTTTTGTCCATTCTTCATAAAACTGTACAACCCATAAATATTTACTTCAGTAAAGTTCACAACATTTACAGTGCTTCTTACATCTAACCCAGCGCTCACAAACTTTCTCATTTCATCCTCTCCATCATCTCAGCTAGTTGTCTTTAAATAACTCCACTTAGTTTAAGGTCATCAACTTTTTCAGGATGTCTTTCTGACTTCCACATGAGAATCCACATAGGTCACTTATATGTGCATACTCAATTCTTCCATATAAGCATAACATAATCTTTTCATGATATCAATAAAATATGTAATTTTATAACTTCATATGTCTGTCTACAACTCTGGATTATAAACTCATTGAATGAAGATGCATCTATTCATTTGCAATCACTTATTGAACATCTGTAAGTTTCCAGGAACTGAGTTAAGTACCACAGAACTATGTTAACAAAGAACATCCCCCTACCTGTCTATAAATTGACCTGCAAACCTAAGGCACATCTCACAAGTTGAATTTGAGCATGGTTTGACTATGTTAATGTAACACTATGCATACATCAAGAATAAGTTGTCATCAAGCAGTTATCCAAAACAGTACTCAAGCCAAAGTCACCCTCCTCTAGACCTTTGGGTATCTAAATGCCAGTAAATGATACTACCAGCCCATTCAGTAACTACATTTTCACTTACTACAGGTGATCTGAATGTTAAGACAATATCTCATGTATAAAGAATAAATTTGATCGTGCATTCAGAAGTAACTTGGTGACAATCAAAATGTGTCATTTAGAAAGGTGGAAATTTAAAGCTATTAGTCAACCTCTTGATATAAGTATCTAAATGAGAAATTACTCCTCAGAAAGAGACTCACTTAGGAACGTTAATAAAAATGGTTCCGCCCAATGGCACTATTACCTTGGCTGTGGTGGTATGCAGAAAGCATGAGGAGGAAGACTCAACGGGTTTAATCTCTTAAAAAAACACTGTGGCTCCAGAAAGGGTTGCTAGACTTAGTAAATAAAAAATCAGATTTCCATTAAGTTGAACTGCAGATGAACAACTAATACTTGTATTTGTGTCCCCCTAGATTTTATTTTCCAACCTGTATTTTAGGTAGTATAGACAAGATAGATCAAAATAATATATTTATATCATTTATTTTATAAATATATAATATATATATAAATATTTATAAAGTTAAAGTTTTAAGAAAGCAATTTTCTTTCACTCTACTGTATATTCTTTTTTTTTTTCTTTGTAAAATATTTTTTCCATCTCTTCCATCTGATTAATTACTCTTGTGTGATTTCCCACATTTCAGGAGAGTATTGACCTCTCATTAGCTTGGTTAACAAGGCCAGAGATTTTGTTGGATAAAAAGCTATAGCATTTCAAGAAGTATAATAAAAAGTGAGAGGGTACTAAGAAACCCCGTAAGTTTTCTATTATAGGTTTCAACTCTCCAGAATGTTTATTTCCGGGTTATTACAGAAGTTTATGATAATTGGTCCATTATCTCAGAAACCATCTTTTTATGGATTTGGGGTAGGGAAAAGAAAAGAGAGTCTGGGAGAGATAAGGCAACTTAAATACTATTTATTTTACATCGTTTTCAGTAAACGATCTATTTGACCTGGGCTTCATATATGCCACAAATTCTGTAGGCTTCACAAAGTCTAATTTTGGCAGAATTTTAAAAGGAAATGTAAATGCAGTATTTAGGGTTATTGTGTTGAATTTCAACAAAAGGGCAAGCTATTTCAGTGCAGATCTCCAAAGAGGAAATATAAGAAAACTCAGAGGGTGTTTTCTCCCTTTGAGCCTCTGCCACTTATTAGCATGTAAACATATTCCAGCAATCATTTTTATTTCATTACTAAAATATCATACCTCTCCAGCAAATTAACAATAATACCATGTAATTATGTAATTCTTTCTGCCTAAAAAAGACAAGCAACCACGGGAAAAAAAAAAAAAAAAAGATAAAGTGTCTACCAAGCTAGATCTTTTGTAAATACCACTGTACTGAATATAGCAGCTTTTCTTAAACCTAAGAACAGATAATTCTGTTTCAGGCAAGAGATAAGCTCAATTAGCACACAGATAGCAAGTTGTAGTTTATAGGAACACTATCTATTCCTGCCTGAAATGACCTTTAACAAACTAGTTTCAAAATTAAGTACTCAGATATTAATTTATTTTCTCATCCTGTCTAAAGAATATTTGTGTATAAAAAGTACACACATAAAAATAAGATTGTAGAGACACTGTAAATTGGTAAGCTATTATCCATATATCAAAATAATTCACCAAAGGATTTGTTAAAGCTTTCCTCCCAATTCTGATATACAGGATGCCTTACAAATTTTTACTGTGTGTGTGTGTCTCTCTCTCAATATACAGATATAGATATAGATACATGTACACATATATACATATACATATATATCACATATATGATATATATCATGTGGTGTATATGTGTGTGGTGATTTGTGTGTGTATAGTCTTAAATATATATCACCATTGAAGAATAAAAGATTCACTGATGTCTACTTTTAACATTCGCATCAAATATATCAGTTTGATAATTAAAATATAGAGATAGTTCCCCTACATTAGCTATGATTACAAAAAAAAACTATATTAAATATCTTTCAGTCTCCACAATTGACCCTAAATAAAGATCTCCTGCTGCATTTGGTTTACAAACACTGTTAGCTGGTTATAATATATTATCTAAATTGTGATCAGTTTTGCACTGTAAAACATTTATGAAGAATTAAAATAATTATAATGGCTAATATAGGCCATAGATTTGATTGAAAACACTACTTGTTGAGGTTTAGTAAAGAAGAGCTCAATAATACTCACTGATAATTAGATTTAGATTTTACCTCTGATATAAGTTCTTTTATTATGTTCATAACAAGAGCCTTTGCATGCCCATTTTAAAAAAAAATAGTAATTATAAATGGTCAAACAACGTCTCACTAACATTTTATTTGATTATTAAAATGACATTTTTGGGTCCTCCCTGGTGGTGCAACGGTTTCGGATGCAGCAATGCAAGCTAGCCGCAGCTGCTTCAGTGTGAGTGCAAACCCCACTTTGGAGGTGATCCACATGGCACAGCAGATCTCTCCTGTCTCTCTGGCTTCTCCCCTCAGCAGTGTACTTCATCAATCTGCCTGTTCTGCTCCCCACTCATGGGCCTCTCATGGCCCTTACACCTCTGGTTTGTAGACCAGTTCTGTATGCATACATAAATAAATCTTTTTAAAAATGCCAATTTTAGGCCCTCCCTGGTGG
>NW_004567103.1:68027285-68034909 GCF_000260355.1 Condylura cristata | reverse complement strand
CCTCAGCAGTGTACTTCTTCGATCTGCCTGTTCTGCTCCCCACTCTGTCTCTGGTGAATCCTCTCACCCTCCGCGTCTCTGGCCTATACCCCAGTTCTGTATGTACAAATAAATAAATCTTTAAAAAAAAAAAAAGAGTTCCTTAAATATAATAGTAAGAATCTGTCTCTAAAGGTATTAGGGAAACAATAATAACAATGAGAAGAAATGTAATGTGAATCTGTTTAAGAAACACAGATTTAAATTGTGCTGCATTAAAAAAAAAAAAAAAGGTTATGCCTATTCAAGCACTATAATATGCCCAAGGTTATATATTTTAAATCAATTATTGATCAAATAAATTATCAGTGTTATATATTAAGGTTGATATTTAGCATTCTGTTAGATTATTAGAATACAGGGATGTGTTTGGTTCATAGGTTTTCTTTTCTTTTTTTTTTTTTTTCTCATATTGCTCATAGTAGGCATGCTGTAGTTGGGGCTTCATCATAGCCCCAAACCTTGTGAATTACTACTCCTACTGTCACAAAAAAGCAAGTACTAGAGTCATTTCTAATCTGTATGATTAATGAGAAAACATAAATAAGAACAACAATATTTTTGTGTTATGTTAAAAGCAATTAAAGTATGATTTTATAAATCACTTATTCAAAAAATTAATCTGTCACAAACAAAAGAAAGTTGAAAACCTTGTTTATGGATGCCCCAAACCAAGTTATTATTTAAATAAGACATTTATATTCATGGTTTTGGGCCTTACTTTGTTTACCTATTCCTCTTATTGTAACAGCTCAATTTCAAATCTATATGAGGATGATATATATGTTTATATTTGTTATATTTTATCCTTATTACAGTCTTCTGATTTAGTTAGTATCACTACCATTTTATAGTAAAAAAAAAAAAAGACTTAAAAGTCTGTCCAAGATCAAAATCTTTTTCATCACAATCTTCATTCTCTCTCCCTTGTCCCCACCCACATGCTGATTCCCAAACTGTAAATCACACATACACTATAGGTACAGAGATGAATAATTATACCTAGAAAAGATAATGAGAAACTAATGTTTTCAAAAATATTCAAGACTTTCTTTTATAGGAACTGAATTTAACATTGGATATAAAAATATTCCAAATAATCTCCCACCAATTACTTCCACATTTTAAACCAAGTGTGTGAATTATTTATATGAATCATATGGAACTCTGAGACCAGAATATGCAAACTGATTTAATGAAAAATGAACTAGCAATACAAAGTACCATCCACTTGGTATTCTTGTCCGTAGCTTATTTTTAGCCTGTAGGGAAATTTCATTATACAAAAATTTCACCTTTCATGAATTTAAGTAGATGTATGGTTTTTAGACGATTATAACTACACATTTATGTGCAAAATTCACTAATATTAGAAGCTAGAAAAATACCATGTTATGCTGAATTTTAACTAATAAGAAGAACACCTTTTTAATTTAAAAATAATAAGTTCAATGGTATTCCAACAGGTCTTCTCAAATAAAAGTTATAATTACTATAACTTCAAAGATAAGGTCAAAAATTCTTTATGGGTTTTCTTGAGAGTTTATCTCATTTTTTGATTAGCCACTAAGTAGATAAAACCTACCTTAATTTCCTAGAAAATCTTCTATTAATACCTGTTCTTTAAGCAACAAATGAATGAGAAGTATAAATGTCATTTTAAATTTAGTCAACAGTTAATTTTCAGAGGCAAGCTCATGTTTTATACTTTGGCAAAATTATTTATATGTTATAGTTGGAAGTGTTTAAAGAATACTATGAAATTAGAAAATACACTGTCACCAGTTTGTGACAAAGCTATTAGCTATGCTCATGAATCTTGCTCTCCACTTTCTATATATCTTATATAACAAAGAATACAATGGATTTTATTTTTTTTAACTTTATCTGACAGTTAACTCCAAGCTGAAAGTGAAGCTACTTAAACCTAAACTAAGTCCTCTGAAAATATCATGGAAAAAAAAATCATGCACTTCTTCACAATCTCTTAGGTATCAAAAAAATGTATTTGTACTTCAGTCTAAAGATGTAGATTCAGGAACCAATTCTGCAACTTAGCAATGAAAACAAGACTATATTTCTATCTCTGTATGAAAGATACTGGTCATTAGCTAGTTTCTCGCCCCTACCATGCTCATTAGAAGTATATTTTCTTTTAAATTAGAACTGCAAAATTGTTTAGGAATAAAATGCAATAAAGTCAAAAGAAAGCACTGTGATTGTTATGATTGTTATAAGAAACTTAAGACTAGCACACCCCTCTTTTCTGGAAACTCTTCCTAGCATCTCTTGCAGTTAAAATGGGTATATTGTCTAATTTTGATCAGTGGAATGTTGGCATACCAAATTGAGAGATATGAGAATAAAAGTTATAAAAAGTGAGAGCCATTCTGAAAATTCCCCTCTGCCACACTTTTTCTTCCTGCTTTGCTTTAAGAAGATATTAAAGCTATCTATGCTTGCTCCAACAAGCAGGGTGCTTTCAAAAGGTGAAAAAAAATGAACCCCAATAAAGTTATTATAGCAGAGGAACTGAATAAACAATATAAGTTTGTTATATGTGCTAATTGGACGGTCTACACAGTTAGCATTGCAAATTAGATTTGTGAGTGTAAATGTATGTGTATGTGACACTGCTAGTATTTGGATCCCTGATCTCATAAGAAAGAGCTCAGTTATATTTGTTTACACTGATATCCATGATATATCCATGGACACTTTTCTCAATGTCATATTTAAGTTCCATAACTTTGCAAGAAAATATCTCAAGAAAGCTACTTCTAGAAAAGAATGGATGTAGTGCACACAAATATAAAAAGAAAACTTAATGTTTGAAGTACAAAAACAGAAAATTATGAAGAGGTTTTTAAAAAATGCAATTTGACACACTTTAAAGTTGGGACAAGTTTATATATAGCCCCACATCTTTTTTGCATGGGGTATTTACATAATTTATGGTTTTAAATGGTTTAGATATATCAGCTAATTGAGAAAAGTTACACATGTCCATAGGTCTGTGTACATGAGATACTAAATATGATTAAGTTCTGCACTAAAAAAATCATCTGCAATTTCTAATATGAACATGTTCAGTTTTTCCCTGTAGAAGTCAGGATAAATTATTTTCTACTAAAAATCATCACAGCAAGCTTTCTACACTCATTTTGAAACCATGTATGAGAAAAGATAGTAGTGAAATAAACTACCCTCTATCAACAAAGTCACATGAATGAGAAAAGACCATTTATATTAATTGCAGTGTGTACTTTCAGATCTACAAGTCTGTACTTCACTTCATCATCATCTCCAAAGTACTTTCACATTTTCACTTTCAATAAGGCATTATTCAAATTTTCCTCTCATCTAAATCAGAATTGTTCTGAATAGCCTATTTGTTGTATTACTATTACCGTATTCTTCCATTGAAACTAAGTCATGTTATTGTTCATTATATTACAAATCGTATCTTTTCTAGTGAGCTAAGAGTTTCATGAAAACCAGTCAATTTTTCTCTCCCATTAGTTCCCCATTTCCTATGCTGCTGTTTTTTAAATTCCTTAAGGATAAATAATTTTATTGATCCCAGAATATGTGAAATAATACTTTACAAAGACTATCACCTGAAAGCATACTTTATTTCAATTTGATTTAGGATATTTGGTGTAAAGAATGGATAATCAGTGTAGGACATTTAACTTTTATGACCAAGAGCTTTCTTTAAAAACCTAAAGAGGGGCCCACCCTGGTGACGCAGCGGGTTAAAACACAGCACTGAGAAGCTAAAGCCGCTTCCACATGAGTTCAAACCCCGCCTGCCCGGAGGTGACCACATGGCGTGGCAGACCTCCCCTGACCCGCTCGCTGCTCCCCTCAGCAGTGTACTTCGTCGATCTGCCTGTTCTGTTTCCCACTCTGTCTCTGGTGAATCCTCTCACCACCCCTGAGCCTCTGGCCTGTAACCCAGTTCTGTATGAATAAATAAATAAATCTTTAAAAAAAAAAATCTAAAGAGGGTGCTCACCTCAGCAGCACATATACTAAAATTGGAATGATACAGAGAAGATAAGCATGGCCCCTGTGCAAAGATGGCATGCAATTTCATGAAACATTCTATATTAATAATAAAAAAAAAAAAAAGTAAGAAAAATCCAAAGAGGCACAAGGGGTTGTGCCTCTGTTGGCACAAGGAGTTAAGTATCAGCACTATGAAGCTGTCCACAGCCACTGCAGCACCAGTTTGATACCTGCCCTGGAAGCTGACCCACATGGCACAACAGACCTCTCCTGTCTCACCTGCTGCTCCTCTCAGCAGTGTATTTTAGTAGATTTACCCGTTATGCTCCCCACTCGGTCTCTGGTGAATTCTCTCACTCTCCAAATCTGTGACCTACACCCCAGCTCTTGTATGAGTAAGTAAATATTTAAAAAATTAAAAATAATAAGCCACAGAATTGGGGCCTTCCTGGTACTTCAGGGTTTAGAGTCTCAGCACTTTCAGCTATTGCCTGCTACTGCATCTTGAATTTGATCCCTGACAGGGAAGCTGACACACATGGCCAGCAGACCTCTCCCGTCTCTACCTCTGCTCCCCTCAGCAGTGTATTTCAGTCGATCTACAGGTTCTGTGAACCCTGTGCATGTATGTCCTACACCCCAGTTCTTGCAGTCATAAATAAATAAAGTGAATAATTAAAAAATGAATTAAAGTAAAAAGCCAGAGAATAAATGAAATTGGAAAAACAAGAGTCCTGAAAATCTACCCTTTCTTCTAATGTCTGCATAAACTGAATCGTGAATCAGAAAACTAGAGCAGTCAATAATATGAAACAGTGAACATAAGAAATCTACTCCCAGAGGGAATAAAACTGATATGGAGGAAAGTATGTGCACTGTTTGGGCAGGATAGACTCAACCTGTACACTGAGTGGTTTAAAGATAACATTTAGAGTTTAACACAAAAAAGGAGAGAAGTTTATAGAGCAGAAGCCATGGAAGTATTCAATTTCTACATAGGGAGCAGGAAGAATCTGAAAGTGTTTCTCAAGAAGACACGGCACATAAAAGAACGCTTTGCTTTTATACATTTTTATGAGATTGCCTCCCTGGAAGTGACCACAAGGCACAGTAGACCTCTCCTGACTCACCAGCTGTTCCCCTCAGCAGTGTACTTTGAAGATCTGCCTGTTCTGCTCCCCACTCTGTCTCCGGTGAAGCCTCAAACTGCCCCTGCACCTCTGGCCTGAACCCCAGTTCTGTATGTACAAATAAATAAATCTTAAAAAAAAAAGAAAAGAAACTACACTAAAATTTCAAAGAAATGTACTTTGCCTTGAAGTTTATACAATTTTGTTATATAGAAAATAACTTAGTTATACTAAATTTCTACATTTAGCAACTTAGATATTAAATATAATTGAATGTAAGTATGATTGAGTATACTAAGTGATTTGTAGGTTTTTTTTATTATATGCTTTACATAAGATCACTTCTAACATTAAAATTTGGGAATTCTATTTAAAATACATAATAGAAAACAGGAAAAAGTAGTTCAAAAGAAAAATAAATGTCTTCTATTAAAATCTATGCTTCTTTGAGCTTGTATATAGCAAAATCTGCTAAAATGCAGTAGATATTTATAGCATTTTCTTAAAAATCCAATTAGTGATCACTTCAGTAATATTGTTGGAGAAGCAATGTGTTAATTTCAAATTGCAAAATGCTGAACAAAATGGAAAAAAGTATTCGTCTGTTCTAAGAGAACAACAGAAAAAAAAAACGAATGCAATATGCATATATAAAAATCTTTTTTTAAATCAGCAGATGGACCCCTATATTTTAGAACCTATCTGCATGGGATGTGCATATGATTTTAGCAACATGTGAAACAATGCACAGGAGTATAAGTTACCAAATATGTATTATCCCACAGCATACACTTTAGCACTTTGTAGTTTTCAAAAAGCTGCTTAATAAGAACCTGTGATATGCCACTACTGTATGGTAAATTGATTTCAAGGGAGCAAGTAGTTCAATAGACCCCATAGTTTATAGTTTCCTAATTCATTATAATATCTAGTCTAGTTTATATAAACAATCACCAACTGCAGCATGTATATATGAGTGTCTTTTAATTATTTTGTTTTACTTTAGTTATGGGTAAAGAAATAATCAAGATGTCCATACACATGAGTGAGATCTAACCAATGACTTAGACATTGTGTAAGTACTCACAGGAGGATTACAGCATTCAGTTAACTACCATCTGAAGGCATTAACACATACTCCAGCAACTTTTAAGTTTATTCGATTCTAAATTTACCCTTTCAGAAATCAGGAAAAAAAATGCCCTTTAACTTGTATTATTTAATTAGAAGGAAGCTTAGTTAATACTGATATTCAATACTTCCAGTATGGAATTTTCAGCCTTGTATAATTTGATCATTTTTAGAAGTAGAATAGAAAACTCAAATACCTGCTGCTAAATTGTTGTACATGGCATCTCTGAATCAAAATCTAACCCCAAGAAACAGAAGGACATTGTTATGTCAAAATCACTTAAGCTCCAATATGAAATTAGTTTATTAATTTATTAGTTAATTGAGTTTCATTCAATTCCTGAGAATGGTTCTATGTCTCAAACATTGTGTAAACCAACGTGACATTAACTGTAATTTAGTATAGTGTCAGATCTTAAAGACTTAACTATTTGTGTGTGTGTGTGTGTGTGTGTGTGCGCGCGCCAGACATTTCTTCTAAATCCAAATAGGAATTATATTTATTATACACAATAACCCTTTGGAGAAGCTCATACCATATACGGATTTGTTTTATTTAATTCTGAAAATACTCTCCTGCATCAGAAAGCAGAGACATTAACAATTATTTTGTACTTGGACAATGTCAAGGGAAAAATGTACCAGTTTTGTGGGATATCATGGTCAAATCATAAAACCCAATCTTGTTCTAGGACATGTTACTCAGAAAACAATTTCTCTTTACAGATGAAGATGAGAAAAGAGCTTAAATAAGGCACAGGGAAAATAAAATGTCCTCATTATATTTGCCATCAGCCAAGAAAGGCACACCATCATTTATTTCTATTATTCATGTGAGTAATTCAGTACTTACATGTGACAATGGATGTTCTTGTAACCATTGACTTTGATGGTAAAATCTACCATCTATCATGGGGAGAAAGCATACCCTGACCACAAATGCAGTCCTGGATACCTGGTTATAACACCAAATCTTTATATTATCTCAATACTCTTAAATGTGTCAACTCTAAGCTCCCAGTTCCCACAGAGGCATGACAAAGTCAGCTAAGATGGCAGCAGTAAGCTTCTTTTTTTAAAAATCTGTTTTTTTTGTTTGTTTTTTTAGGTTTTGTTTATATATACCTTCAGACTCTCCTAGTCCAAAGTTTATTGTATCATAGCAAAAAATATGTTCCCCATGAATCCAGCTATGTTTATTTTGCACTGTAAAATACTGGAATTTCTAATGTTAACAATTCCTCTAATCAAATGTAAACACATCGAGGGAAAGAAAGATTTCTTAATCAAAGTGTCAAGTACCTTTATAT
>NW_004567103.1:68026211-68027150 GCF_000260355.1 Condylura cristata | reverse complement strand
AAAAAAAAAACCTAAAAGATAAATGTTTGAAAAAATAGTTCTAAGTTCATTTTTTTAACTGTCTTTCACTTTTTCCTCTAAAATGATGTAACCCCCAAAGGAAGACAAGGATAGCCATACACCATTCATATAAGAAAGATATTCAGCTAAGAATGAACAAGATATAATGAAGGACACTATATAATGATTAAGGGAACAATGAATCAAAAAGATATAATGCTCATCAGTGTATTCTAATCAAATGCAAGAGCATCTATATATGGTAATTACTATAAAAGCTAAAGAAAAGATTAAGAAATTCATCTTTTTCAGGGGACTTCAATACCCCACTTTCACTAGTACAGAGAGAAATTAAACAAAGAATAAAGATATGGTAGTTTTATTTATTTATTTTTTTAATATTTCTTTCTTTATTCCTCCAAGAACTGGGATACAGGCCAGAGGTGTGAGAGGTGAGAGATTTCACTAGAGACAGAGTGAGGAGCAGAACAGGCAGATCTACTGAAATACACTGCTGAGTAGAGCAGCAGATGAGACAGGAAAGGTCTGCCAGCCATGTGGGTCACCTCCCTAGCAGAGTATAGAACTTGTGCTGCAATGACTGCAGAGACCTTCATAATGCTCTCTGCACCACCAGGGAGGGCCTGACATGGTAGTTTTAAACAAATATTTAGAATACAAGGGCTTATTAGACATTTTTAGGGCACTGAAATCCCATAAAAGCTGAAAATGTATACTTTTTTTTTTTTTCTCAAGTACACATAGGACATTTTCAAGGAGTGACCACATATTGGATCACATGATCAGTATCAACATATTTATGCAGGTCAAAAATCATACCAAGAAGGCCCTCCCTGGTGGCGCAGCGGGTTAAAGCACAGCACTGAGAATCTAAAGCCGCTTCCGCATGAGTTCGATTCCCGCCTGCCCCAGAGGAGA
>NW_004567103.1:67960343-68024816 GCF_000260355.1 Condylura cristata | reverse complement strand
CGCCGCCCCTGAGCCTCTGGCCTGTACCCCAGTTCTGTATGTACAAATAAATAAATCTTTAAAAAAAAAAAATTGGGAAATAGGTAATAATCCTATGCACATTTTATGGGTTCATCATTACAGATATCAAATGAACACACACATAAAAATGAAAACTATAGGCCAATTTACCTTGATAAACACAGAGGCAAAAATCATCTACAAAAATCCTAGAAACTGCATCCAACTGTGTCATATACCATGACTAGGTGGAATTTATACCAGGGACACAAGAATGGGTCAACATCCCAAAGACAATCAATTTTCCAATCAAAAGGAGAGAAATAAAAACCATATGATCACATCAACGGATGGCAAGAAAGCATTTAATAAAATTCAAAATCCATTTAAGCTGAAACCAAAAAACCTAGAGATAATAGGAGATACCTCACTATAATAAAGGTGCTATATGACAAAAAATTATTAACACCATTGTCAATGATGAGAAACTTTCATCATTGGTACAAAATAATAATTTTCAACATGACTAACACAGTATTTCTAATTAGAATAAAAAGACAAGATATAAATTGAATTCAAATTTTGAAAGAAGTAAAGGTGTCACTCTTTGCAAATTACATGATGACACAAATTGAGAACCATGATTCTAAAGAAAAACTCATTGAAACAATAGAGCAGTTCAGCAAATTTCCAAGTTACAAAATCAATACACAAAAATCTACTTCCTACATATAGGAATTAAGAAAATGATTACAGGATCCTCCCTGGTGTTGCAGCACTAGGAATATAGCTGCAGCAGCTTCAGCAAAAGTTTGATCGTCACCAGGGAGATAACCTACATAGAACAGCAGAACTCTCCTGTCTCACCTGTTGTTCCCCTCAGCAGTGCATTTCAATCAATCTGCCAGTTCTGCTCCCCACTCTCTCTCAGTTGAATCCTGTCACTGCCTCTGCACATCTGGCCTGTACCCCAGTTCTGTACACGTAAATAAATAAATATTTTTAAGATAATTACCCAAATTATGGTACTATAATAAAAACAAGCATGCAGAATAATGGAAGGGAGATGAGAGTCAAGAAAGAATTGCACTTTTTTTTTTGTATAATTAACCTATACAAAAGAACTAAAACTATACAGTGGAATATGAAGTTTCTTCAATAAGTGGTACTAGGAAAACTGGAAAGCTTCAGGCAGAAGAAGGAAACTACACCACTATCTTACACCATAAATAAAAATCAACTCTAAATGGATAAAGACTTGGACATAAGATCTGGAACCCAAAGAAAAATCAATACAATAAAATATATACAAGACACTACATGACATAGGTTTCAGAAATGTCTTTATGGCTTATTTTCCAGCAGCATTGAAAACAAAACAAAAAGAATATAAACATTTGGGACACTGGGACAGCAGCAAACTAGGAAGCTTCTGCCCATTGAAATAAACTGTTACAAAAAACAAACACTACTAAATGGGAGAAAATATTTAATTCCATAAATCTGACAAGGGATTTATATCATACCTCCTCAAAAACTCATTCAATGCAACAAAAAGAAAATAACCAAACAAAAATTGGGTAGAATAGAAAAATAAGGACTTCCCCAAAGAAGACAGGCAGATAGCCAACAAGCACATTAAAAAACAAACAAATAAATAAATAAACAAACAAATAAATAAATAAATAGAGAGAGAGAGAGAGAGAATCAGCATTTATCATCAGGGAATTACAAATGAAGCCATGGTGAGATAGCACCTCACACCTGTGAGAATGGTCCATAACAAAAGTACCAGAAACAGTAAATGTTTTTTTTTTTTTTAAAGATTATTTATTTATACAGAACTGGGGTACAGGCCAGAGATGCGGAGGGTGAGAGGCTTCACCAGAGACAGAGTGGGGAGCAAAACAGGCAGATCGACGAAGTACACTGCTGAGGGGAGCAGTGGGCGGGTCAGGAGAGGTCTGCCACGCCATGTGTTCACGAAGTACACTGCTGAGGGGAGCAGTGGGCGGGTCAGGAGAGGTCTGCCACGCCATGTGTTCACCTCCGGGGCAGGCAGGGATAGAACTCATGCGGAAATGGCTTTAGCTACTTAGTGCAGTGCTTTAACCCGCTGCGCCACCAGGGAAGGCCCAACAGTAAATGTTTTTAAGGATGTTGAGAAAGAGGAAATCCTTCACACCGTTGGTAGAAAAATATACCAGTATAGGCCCTATGGAAAGCAAAATGGAGCTATAACAAAAGCTCAAAAGTGGATCTGCCATCTGACCTAACAGTTATGCTCCTAACTATCTACCCAAAGAATACAAAAGCACTAACTCAAAGAGGAATGTGCACCCATATTCATAGAAGCATTATTTAAAATAATCAAACTATGGAAATAAGTGCCCATGTAGAGATGAGTGGATTAGGAAGATGTAATATTGATATATATGTGTGTGTTTGTCTTTGGAATACTACTCCATGATCATAAAAATATAAGCTCTTGCTATTTGAGGCTACATGGATGGAGCTGGGAGAGCATACAAAGTAAAATAAGTCAGAAGGAGAAAGACAAAAATACTGGTTGGTGTCACTTACATGTGTAATATAGAGAAGTCAAGCAAAATATCAGATAAAGCTAAAGTAAAAATTAACCCTTCAAGCTAACTAGAGTTCTGAGTCTACAAAATTCTGTAGTCTGAGAGGGAGGAGTCAGAGTAAAGTAACCTGGCAGGATATCCTATACATTTAAAATACAAACAATATTGTGAATCAATGTCACTTCAGTTAAAAAAGAAAACGAAGTGGTACCATGATTATTCAAAAATGGTTTGATGCAATTCAAATTGAGAAAGGGAACTGAGATGGTTTGCATTTCTTAAGCAGCAATTTCACTTTACAATGTAACACACATGCAAGAAAGGAAGCAATATTTTAATTTCACATTCCATTTAGATTAGCAATTAACATTTTAAAGGCAGACTACTGATTTGAAAAAAATTAATATCTAGTGCTTTTCAATTTTAAAGGCACTAAATGTACAGCTAAATGGATCTCCACATTTCAAACTTTAAGTAAGCTAGTATGAATTTTGAAGGACAACAGAATGATCTAATGTCAGCATACACAGAGTTCTCTATTGATAAAATATGCCTCAAAAAAGAAAGCACATTATAAAACCATGTAATTACCATTAAATTAAGAAGTTACTTTTTTGAAATTTCATTCTGTAAATCTTTATGAAAATTCTATATTCTCATTTTTAAGCTCTCAGACATGGCATTCAGAATAAAGAAGACATCATGTACAAATGTAAATAATGTAACAACAACAGATTGCGTTTTTGTACTTCTTGTTCTCTTCAAAATCTTGTCATGAGAATAAATCACATGGTGTCACTTTTTCTCTGTACAACTATCTTCTGAAAATAAAGCATCAATGTCTAATATTCTTTCTTGTCTAAGTTCCTCACTTTTGAATGCTTTGGAAGAACAAGGATAACATAGAAAAAAATCTTGCTCACTTTCACTGTCATCTAGTAAAATCATAAGATCAAGAATGCATGATAATTCTCTCCCTGTACATATTCCTCTAACTCACCACATTAACTCCTCCTCCCAAAAGATTAATGGAGAAAGACATATACTTGAGATCATATCAAGAAAATGTGGTTTAAATATACATTCTGAGAGTTTGGAAGACATCATTAAATCTTAAACTTTTTGATGATTTTAATGTGACACTTGCATTTATGAAAATTCAAGAAAAGGTTTACAACAGTTCCAAGCACACTGACACTATTTTAAAAGAATTACTAAGATTTTGACTATGCCATAAAATAATTACTTAAAAGTCAATATTATGGAGCCCTCCCTGGTGGCACAAAGGGTTAAACTGCAGCACTATGAAGCTACCTGTAGTCACTGATCCAAGAGTTGGATCCCTGGCTGGAGAGGTGACCCACATAGCATGGCAGATCTCACATGTCCCACCCGCTGCTCCCCTCAGCAGTGTATTTCACTGTCTCTGCCTGTGCTACTCCCCACTCTGTCTCTGGTGAATCCTCTCACCACCATCTCCACACCTCTGGCTGGTACCCCAGTTCTTGTGTGCATAAATAAATAAATATTTAAGAAAAAAAATTAGGTATCATAGGACACTTAGATTTAGGCATTTCTACAATAGCACTTTACTTTCAGCCAGAGTAAATATTTTTCTATTAGAAAATTATCCAAATATGTATCATTTCAATTTTTTAGCTCCCCAATTTAAGAATAAATCTAATGTATTGCAAACAAAATCAGGAATATATATTTAAAAATGTTTAAACTGATAACTTTTTTTTTTTTTTAAGATTTTTATTTATTTGTGCATGCAGAACTGGGGTGCAGGCCAGAGGCTCAGGGGCGGTGAGAGACTTCACCAGAGACAGAGTGGGGAGCAGAACAGGCAGATGGACGAAGTACACTGCTGAGGGGAGCAGCAGGCGGGTCAGGAGAGGTCTGCCACGCCATGGGGTCACCTCCCCTCCGGGGCAGGCAGGAATCGAACTCATGTGGAAGCGGCCTTAGATTCTCAGTGCTGTGTTTTAACCTGCTGCGCCAGCAGGGAGGGCCTAAACTGATAACTTTTTTTTTTTTTTAAAGATTTATTTATTTATGCATACAGAACTGGGGTACAGGCCAGAGGTGCAGGGGCGGCGAGAGGCTTTCACCAGAGACAGAGTGGGGAGCAGAACAGGCAGATCAACGAAGTACACTGCTGAGAGGAGCAGCAGGCGGGTCAGGAGAGGTCTGCCACGCCATGTGGTCTCCTCCGGGGCAGGCGGGAATCGGACTCATGCGGAAGTGGCTTTAGCTTCTCAGTGCTGTGCTTTAACCCGCTGCGCCACCAGGGAGGGCCCATAAACTGATAACTTTTAACAGGAGAATGAGTAAAATAAATAAAATTGCTTTTTACCTTATTGTCATTCAGAAAAATAGAGGCAGAACAACATACTGAGAAAAATTACATGATGAACCCTATTATTGATTCAACTTAATTTACTTGCATGCTTAGTATTCTGAACAATCTAAATGACCAAACAATTGTTAAATGAGAAAACAAAGGAGAAATGTGTTTTCAGTAGCCTGAAACATCATTTTCAAAATAAACAATTTTCAAAAATTGGAATTTCCCTTCTTAATTTAAGTAGATTTTCTTTAAATAAAACTCACTTTTCTCCTCTACACATATAGTTTTGACTCTTGAAATTATGAATGATTCTTTACTAATAACAGGCAACTTACTCTCAGGCAATAGTGTATCTCTGCCTGGAAACATTATACATATATATAAAATTAAAATAACACAAATTGATATCAAGTACATAGTGCATACTCAGCCCAATCATCTGTCATATGCAGCATTCATAATGGTGAAAAACTCATTATTCAGCAGTAATGCATGTGCAAAATCAAATTAGGCATAGTTTCTTGGTCTTACTGAGATATTCTAAACCATCTTTTCACTTTGATATGCAACATCCCAGTGGACTGTACCTTCTAAGAGTAGATAATCTAATTGGCAACAGTATTTAGAATGATAACCAAGAAGAAAACAGTTCTGAGAGCTATAAACTCATTTTATTTTAAATCCTTTATTTATCATTATAGGCATATTATATTATTATATTAGAATGATTTGGATGACAAAATATTAACTGCTTAAATCTGAAGCAGAAAGCTACTGTTTAATTGATAGTTAAAGATAGGCTGTCTTTTCTATATTACCTTAGGAAACTTGTCTTTCCCATTGTATAGAAAGAATTTTCCATGTGATATTAAACTTTAACAATTTCAAATCAAAGCCAGATTGATTGATACATTCTGAGACTGGATTCCCAGGCCAAATTCTTCTCTTACTTAGTCTTTGTTCTTATCCTCAGTACCCAAATGGTACCACTCACTTCAAATTACAAATTTTACTCAATTTTCAAATTAAAGAGTTCCCCCACAGGTTTCACTCAGATAAAGAAAAACATATTATCCAACTGATTTTGATCAGTTTCCTAAAATTTTTAAATTAACTTTGCTGCAGCATTTGTTTTCAATAATAAAGATGTGAATAATTGCAAAGTTTCTATGGCAACAATCTCATTATTTACACCATTCCTGGCATAGTAACCTGGGTTCTAAGTGCTACAAAGATGTCATTTATAATGTTCCCTGGTACATAAGAGTATTAATGCACAGTTTTTATATAAAAGTAGATCATTTTCATTTCATAAACAATGCAAATGTGAATGTTACCACAATGTCTGTAACTAGCATAGTCCACATTTGTAAGCAGTATTTTCCTTGACTACATTTCCATTTTATTTTGGACTATATTTTAGGACATTTGGTTTTGTATTATCAATCTAAAATTGGATCTGCTTATGAAAACCCCAAAGTATAGGGTCTGATGTTCATGAATGACAACTTTCCCTTTAACTATCAGGGGACCCAGGAATCATACTAAAGTGTTGAGAGAACCCAAATTCTCCATGAACTTTCCATTACTTTGTCAAAAAGCCATTAGCATTGACACTACCCTGTCAACAAACATTTTATTCCATGGAGAAAGACAACACCAACATCCAGAGTCAGTTTCTAAAGTGAATACCAGCTTTTTAGAAACTAACATCTGCTGAGCCCCAATGCTCCAGCTGCCACGGAAAGGATTTTTCAAAAGTCAATCTGCCCCATTCATTTCTTCAGGAAGTGGGCATTCAGTGATTGAAATCAATTAATGCTTATTTGTGATTCTTTTTAAATCTATGATTTAGAAACTTTAATTGGCAGAAATAATGAATGACTACAATACATTTTGGAAGCTGCACTGCATTTTAAAACAAGTGAAGATAATTGTAAGTGAAAAATGAAAGAAAAATGCATACCTCAGTAAATGAATCATTAACCTTTCACCTTTCAAACCAGAGAAGAAATCCTGGTGATAATAACCAAGCTGCTTTAATGATTCTTCAGAATGATAATAAAATTAAACAGATCGTTTCAGATTGATTTTGGTCCTTTTTAAGCAATTTCCAATTTAGCCTTTTGCTTACAAGGACTCACAGCCCCCTTATCCCCACCCACATATTTCTGCTATTCTTTGCTTTGACAATAGTGAGACTCAAGGATGAAGGGAATGAGGAAGGGGTTATGTATGGGGAAAGAAAGAGAACAAAAAAGGAAGAAGGAAAGAGAAAACAGCACAGAAAAGTACCTTTTGTAGGCAAATTTATGTTTAATTGTAATCTCAATTGAAGTTACTGTCAAATTGCTTTCAGTGAGAATTGGCTTGAGAAAGGTGGGCAAGAAGTAGATAGGTGTGCTAATGAACTGCAGTATTGGTACTAAAGAAATAACGAATAATATAGAAATAGTGTGATCCATGCTCAAGCAGTGCCCACTGCTCTGGCTGTCTGGCCCCCAGCCAGTCCGGACAATTATTAGCAGTGTGGGTTGGCAGTTAAACACTTAAATGTCACTTATTAATCATTCACCAAGTATCACAAGATATACCTTTGGGAGAGTTCTGGGTAACATTTGAGTTACATGGGTGATCTGAACTATCTGGATTGAAATGGGCCACTGATGCATTTCATAAAATTCTTATATAAGAGCTGTAGTGTGTGTCTCTACATAGAGTATACCATATTTTGATAGAAAGCATATGTTAGACATAGTCTGCATGTTTATATATATATATATATATATATATATACACACACACACACATACTTAAAGATTTATTTGTGCATACAGAACTGGGGTACAGGCCAGAGGCTCAGGGGTGGTGAGAGGCTTCACCAGAGACAGAGTGGGGAACAGAACAGGCAGGTCAATGAAGGACACTGCTGAGGGGAGCAGCGGGTGGGTCAGGAGAGGTCTGCCACGCCATGTGGTCACCTCCGGGGCAGGCGGGAATCGAACTCATGCTGAAGTGGCTTTAGCTTCCTAGTGTTGTGCTTTAACCCGCTCACCAACAATATATATATATATATTTATAGAAAATATTGACATATATATGTACATGAATTCTGGGTTACTCTTCCAATCATCCTTCCTTAAAAAAAAAACAAAAAAAAAAAAAACAAAAAACATTAAATGAGTTATCCTTTAGGATAGACATAGAATGCTTAATATTTTATTTATAAAATTAAGAAAGCTATAAAATTAAGAAAGCAATCTTAAAACATGCTCCTTTACAAATATGTTTAAATACAACCTACAATTTAAAATCTGTTTCAGAATTCAGAACTCAAAAATAACAAGTCTAATCGATCACTTCATTTGTAGGTCTCACTCTATGCAGCTTGGTTTCTGATTATGTCAAAACAGTTTTTCACTTTAGAAATCAAGACATGAAAGCACTGAGTTGAAAAGAAAATGCCATAGACTTTTAAGATAATTCCAAAAATGTTATGTGTATATAAGCCATTATTAGAACAAGTCTTCAGTCATGTTTACATGACTCTTATTTATGAGATGTTAAAACAAAACCCAGATATTGCTTTATTGTCATAACAATACATTTTATTGAATATTAATAGCTACTTGGGAAGCTATGTTATATTATCACAGTTTAAAAAAGTGAAGGGTTTAGATATTTAAAGATCTGAGTTCTAGTCTCTGTGCAGTTGACACTTCTTGGCTGTTCACTTTGCGTGGGTCTAAGTGGATCCTGTGTAAAATAAGAAGTCATAGTTTCATGTTATGATTATTTATAATGATTTAGAATATGTTGAAATGCATTTCAAAAATTAAAGTAGCGTTTCCAGACAGAAGTCATGTACATGCTTTCAGACCCTCACGTTGGGGACCAATTTGTGCCTGGATCACATATCACCTCAACTTCCCCATATATTCCTAAAATTTTTATTGAAGGGAAAAACATGAAGTTACTCCAAGGTATTTCATTTACATTATATCTGAGAACACTCCAGATAAATCCATTTACGTGTTCTGGTAGCCATTCCTATGTATTCAAAAATCAGGACAAGTTTTCTATTACCTTCAGGTTGAAAAAGTGGGATTACTAAAAGAAATACTTTGAAATCAGACAAAATTATTTTTCATCCATATAATTATTTAAATAAAATGCTGGTTCATAAATTGGCTATTAATAATACAATTTTAAAAGTAAATATTTTATTAAATAATACATGCCTTAAAGTTGGTCCATGGTACATATGGAAAATATAAGGCATTTTATATATATGGTAAGAGATTCCTTTCTAAAATATTTTAATATATTTTTAATCAGGTGGAATGCAAAATCTGATAATCAGACAATAGTAAACATATTACTAAAGTTAAAATGTTCAAATATTAAAGCTGAAACTCTTGTTTTGAAATGTAGATGATGTAGAAGAAAATAAGAAAACTAATAATTTGGTGGTTAGTCACTCTTAATTATTCCTCAAATATTTGGGTTCATGGTTTTGAGGTCTGTGTGCAAATAAAATGTTTTTCTTTCCGACTCAATGGACACACATGCTGCTCTGGTAGGAAGTACATCATGCATTTTGGTGAGCAGAAATTTTGCACAGACTAATTAATCCAAGGCTAATTAATTTATTTGCTACTTTAATATTTGAATGATTTTGCTAACAAATTATCTAAGTTCCATTTTTAGAAGTCGTAATGTTCACTTAGATGAAATAATTATGAAAATTATGCATATTAATTAGTTTTAAAAATTATGCAGATTAATTGGGCAATTAATTCATATAAAATTATTTTGTTTTAGGTACAGCATTAGTTCCCCAAAGCTCAGAAAACTAAACTGTTAAACGAATGTATACACAAATGTATAAATTGTTCTTAAACACAAATTTACTGTTTATCATTCTTTTTTACCAATCAAAAACTAAATTTCATTATGGACATTCTTACAATCATATTTTCATTAATAAAGAACCCCTTTCTGTTATTTGTGTTCTTTATGTTCTCTGAATATATAAAATAATACATTTGTAGTTTAATGGAGTATTTAATGTTGGCAGCTATGTAGAAACTAAGTAGACTCATTTGCTGTGTATAATTTTAGCAGTTTAAAAATAAAAGTAGAAATCTAAGCCAAACAATTAATGAAATGGCACATGGGCATTTTTTCGTTTTACAAATTTAACATTCTAATCCTGCAAGAATTGTCCCAATGATTTTTTTACAAGTTCATACACTGAATAGCATACTATTTTAAGTTAGATTTTTTTCACAAAATCTAATGGACACAATCACCAAATAAATGGCATGTGTGACTTCATGCTATTGGATGATTCGTACCTGCTGTATGTAAATAAAGAAAAGCCAAATTAAATACTGCGCCAATCTAGGATTCATTAGCAGGATCTGTCAACTGTGTAAAAGCTTCCTCACAAGTATCTGATCAGTACTCTAGTGCATACTTGTTGAGCTTCATTTACAAGATTGTCAGAAAACTAAATGTATTTTCACAGCACCTTCCAAATCTTTAATCAAGCATTGTCTAATGAAGCCAAAAAGCAATTTTTCAATTCTTTTCCACATCCTTTTTCTCCCAGTTGGATATTTATGAAGATTGCAAAGATGACACACACCTTACTGGTAGAGTAGAGGGCTATCTATAATCCACATATTACCAAATGAAAAGTTCAAGTGCCATTCTTCACTTCAAGGGGAACTTGAAGGAGGGATTTGTTTTATTACAAGGTCCACTAATGCCAACTCTAAATCCCCATCCCTTCACAGAAGAGTTTATAAAATCCCTCTTCCATTCGTGAAAAGGAAACTCTCACAATACTGATGCAGAAAATGACATTTATTGACATTAAAAGCCTCATCAGTTATTTCTCAGCAGCCTTTATTCCTTTTGCAGAAGTGTTTATTGTGCTGTTTAGAATGAAGCAAAGTGGCCTCTTTGATTTAGCAAAGTCAGGTCTGAAACCAGTGCTCCAAATAGTTTCTGTAAAGCTGGGCATTTTTCAAATATTAGATCAAGTCCTGTGGGAGTCTATATGAGGCAGAGATGAGTTAAATATAATTCAGAGTCATAAAGACTTTTTTTTTAAGACATTCTACTTTGCACTGAAATCATTAGTTCTATATTTTCATTACAACTTATGTTAGACTGCAGTGCATCCAAAATTTGTCTCTTCTCCACACTAAGACTACTTCACTTTGAGTGTCAGTACAGGAAATAGGGACCACCCACTTTCTCAATCAGTTTTTCAGGAATACTCAAACTATTTATTTATGTATGTATTTATAAACAAGGAGCAAACACTCATTAACTTCATGATTTTAACATCTGGAGAACTTCATAGAGTCAGTGCTACCTACCTCTATAAATCTCAAATTGGAAGGACACAATTGGTTTTATATAGTTATTTTGTTTAAATCTTCTGTCATGTTTGGGACACTATACTTTAGAAATAATAGTAAAAATATATCTCTTACTGACAAATGTTCACAGTTAAAGAGAAATTATATTAATACTGGACAATACCCATAGCAATAACTGCCAATACTATGAGGGAAATATTCACAGGATGATTTACAAAGGCAAGAAAAGGCATCAATCTCACCTGATTAGAGATGAACCCAGAGAAGGGGCTCAAACTCCAGATCATCTCTCAGCCTTAGTTTGCCAAGGAAGCTATCTTTTATTGTAAATCAATGGAAGTCATCTATAGAAAGGATGCAAGAGGTCTCAGAGTTTTTGAAAGATAATCGTAATAACAGAATGGTAAATGGGTTGAACTTCTATGAACATCTAACAAAGCTGTAAATATCTACTCATAACTTTGATAGCAATGAAGATGTGTCATTTATTCTTTGGCACATTCCCTTAAAAGGACCAGTGTATTTGGGAATCACATTTTCATTAACTTTTATGGAGAGTTAAAACAGTTTTCGAATGTACAGTTTTGAGAAAAATCAGTAGGAATTGAAATAATTATTTTCTATGGTATTTTCTGTATATCTCATGGGTGACCTGGTTTTTGCTTCAGCAAAAGAAACAAATCTTAAGTGTTAAATAAATGGATGAAAAGGAACTTGATCAAAATTATTTAATTGCTATGAGATTATAGATTTCTGGAAATAATTAACCCTGAATATGTATTTTTATAAGACAAATTATATTTTGAAATCTTCTTCAAGATCTACAATTTATATAAACTATACTGCCTTGAATCATATTCTACATTATTTCATATTTATGTTTATTTTTTATAATTATATTTTAACCATTAATGTGACTTTTGGTTCATGAAACTTATTCTAAACAATGACTTCATTTTCCTTATTTCTCGGAGTTGTATACTTCTGGTAACATAAGGTTAACTTATAAAAAATGTTTAACCTTAGTTTTAGAATGTATTTAGATTCATAAGATGAAAACAATAATTACACAAATTTTATCTGTACCTCTTTAAGACATTTGCCAGCACACACACACAAAAAAGTGCTAAGTGCTAATGGGATAAATGTGTTCAGCTCCTCAGAAACTATGTTTACCACTTAAGTTGGACACTAAATTCTGATTTTTTTTTTTTTTTTTGTAACTCATGGATTCTTTGTTGCTGTGTCACTCATGCCTTTTTCCAACATGCAATTGAACTTAGCGATTTTTTTTTAAAGATTTATTAGTTCATACAGAACTGGGTATAGGCCAGAGATGCGGAGGGTGCGAGGCTTCACCAGAGACAGAGTGGGGAACAGAATGGGCAGATAGAGGAAGTACACTGCTGAGGGGAGCAGCGGGCGGGTCTGCCTCGCCATATGGATCTCCTCAGGGGCTGGCGGGAATCGAACTCATGCGGAAGTGGCTTTAGCTTCTTGAGACTGTGTTTTAACCCGCTGCGCCACCAGGGAGGGCCCAACTTAGCGATTTTTTAAATAAGGAATTGTTATTAAGTACTGTACTATGATCTATAGAAGTTAAGGAAATGAAAATTAAATAAAATAAAGATTTAAATTGATATTTTTTAAAGTCTCAAAAATGCAGTAGTGTTCATTACTCTGTTATGGAATAATTAAATTTCAGTTCTGTAAAGTGTTATAGAATTTGTAATGTATTTTCATTATATTATCCAATATTAAAACCCTATTTGATTAGTTATTATTAACTACATCTTTCAGATACTTAAACTCCTTGTTGGAAAAATTAAGTGACTTGTTCACGATTACTCTACCAGAAAATAGCAAAATTTGAAACACAAATGCAAACCTTAATCTTTGATTTCAGAACAAATCCAAATTCCACAGAAATTTCTATGCCATTAAGCCATAAAATACATGGTATTTTTAAAAATTATAATTTTTGTCACTTGCTCTATACCATTGCATACTGCAACCATTCCTTTCTGTTTTTATGTCACCCCAAAACACTAGATCATTTTGTATAATTTAAGGGGGTTGTTTCTGTTGCTAATAATGCTGTTGAAATATCTGGTAGCTATAAAATACTTTAAATTGACAAACATTATATTAAGTCTAGTGTGTATATATATATATTACTGAGCAGCTATTATTTACATCCTGCTTCATAAATAATTGAATACATGTATGTTAGTTCTCATGTAGCTAACATATTGAGCATGAAAAAATGCATGTAAGCATAAGGGTGATATTATAAAATTAACATAAAACTTTATATTGACACTTTTATATATGAAAATAGATGCATGTTTCCCTAACTAAATGCTTTAAAATATAAACAAATATCGGTCCTCCCTGGTGGCGCAGCGGGTTAAAGCACTGCACTAAGAAGCTAAAGCCACTTCCGCATGAGTTCGATTCCCACCTACCCTGGAGGTGACCACACGGCGTAGCAGACCTCTCCTGACCCGCCCACTGCTCCCCTCAGCAGTGTACTTCTTAGATCTGCCTGTTCTGCTCCCAATCTGTCTCTGGTGAAGCCTCTCACCGCCCCTGAGCCTCTGGCCTGTACCCCAGTTCTGTATGCACAAATAAATAAATCGTAAAAAAAATATATATATAAACAAATATCTTCTATAAATAAGTGCTATATAGTTGTTTAATTCTGTAAGAAAATGAGAAAAATGAAAAGGAGATATAAAAAATTTATTATGATTTTAAATGTATAAAATTGGCTTTTTAAACATGGTCAATTTTTTATTGTATTTCTATTGATCAAAGTACGAGCATATTACTCAATAGGGTGGAGTAAGAAGCATACATACATATTAAATATGTATAAATACTAGACTGCATTTCTAAATAATTTGTTTCATTTTCCTATTGTAACTTTAAGACAATAAATTATACTTTAAGGACTTCAGGATACAAATATGTCTTAATGATTTAAATAGTTTTATAACATTGTTTTAGTGTAAAACCAAAAGTCAATTCTTTAAGAAAAAAAAATGAGGCATCAGATGTCTCAAATATAAAAATTAATTTAGAGAGACCTCTATAAACAATATTGTAGACAAGTCCTCTAAAGTGCATTTTTCTCATGGTTTTAGCATTTCTATCATCATCCTAAACTATTTTTCTCAAGCTATTTTCTTATTTTTTTAATTCCATGTGAAAATTCAATCCTAAATTAAGACTTGCTAAAAAAAAAACATGGCAATGTGGTTAGACTTTTCATGTTCTCTACTATGAGTACAATTTACAAATTATTTCTCAACTATTCAATAATTAATAAGAAATATAGGAAACTTGGCCCTTCCTGGTGGCACAGTGGGTTAACGCACAGCACTACAAACTAGCTGCTGTCACTTCAATAAGATTTCAGTCCATGGCGGGTAGGTGATACACATGGCATGGCAGACCTCTCCTGACCCACCTACTACTTCCCTCAGCAGTGTACTTCTTCAATCTGCCTGCTATCTCCACTCTGCCTCTGGTGAATCCTCTCACCTACCCTGCACCTCTGACCTGTACCCCAAAAAGAAGAAGAAGAAATATAGGAAACTCACTAAACGATGGGCAGTCAATGCTATTAATGACTATGTCCCATGTATTTGTGGATAGACATCAATTAATGATATACCTAGTGGTCAATTTTCTTTTCAAATATCTCCTTTAGTTTATCATTAGTGCATTTTTACACATTTCCTATCACTTCTGATTATTTTATATAGAGATAAAGTAACACAGATGAATTCATTCTTTCTAAAAGGGACAAAAGCACCCTATGGATACCTATACTGCTCCATATACCTGAGCTCTACTAACTTTATTTTCAGTTCCAGTCTGGCTAAAATTGGATTGTAGAATTTATTCACCAGGGTCACTGGAGTCAGATCATTTGTATATCTCCCCCCAACTGACTCCAGGTGAAGCCAACTGAGTATTTCAAGTGGTGGGAGTCTCATTATCTCAGAACAATTTATCATAGGAACTATGTTCACCCAAGAACTCTCCTAGTGAGTCTAAAGCAGTGGCTTTCTTTTCAATGAATTGTTGAGAAATAGCTATCTCAGTTTTTATGTGACAGGATTCTTCCATTACACTCAAAAATCAGCTTAAAGAGATTAAAAAAAAAAAAGAAAAAAAAAAAAAAAGAGCATGACGCATGACGACCTTATAAGCAGCATGAACCTCAGTGGACTAAGAAAGAGTACATTTAGAATGGACTTTGGGAGGGAACAACAGTTTCCCAAAGATTGTTATTGCTTAATGAGATCCGTGACCACACATCCATTATGTGGGATAAACATGGCTCCCTGCTGGCTCCCCAAAGCCTGCCGACAGTTGGTGGTTATGATGTTAACACACTTTAACACCCTAGAAATGTTTTAATGTCTTTTCTACTATTTCTACAATATTGGAATAAGACTTGAATTCATCATGTAGAAAATATAATAACAATATAAAAATAGTGTAACTGGAACATTTTCTATATCAGGTTTGTAATAGTTAAAAGAAGTAAAGTTTATTTTAGGTCATCTTCCATTTCCAAAAACTAATTTTAATAATATAAACTGATCGGGTATAAAATTTTAAATATTGGTGTATGTTAAAAGATTAAATCTCGGCCCTCCCTGGTGGCACCGCAGGTTAAAGCACAGCACTGAGAATGTTGAGCCGCTTCTGCATGAGTTCTATTCCCGCCTGCCCCAGAGGTGACCATATGGCAAGACAGACATCTCCTGACCAGCCCGCTGCTCCCCTCAGCAGTGTACTTCCTCTCTGTCTGTTCTGTTCGCCACTCTTTCTCTGGTGAAGACTGTCACCGCCCCTGAGCCTCTGGCCTGTACCCCAGTTCTATATGCACAAATAAATAAATCTTGAAAAAAAAAAAAGATTAAATCTCAATTAATAAGGAAGGGCAAGATTAAAAATGTACATATTTTGTCTAAAGCTACTTACTTTTATTGCTTTCAGGACCCAATATGTTTTGCCTTTAAAAAGATAAATAAAATAAAATACATTTTTTTAATATTATTTTATGTAAAAGCATATTTTCCTCCTTTGGTGGAAAATAGTATGTCCATTAGACATTGCTCACATTCTCCTTACCTGAAGGGAAAAATAATAGCATCAAGAAAATAGTGTCACTTCGAAAGTATTATATAGTCGGTCATATCCAAAAGCTATAGAGAGTGATATGTGTCATATTAAAAGACTTGAAACTAATCCTCGATTTTGGTCTTCATTCTCATTTTCTGATAGAAAATCTTTAGCATACAAACTCTTACGAGAAAGCAAATTATCCTTTATGTAAATGTATGTATAACTTAGAAGCACTGAATATTTGCTTGGTACAATATATCCACATCATTCTTCCTGGGGAAAAATATTTTTCAAAAAGTATAACTTATACTTGTATAGTTGTGTACAAGTTGTATAACTTACACTTGTATAGTATAAAAGAAGCAAAACCATTCCTTTCCCAACTTGTTTATATATTAAGGGAAATGTGTTTCGTATATGTAAAATAAATAATAAAAAGTTAAAACCTTTATTTTAGTCCATAAGATAAAAAAAGAAAAAATCACCCTAATAATACCATCAACATAAGAAAAATATTCTAGATCATCAAAAACATATTCTTTTTACTTTCAGATTTGGTATAATGGTCCACACCCTCAAGATACTAAGTATAAAAACAGTCATAATTAGAAGCACCAATAAGTTATCAAGCAGTAGGAGGAACTCTATTCAAATGCAGTTAAAATATCATTTAAACAACTGAAAAAAAATTGAGTGTATACACTCAAAAGAGAGTATCAGAATATATAATTAAATGCATTCCTCAACAAATATAGTTTCTCTTATTATAAGGCAATGAATGAGTTTTACATATAGCTTGTTGTATGGTTTATTTCAAAGATATGTTTTAAAAGTCACAATAGATTACCTGAATAATAGAGAACTGCATGTTGTGCATGTCTTATTGTTCTAAAGCTCATCTTGTATATATCAAACTGAATTACAAAGCTACTTACAATAAGTTGATTTTCTTGTCCATAAACTTTGCACCTGCAATCCTCTCTGCTTAGAGTGCCTCAATCAAGGGAAACAATAGTCTACATGGCACCTTAGTGTTAATTTAAAAATAAATAAATAAATAAATAAAATCACTGTACAAATAACTCCAGACAAGTTGCAAGGTGCAGGATCTTTGGATATCATTCTCCCCTATTGTTCCTTTGCTAGTTCTTTGCAGATTCTGCAACAGCCCTATTCTCTCTTACTATAACTTCAATAACTTCAAAGAAGTTACAAGAGATACAATATAGGCTGTGGATGCATATAGTAAACAAGCATAATAATGCCAAGCATGTAGTAAGCAGTGATTTTGACTTGGGAGTTTATGTATCTTAATCTTAAAACTTCCCTTTGATTTTTTTTTTTTTTTGGCAAAATGGAATATAAAGTTTCAGAGAGCTTATTAGGTATTGTGGGCAATGCTATATCAATGATAAAAGAAAAATAGTAGGTGGTAGTACAAGTGGACTAACTTCAAAATAAAATCTCTTAACTTAAACTCTAATGGTATTTTGTGAATTATTGGGAACAGTTCAAGTGTCATTTCCTAGCCCCTTGTGTACCTTACATGATAATGATAAGAAGCATACAATAATCTTGGAGCAAAATTCATTTAGAGTTCTTAGAGAGCCTTTTACATGTGGGTAATGTTTCAGCTTTGTTTATTAGATTATAGGAAACCTTGTCCATTATTTAAGAGTGGTATTTTCCCATTATACCAATCACATAGGGATGTATTAAAGCAACCAACAGAAAAAGCAACATTCTGGAATGAACAGTATTGATTTCTGTGCATTTAATGGGTACCATTTTTAAATACGATCATCATGTAAGATTATCACATAAGACAGAATATTACAACAAAAACAAAAGTTGTTATCACTGCCACTGCCGATACTATAAGCTTCCACTGAGTGACAGTTATGAACAGCACACTTAAAAGGTATTTTCTCTAAACCTCAATAATTGATGGCAGGTATTATACCTGCATTCAAAAGAAACTGAAAACAGAAGAGATAAACTAATTGATTGAGAATGATGCAACTCATGAGTTCTGTCTTTTACAATGATAAACCATGTTGCCATTGGAACAGAAGCCACTGAGCATTATACATAAGTGATTTTCCCATCTCCCTTTGCAGCTATATTACTAATTCTAGTGTGTATACAGATACCTACCATCATTGAGTAGGTATTCTGTCCAGAAACATTCAATTTGAATTCAATCTAACCTGCATATCTAATATCCAATTTACAGAAAATACTGGTAGTTCAGGTCCCAGAGAGATGAAATTTGGGAAATAAAAACAAATTCATAATTTTTCAGGAAATACTACAACTGGCCAAATCATTTCAAAAGATCAAGGTCATGAAAAATATGGAAGGTAATGATCAAAATAAAATAAAATTAAGAGATATAATAGCCAAAGTAATGAATGAGTTATGGCTACCTGCTAGCAACAAAATAAAGAAACATAAAAAAAAAAACTGTACAAAACATTTAGAAAAACTAGAGCTAAAATAAGCTAGCAAGTTCAAAGAAAAGGTGAGATATTAAGGATTTTTTTTTTCTGGAGGAATCAGGTTATGTCTAAGATAAACATTTGTTCTATCCATTACCCAACAGTGCTCTGTAATTTTCTTGCCATTCTTGATTTTCTCATTGTCTAAATTCTAACCAGCATAAGAACATCTTGAATAAGTATTGCCAGGTAAAATCCTCTCATTCTTTTTTTATGTATATACCTCATCTTTCTAGAAATGCATCCTCTAGAGGATGCTGCAAGTATCAGTACAGAGCTGGCACTCAAGTGCATTGCGGGAATAGGTATTTTAGACACAGGAATCCTTAAGTCCTTCTCCAAGCAATGAGTATATTAACATGAAGCAATATGTACTGTAATAAGACTCAAGTGTAAATTGAAGGATTAAAAGATTCTTTGAAGTTAGTCATAGTTCCATGCTCTTATCACAAATTTTAATCAAACTAGATGAAAATAAGTTTGTCATTAACCTGTAAGGAAAAGAAAGATCACTTCAATGGTTACAGCATGCAGCCTGGACACATCTTGGTGAGGTGGGAGTCTTTATGCATTATTCTCCTTATTTACCAGGCAGGAAGTAGACACAGAAAGAGGCTAAGTGACTTGCCCAAGGACAAAGAGTGAGTCAGATGCAGAGCTGGGAACTGAGCCCACTTCTCTTGCTTCCCAGTGTACAGCTTTTCTCAGCAAGCCATAATGCTTTTCAGATGGATCATTTCCTAAAATGTATTAAGTTGTTAAAAATTCAATATGGGTGTTACACTGGTTTCCAACTAGATATTTCTTACAACCTTATTATGTATATTATTAGATGCTAAGTTGATGATCAGATCAGTAATTTCATATCTGTATTTTTTAGAAAATATGCTTTTAAAATTGGACATATTCAAACACTTAAGCTGCATCAGTCTCTTTGAAGAGTGAGATAAGTCTGGCTCTTGGAGCAGGTGGAGGAATGATCCACAGTGAGAAAAAAAATGCAGTTTCAAAATTAAGAAAAAACTGGAAATGATCATAAAAAACAAGCCCTCATCAATCACCAGAATTGAAAAAAAAAAGGTTATTAAATCCAAAAGAATCACTGCAATTTGATGTTTATGAAAGGCACTGAAAATGTTCAGAAAGGGAAAATAGAGTGTACATTGGGAAAAAAAAGGAAATTCGCAGTCTTTTAGAGGAATCTACACAGTTTTCTTTATATAAAGATATACTTATTTCATTAGTTGGATTTTACCCACTGGTTCATTGGGAATTCTGGACCATGGGAAATATTATCCCTTTTAATGACAATTACTGTAGACTCTGATTATGCTAACTAAACGAGAAATGGTATGTAATTAGTCTACATTTCTGTATGTTGTCCTACTTTGATCACTGGAAACTTCACCTGCTCATTGGAGACATCACCTGTAAATGTTCTTCACCGAAGAGCCAAGACTATTCTGTGGAATCATTACTACAGCTGAACAACTACCAATAGGTTGATTTGTTCAAAAGATCAAACACATTCACTCTCTAGCATATGCTTTTCTGCTCATTCCCTTCCTAAAGATAAGCTACAGAAACCATACAGGCCTCTGATCTCATCTGTGAGAACTGATCAAACCCTCACAATTGTGCCCTTTTGACCAATTTATACTTCTATGACAGTTCTCGTCTGAATTAGAACTTCAATTCTTCATGAGCACAGATGTCTTTTTTCAATTGTGTCCTTTACACCTATATTTGAAAATCAAAATAGAAAGAAAGGGAAAGAGTGGGAAAGGCAATTCTTTCTTACAAAAGATTTCAATTAACAAATGTAAAATAACAAGGAAACCAGCACTCACCCAGTAATTAAAGTCAGTATTATCAGCAGAGACTATTAACATGTACCTCCTGATATGACACATGGGACAGGGCATATTTCTTTTGTTATATTCTTTTAAAAATTATTAACCATGAGAAAATAGCAGAAAAACCCAAATTGTACAACATTCTACCAAATGACTGATGAGGATTCATCAAATTGGTCTAATCATGAAGGTAACCGAAAGCCAAAGTCACAGAATGGAGGCCTAAGGAGATGCAACTTAATGCAACATGAATCTTGGGGAAAATGCTGGGACAGAAGCAGGTCATTAGTGGACAAGCTGGCAACATCTGGATATAGTTCAGGTAATAGCATTCACTGTAACAATGTTTACTGTATTATAAATTATGTTCACACTCAGAGGTGAACAAAGGGTGTATGAGAAGCCCTTGTTTAATTTTGTACATTTCTGTACACTAAAAATTACTGCAAATTAAAACACTTAAACGTGTTTTAAAAGACCAAAGACTACTTTGAATAATCAGTTGGGATATACAAATTCTTATGAGAACTCAGGTATGAAATCCAAAGACAATGTGTGATGATAGAGAACACCGTTGGTTCATGCTGTCACAGCTTTCCCAAGGGGAGGGAAGATAAAACACAAATCTAAATGTGATCCCATTTGTGTCTCAGCATGAGAATTTGTCTACTCGTCAGGATCATAACTGTCATCTTCACTTCATTATATTTGTCTTCTCCCTTTTGGCTTTCTTTCTCTCCACATTTCAATTATGTTCTGTGTGTGGCACAGCAATGTCATTTTTGCCACATGGCTGTTCCTGATCATGCAGAATAGTTTTCATGTGGACCCTCGAGTGCTCAGGCTGACTGAAATCATCTTCATAGTATTTCTCACCATTCAAGAGAGTTCTGTGTCTAAGAGGACTTCTGGGGGTGAGTCCCTGTACTCTGTCACAAATGCCTAATATCATTAACCCCTTGCAGTGTCATTAAGAAACTTTCCTCTCCCTATATGTTTCTCCCCTGAGTCTGCCTTTAATGCCTCATGAGGGAGAGAAGTTGTGGAGGTTGAGATGAAGAAGACTATTGGATTTCCCTTTAGGCACCCTTCTTCCAAAACCAGGACTTAAAATAATAATATAGTGGATATTTCAAGGCATTACTCAGTTCTTTAGGACCTTTAATCTGCAATGCATCAAATCAAACACCTTTTCACTGATCCAGTCCAACTTCTGTTGATGCCTACAAGTCAGGAACCCCACAGAGGGTAAAGAGCTGACCACCTGGGTGTAAATCCATTAGCTCGTGTTTTTGATCCCTCACACACAATGTTATTTCTTTGTTTTCCTGATTTTTGTTAAAAAAAATGGAAAGGTTTATTTTATTTATTTATGCATACAAGAACTGGGGTATAGACCAAAGAATGGGGGTTGGTGAGACAGATTTGGAAGCAGAACTGGTAAATCTATTGAAATAACACCGCTGAGGGGAACAGTTGGCATGATAGGAGAGGTCTGCTGTGCCCTGTGGGTCAGCTCCCTGACCAGAGATACAATTTGTCCTGCAATGGCTGCCAATAGCCTCATACTGCTGAGAATTAGCCCCTTGCACCACAAAGGATAACCTGTTTTAGTTTTTTATCTTGATGAATGATATTAAAACTTTAGAATATTGTATATAAAAAGTCAGATCCCCAGCCTCTCTTGAATTATCTAAAGTACTGATAAAACTTGGCCCAAAGTCATGCATGGCCATAATCTACTTCACTGGAATATCAGTTATTTCTTTGGACAAGTGTCCTTTAATTTACAAGCCACCCAGGAGTAGCCTGGATGCTATAAGGAATTTATTTGTGAGACATGCCCTACATCTTGACCTTTAATTTATAAAGGTCAATCAAATATGTCTGAATGCCACTACTTAACATGATGAGCAAAAAAAAAAAAAAAACTAAGCAGCATTTCCACTGAGACTAGGAATCTCAGTACCCAGAGTCAACCTATTTCCTTCTTTGAAATCATAGAAGAAATGCTACCTCTCATTTTCTCTTGCCTGCATAAAAGAGGAAAAGGGGCAGATTGCTGCCTCAGGATTTTCAGATTTCTTTGTATGATTTCCTGTGTGTGTGTTTTTTTGTTTTTGTTTTTGTTTTCTTTCTTTCTTTCTTTTTTTTTTTTTTAGAGAATGTTATTATTCTTATTATAGATGGAGCCCTACACTCACTTACCTAGTCATTCTCAAGCATGGGTTTGAGATGTGGTGATAGAGCCATTACTGCTGCATTTCACACAGAAGAGAGTTTTACTAATCCTCTTTGGCATTCATCTCTAAATCTTGGTGAACTCAAGTAGTTTCAATCTCTGAAAGTTTATTTTTGACTTAAGTGATTTTCTTGCTATTGCTAGATTTTTCAGGTGCTTGCCAGCTTAACTGTTATCTGAATAAGCTTTGTTTATTTTTCTTGGCTCTTTATAGCAGGTTTAAATCTGTTCCAAGGGGTCACAACATTTCCTGCCCAAACACCTTTTATTCTGAGCATGCAGTCAGTAATTATTTTTTTCTTTACCTAAAATATAAATAACTCCCTTATACTCATTTTGAACCTGTTCTCATAGTACTTTCCTTATGAAAGAAGAAAAGCCCTTCAACAGACCTCCTTGTTTTGTGAGCAGAGGTCTAGTCAGGGAACATAAATCATGCCTCGTACTCACAAATATACAAGTAACCCTTCCCCTGCCTGCTGTTTTCAATTACTCAGATTCATTTATTTCCAAACTTTTTGGCACCCCTCTGCTAAAGTACACGGCAAACAAATTTACAGTGAGTTCCTAATTAAATATTAATGCAAAGTCTTCTAGCCTCAAATTTCATTTGGTTCAGTCACTCTAAAATTTAATAAAATTTGGGTATTTGTTTCATATTTAACTTATTTCGAGGCATAATGTTGATTTTAGTACTAAAACTCTGAAGCCAAATTATCAAAGGGGCTCTGACAAAATAAAAAAAAAATGTAGTGAACTTCAAGTCACAAGCAATTTAAATTTTCAGACATGTATCTAACAACAAATGTCTGTGAAACCTGTATGTAAACTCTTTCTACAACAAATAAATTAGATGAGATATATTCCTTTAGTATTTTATTTAAGCATTTCCAAACTTTTACAGATCAAAACTTCTAATCTTATTTTATTTTGGCCCAATACTTTTTTAGTACATGTCTTCCCACTTAAAACTTAAGCCATACCATACCTGAAAATTAAGAAAGCCAGTTACCTTCTCAATCATTTTTGGAATGATCAGTAGCATTTTTAGAGTAATTTCTCTGGATGAGCAATTACTACTTTTTGGAATATAAATAGTTGCTAAAGATAATTCATTTAAATATTATTATGTAGTATAATATGTAATGATGTAATATCACTCCAAGTTGCCTTTTTGACACTAGGTGGCGTGTATAACTTAACCTACTTGAGTGAAAATATTTTGGGGGATAAGGTTGTGCTTTGGAATGAAGATTTGAATGTCAAGTCTTAAAACTAAACTTTTACTTTTTCTCATAGTAGATTACAGGAAAGATAAGAGCAATAAAAAAAAAAAATTCAATGGGACCAAATCTCAAAGCAGTCTTCAAAAACTCAGGATCTTGAGTAATTCAACCAATTTAATATTAATGGTATTTCCTTCAAACACTATTTCTGTTTCTTTGTTACAGACCCTCTAGGTGCCTATATTTCCCGGTTTCTATGATTTTTATTAAAGATCTCTTTTTCTTTTTTTTTCAAAGATTTTATTTTTGCATACAAGGACTGGGGTATATAGGCCAGAGATGTGTGTGTGTGTGGAGGGGTGAGTGACTCCTCTTTTTTCTTTGTTCTCATTCCCTCTTTCATTTTCAACCCCAACAAGAACACAATAGACCCTACTGAGTCTATTTTAAACATTCCCTAAATTTCCAATATTGTACAATTCCTAAAATAGTATTTTATTGATTGCCCTGGGTTTTATCATTTAGTTATTTCTGACTCCAGTTTATAAATCACAGTGACTAGTAAGAATTGGTGCTAAAACATGAATTCAGTGCATATTGATAAATGTGGAAGAACAATTCAAGAACTTGATTGACCAAGAAGCATACCTGCTTGGTCATAAACTCTTAGTTTCTCTGTCACTTGATATCATGACTCCTTTCCCTTCTACAGCATTTATAAAATCTCCAGGAAATGTAATGATCACAGCCAATAGCAGTTCTCTTACAAATGTTCCACTTAATCAAATATTCATAAGCAGGAACTTGATTATTAGCACAAATCCCTCTCAATCATGTCTAGGTTTTGAGGATAATAAAACAGAGTTCCTCCTTGAAATAAAGGATCCCTGAAGAAATGAATACAATGAGTATTCTTTTGGGCCAATGTCTTTTCACCCTGTTGTTACACTAGCTTAGAAAGGTAGAATTAACACAAAAAATAATTGTTGATATATTTACCAATCTTTAGAGTGTTTTTTAAGTATATTATTTTACTAACCCAACATATAATGGTGTGAGTTAATTCCATTCTACAAACATTGCTATGGGTTCAATGGGATGGTAGAAAAGATGGTATTAATTATCCTAAAAATATAAGGGAAATGGTAATAAGAAGACAAGCAATATTGTAAATCCTACATGTTACTATCATATGATATATTATGAAAATTTTCACATAATGAAGAGCACACTAAAATAGAAAGTATTCAATTTAAAGAAAGCCTGAAGTTTAATTATTTCCAGAGATAATGATTTTAGGTTTCCCTTCATGCCTTATCCTCCTAATATATTGACTGGTGCTGCATTCATCATTATAGTAAATCTTCCTAAATTAAGATTTCAAGTTAATCCTCTACCTTGTTTTCTCTGCACTGCTAACCCCTCATTTAAGCCACAAACATCTGTCCACGACAACTATGATAACCCTTAACAGTATACAGCATCCCTTTTTGCCCTTCGTCATTCAGAAGCAAGCATGATTTTGTAAATAATTAAGTCATGTCACCTCTGATTAAATATCCATTTTCTGTCACTGCAATCAGAATAAAATTTAGCCACTTCACCTTCCTTTGCATGGTCCTATAATACTTTCTTAGTCTATACCATAATATGCTTTTAATTACCATTCTCTCTGTATCTCAAACACCCAAACTCATTTCAGACACACAGAACTTCATTCTCTCTCTAGAAAACCAGATTTGTAACTATTCCAGGGTTTGCATGGAAAACTCCTCCCTCAGAACTACTTACAGCTCTTTTCCTCTTATTACTGAATCTCAGCAATATGCCATCCTTTTCAGAAAGGTTTTCTTTGTGATTACAACCACAATACCCAAAGAACATCTCTTAATTTCAATATATTTTATTTTTTCTTAGCACAAAATATTATGTATTTGCTTTGGTCTGCTCCCTCGTGCTAAAATATAACTCTCATTAGACATTGCCTAATTTGCTCACTTATGTCATTTCTTACACCTAAAATGACACTCAGTACAAATTTGTCTAAATTTATTTAATGAGTAATTAAATAAAAGAAAGGCCAATAATCACAAGAGTTACTTGGAGGATCATATTTCAGTAGGGAAACACTGAAAAGAATTAAAGCATCCTGATAATGTAAGGACTTTCTTTTTCTATTAGTAATTTACATAAAGTTAATGGTAATGTTGAATAATTAATAAAATAGAGTGCATTTATGTAATGTAGTACATAATGCAATTTGTTTTCACTAACACTCTCTTCCTTACAATTGTGCAGGTTATTAGGGACACTGGCTATGTTTCTTGTTTCAGAGTTTTTTAAGAACAGTTTTCTATTAAAATCGGTTGGTGTTTTCACAAGTGTTCAGATGAAAATATGCACAAGTAGAAATCTCATGCCCTTCATGCCTTATATTCTTCCACTGATGAGAGCAGTAAGAGAAGCAAAACATTTACTAACATTTTGATTTTTTTACTATCAAGATTAAGTTCAAAATATTAGATAATATCATTAGCAAGTGAAATGGGAAGATAACACCATAACAGAGGAAAAAGCTATAAAATAGAATATGTAACCCAAAGATGCACAAAGCCAGAACATTTAAACTATAAGTTCTGCCCACTTTTAATGTTGATCAACATTGCATAAAGTCACCATATTTATCTCCACATAAGATGTGTATGCCATTAGATTTCAGGTCTATCATTTGGTTCTGGTGAACCAAAAGCCAAGAACCTTGGTACAAGAATAATGAATATACAAATAATCAGCAAAGTGGTCTGAATCCTGAGTTTAAATTTTACTTATGTTTTAATGAAAATCTGACAAAGATACATATCTATTAGGCATATTCTGTAATACTGTCACCTGGTGAGGCAAAAATCTCACCCATGAACTGGCATTGTTATCACTGAACTTTCAGAACTTAATTATGAGAAAATGCCTTAAAAATTAATAGCGTTGAATAAGGCAGAAAAATTTAATAATGCAGACTTAATTTTTTAAACAATTTCATGCCAGCAAAATAAACCATTAAAAACTTTAGAATGAACAAAGATCTTGGATAATTTAAAAACATACATTTTTGAGTTTCTGGAATTTCTAACTTAACAAAAGTTTGGGTTCCCTAATTATCTCAGCTACTTGATCTGAATGGGCAGAAGTTTCTATGAATCTCTTTTAGCATCTTTGTCTCCTTATACATCTTAATTTCTAAAGAAACAGATCACTCTAAACCCATTTTTATCATCAGTCTGATACCTACAGTTTTTCTTTTTCATAAATATCTTTCAATACCCTGGGGACATTCAATGCAAGCAACCCCAACCAAGTTTCATTTCACTTCTTTCCCCCTCCCCATTTTTAGTTCTCTTTACTCATTTTAAGAGAAAAGGCAAAAGTGACAAATAGTCATTAAAGAAAAACTCAGCAGTAGAAAAATTCTTAAGAATTACGTATTCGTGTTTCTAAAGTTAAGCTGTCTTGAAGGATGTCAATGCAATGTGGAAAAGTTACGAAGAAATATCCTATTGATTATAAGAATAAAACAAGAGACGATCTGTGCTACCTTGATCTTACCTAAAGAAGAAACGTATTCTTTGGACTAAAATGAGGTCGTATTCCAACAATAACTGTCTTTGGTCTGAAGGCTAAGCCAGCCAGGACAATGAGGTGCATGCAACTCAGGAAGAGATGTCTGACTGTTAATAAGAATGCATTGTAAGATAAAATATAACACCGTATCATAGCGAGTAACACTATCTTCTTCAAGAAGTGTTTTTTTTTTTTTCTTCTTCTTCTTCTTTTCCTCTTAACAGAGTTAGAAGGAATCTCTTATGAAAAGGTATTTTAACTACTCATGTTCTACAAAGTTTGTAGTTATAATATCATTCACATGTAAGTGGAAAACTTTCAGATAAATATGACTACATTTAAACTTATATTTGAGAAGAATAAGATTAAACAAGTGACTGGTAATATATTAATTGAAATTATTTTTCATAGTTTATTTGACAAGTATTGTATCTTCACAACTATTTTGGAATGTGTGCATTCCATTGTAGATAATATTCAACAAATGTGAATGGCGGAGTTTTTAGCAATATAAATAACATAGACATACCAATCATACTTAATCATTGGCCTATCATATTCATGATGCTTACAAAGATCTGAACTAGTGTAAATCAGCAACATGATAGCGGGCTCATTTATTTAATCACTTGATAGCATTTTTAACCATAATTGAACATATAACTGCAGACTTAAAGTTAATTAAGTTAATGTGCTCACATGTGAAAGTTTCAATCTTTAGAAATACTTTCCAAAATTTGAGCAATGAATTCAGTGAATAATGTCAACATTTAGTCATACATTTCTATTTTAATAAAATCATCTTTTGTTAGAACACAATTGATTCAGGTATGTTCATTCTAATAATGCTTTAAACACATTCAACCTCATGACATAAATATATCATTACTGCCAAGTGTACCAATGTAATGACGAGAACAGTGGCAAAGGGGCATATGATGGACTTCAAAGTGTAACTGGGAAGCATTATGCATACCTCTTTCAGGAAAAATGTTTGATATTGTTGTTTTACCATACAATTTCTGTTTTAAGCTTTTTAATTGCAAGCTCAGTTTTACCGTTTTATTTGATGTGACTGGCAACTCTCTAATATCTTGAATCCCATTTAGTTACCAGTCAGTACATAAATTTGTTTAGTCAGGAAGCTCCTAAAAATAATTAGGTTTGTGTAGAGATACCTGAAATCAAATGGATGAGGGTTGGGAGAGAGAGGGAAGGAAAGAGGAGGGAGGGAAGAAAGAGTAGCAGGAGAGAGGAAAGCAAGAGAGACTGAGACAAAAAGAAAAAAAGCACTATATTTTGATATCAGTGAATACAGAACAAATAAATAAATAATGCATCTATTCTTATGTGGTCTTAAGTTGTGTTTGGGTAGGAGAAGCCACATGTGGTACACCATCTTAGGATTTCTCCATTCCCATGCTACAACGTAGGAGGTTCACAGACTAACATTTTATTTAAATGAGGGAATATGAAATAATAAGAGTAAGTATTATTACAGGGACAAAACAAGTAACATCAATGTATTCATTGGCAGATAAGTGACTTAGACAGAATCTACTTTTGAGAAACTCAAGGTTTTAGATAATTTTTATGGTTTTGAACTTACTGCTTAAATAATATAACATTTTTGTTCTGTTGTTCTAGGAGCTAACAAATTATAAGTATCTCCAAGCAAAATGAGACAACTGGAGTATATCCCCAAGGCATATAACTTAGATTTGTGGTCATTATATTGCAATTTCATTCTTGTTTCTCTAGCCAAGGGTTGTTATATAGGTTAAATTTGGATAATAACAACCCAAATGAAAATGTAAAGCAACTCCACAAAAGAGAACAAAATGTGTCACTTGACACTTTTCTGTTGGTTGGTTTTAATTCATTTTGCCTTCCCATAAATAAACAAAATGAACTGCCTTGTCATTTGTCATTCCAAGTTAAATAGTTTTCGTGGGTTTTTTTGTTTGCTTTGTTTTTGGCAATCTAAGTTAAATATGAGGAGTTAAATTTATTTAGTTATAATAGTCTGAATACAAGAAAAGTTTTGAATGACCTAGAGTTAACAAGATTATTTCCTGATAGAATTTTGGTCCAGTTTATAATCTAATTAGCTCATTATAGAAAACTTCAACTTTTTGCTTTACTCTTTCAGCATTTCAGCAAATAAAAGCATTGTTTCAAATTATAAGCATTGGGCACATCATAAGTACAGGCATTTCAAAAACCAAATGTGGTTTGACTTTTATTTCCTCCACTGTCAGATTCTGTTACAACAAAGTATTTGTTGTATGGAAATTCATTCATTAGAATATTGCAAGTTGGGTGATAGAAATAACTCTGAAAAGTTTTTCAATACATTTACTTTGATCTTCAAAGAGGAAAAGTCACGAAACCAGACATATTGTATGAAAATGATGAATTTCATTAAAATGTATCTGTTTTCAGGTTACAGTGGGATTTTTACATGTGTTTATGCCAAAGAAGTGATTCAAAAAAGATATAGACACACACACACACACACCAGGAGGGTTCCTACAGCTAAATTAGTTTAACTAATGATATCATGTTGGTACAGTAATGTTAAACTTTTAATATCAATTCTACTTTCTTTGAATGCATCTATCTAGAATGAAGACAAGTATTTCCTTTGTGCAAGAATTGTTTTGACAGACAGCCACAGAAGACAGAGAAATCTATCAATATGTCTGGCTGGTAATTTTTACTACACAGAAAACCTATAACTAGTATGTAATTGAAGAAAAGGGAGTATGAATTTCATGTAAGATATACAAACTAATAGCAGAATTATAGAAAAGATACTCCACCAGAATAAAATAGAATGAAGGTAATATGTAGAAATGCCGCATCACTAGAACCCTTATAGAAAACCAAGTCATATTCAATCCAAGTGACTTTAAATGGAACCTATCTTTATAGTATTCCCAAGACTCAGAAGAAATTGACAAGGCTAAGAGCAAGAAACTAATGTTCTGGATACAATATACTTGCTAACTAAAATATCTCTGCATGTCCTTATCATGAATGACAAGGAGAATTTAGAAATTTCCTTCTCATTCTAAAAACATATATTTACATCACACATGCACACACACTCACAAATAAAATAACAGTTCTATCACATTCATTTGGAAAATGATTTTATTATAATAAATCTAAAATAGCTAAGATGTATTTTCTGCAATATTCTCATATCCCTCTCCATTTTTATGTCTATTCACATCTAGTAACCCCATTAAGAAAGTTTCTTTAAATTATTTTAATATTTCAAATATTTTATGTATTTATTAGAAGTCAGTGGAAAAATATGTATTTAAAGTAATTCTTCTGCCTACAGATAATTTAATTCCTTAAAAAACACTAATTTGTATTCAGCCTCTTCCTAAATTTATCATTTGGCTTTCTCCTCACTTTCTTTCCTTCCCTTATTCTCTTTCTTTGCAATTCACAGACTTTCTTTGGAGTTAACACATTGAAAGTATTCTTTTTCCATTGTCTCCTTCCTACAAAACTCATTTTAAGTTAAGGTGGGAACACAGGAGATAAAGAGACAGAAGAAAACTCAAAGATTACAGAGACCTCTTCAAAACAAAACTTTAATATTTGTTCCTACCCTCTGAAGGTAGGAAGATTCGAATTTTGACAGACAAGTGACAGCCTGTTGTAGATGGATTTATAAACATACACTTTTAAGTAATAATAACTGCCTGAACTTTAATTGTTAGGCAATATGTTTTCACATCTTATATCAATTTAAGAGACTAGCTTTAGGCCTCTCAATCCCTTTTCAGAAAATTTGACAATTTAAAATATACTTCTTTTTAAGTGTGAAATCTTATCAAACTTTGATGTGAAATGACATTGCTCTATGACACATTAGTTGATCCTAAGTGAATATGATTTATCCTCCACATTTTGCTGTTAAGAGTTACAAAGATATTTCTTTTTTTCATGGGTGATGAAATCTAATGAGAACTGACAGGTACATTAGCTTAAGTCTACCAAGTCAATATAAACTAAGAAAATAAACAATATGGAATTAAAGGACAGGTGGATGTATATAGGTTAAACACAAACTTACAAGTCAATTTCAAGTATCTTTTCTAATTATTTAAACTCAAATGTACAAAGGAAAGAGTAACACAGGTTGGAGGGCAACACAACCATTGCTATCTAGTCCATCTGGTTTAAGAAGATACCCATTGTCCAACATATATTTGGAGAACCTGAAAGTGGTTTCATTTTCCTGGCCTGAGGTAAGCTCATGAACTATAAAACACACCTGTGTAATTCACATGCCTGTTCTGTTCTTCAAGGACAACTGGCATAAACCTGTGCAGAAAGCTACATTTCATTAAACTCTCTCTTAAGCTCATAGTCTCTTATCTTCTGTTTCAGCATTTCATTGAGGAAAGTTTGTCATAATGCACCAGCAGTTTTTTTTTTTTTTTTTTTAATTTTCAACAAGATTTCTCTCTCTCTCTCTTTTTTTTTTCTTTACCGAACAGGACCAACCTTTTCACTTTTGATAAGTAGCCATGGCAATTTTAACTTTTTTTTTTTTTTGAAACTTAGTATATATGTGGGCTGAAATATGTGTATATGCACGCACACATGTGTATGTACATACATAGTGTATATATGTGTGCACATGCATCTATGTACACATGTATATTACAGAGATGTGTGTGTGTGTAAAATAGTGGTAAAGTATTTGGCAACAACTGTTTTTTCTTGTACTATCTGATACTTCTTAGGCTAACAAACTGATAGAACATAACACTATTTCACTTTCGAGAAAAAAGTAGCCATCCTTTTCCATGTGCCTTGTTTATAGTTAGGCTGTTCCTCTCCCTTTCGGAACCTAAGACACTAAATAACAATTCATTTAGCTGTTTAGTTTCCTATCAAAGGAAAGATGGGCATCTATAGACTTAAAATTTTACTGTATTTCTTTTTTATCATTGTAGTAATGGCCCTATCCCTCATCAACACATTCTAAGGCACAGAAGACTTAGCTCCAGGTGAGCTCAAATTTCTGGAGAATGGGAACTCAGTAAAATAGAGCCCAATAGCAGTAGTGTGCCACTATCATATGTTGCTCTCACATAGGGCTGTAAAGCTTCATTCTGTCCTTTTGCTCAGGTCCAACTTCAAACATTCTTGCAAAGAAAGGTTGATATCTGATTGTTCCAGATCAAAAACATCATCATTCAAGTTAGAGCTATGTGCTTCTATTTTATCAGCATAGTTTTCAACTGTTCCACACCAACTTCAAGGCAGATTAAGAAGCTATAAGGTAGGTGGCAATATGCTTAAAAGTTTATCACTCAATGAATGGCAGACTTTCTAAAGGAACTCATATCAGCCTCATTAATGATAAAGAAAATGATGTGTGGGTTCGTTATAAAGACCGTAATCTGGTTATTGACAGAAGGTTGGATAGAAACACTACAGTGTACCCTCCTGTTCTTTCTTATGATGATGAAATAATTTTTAGTTAATTCATAATTTGCTTCACATAAGCACAGTCAGTAAATCTCATCCAACATTTTTGCCTGTTTGTGTGGCACTAGCATCTTGGGTATCTTTTCTCTCTAACTTCTGTTTTGTTTTGTTTTTTTTCACTGAACTTAAAAACCAAAATATAGTATTCAATATGAACTCATTACAATCTTTTAAAAAATCTAGAACTATGACAATTCTGATTTTACTTTAAGCTGTTAACTATTCCAATGCCAAGGGCCCAAATATTCACTGACTTTTTTTTTTTTTCCTTTTCCTTTTTCACCCTTGCAGCTGTTGTCAAAATTATCAAACTTGCTCATGGATTTCTCGTTTTCAAGCTCAAAAGTTTTCAGAATCCAGGTTTATTATAATTCTCAACCCCTCTCTCCTTTTTTAAAATCTGCTCAGGATACCCAAGCCTGTGTAAACTTCTACGGTTCATGAGCTATCTGGAGAAAAGGCAAGGGCAAAACGCCAGGGATGGGTTATCATCTCCAACTACATTAGCCATGCCACAGACCTTGAGCATCAAAAAAGTCAAGTCAGGCAGGTGCCTCTACCCAGAGGCGCCCTGAAGCCTTGGTGGAGAGACGCAGATCACAGGAATACCCCAGGAAGGGGCTACAGAAACGAAAGAGCTTGGTTTGTCGCTTTCGTCTCTCCCTAGACCCTGGGCGCTGCAGGTAAGGAACTTAACCCAGGAGCTAAGTTGAACGAGCATACACAGACCGCGGAGAATCCCGAGCCCGCAGAAGCTCAAAGCTCTGAGAGTCATCAGGGAGGGAAGTCTTAGAAATGCGAATTCTGATCCCAATATCTGCACCGCTTGGGATGCGCGGGCCAAAGCGCACAGTCAAGTCCAAACACTCCCGGGGTTGGGGGTGGGGGCAGTAGGGTGAAGGGGAGGGAGACAAAATCTGGAATGGTAAACCGCTCTAGAGGAGCCGAGTACTCTGGCACCAGGTTCAAATATCCCCCATCGCACCTCTCACCCCCCAGGAGGCCAGCGCTCTGTGGCCAACCGGTCCCGGGGAGCGCGGCCGCAAGGACTTAAGTTTCGCACTCACTTATCTGCAAGCATCTCCCAGCAGGAACACCGAACTAGATAGGGGGGAGGTGTCCTTACCTTGGTTGGCTCCGACGGTCAGCACCTTGGCGATAGGCAATAATCCCGAGAGAGTGAGTAAGGCGAGGAGAAACTCGGACATTGTGGTTGCCCGGTGAGGAAGCCTGCGCTGGAGACTGCTTGGCGGCACCATCGGCCCGGCGGCGGCGGCGGCGGCGGCGGCGGCTCGGAGCTCCGAATTGAGCAGCGTCATTTACAAATGTCACTGAAAATTCTTCAGCTCAATGAGCCCAGTCAGTCCGCCTTCTCCTGCCGGGAGCAGGATATGGAAGGTGTAGGGATGCGCGCGTGGAGGAGAGTGAGTGTGTGTGAGCGCGAGCGAGCCGCTCGTGTGTCTTGACTTTTCAATGCAGGGTACGTCTGATCTTACATCACGCAAGAGGGGCAGTGAGAGATGCCAGCGGATGGGAATTCACTGATTAATCACCGAATCCACCACACACCCCTCCGTCGTCCACATAAATCACATCTATTACTTAGTAAGAGGCATTTAACACAACAGGAAAATACCACCGCGGACCGAGAGCGCCACAAATCACAATTATTTTGTTCTCCTTGAAGGGAAAGTAACTCCAAGCTGGTTCTGTAGGGATTTGGGTTTTTAGAGAAGGGGGAGACTTCTGCATTGGGCTGAGTCAGTCAGGCGCCTGGGAAGCTCCGCATTTAACAGCCAGCTCACAATTATCAGCTACAGCGCTGAGATGCTTCCCTCTCTCTCTCGGAAAAAAAAAAAAAAACACTTGATCCCTTTGCTCCCTAGAAGCTTCTTTCCCGGGAAAGAAGGACAAGCCAAATAACTGAGCTTCTCTTAGAGAATGGTTTCCTCCGCTCAACACTTAAATACAATGTTTTCTGAATTGCACTTTTAACTTTTATGCTGAGTAGCACCTGGGGACAAAATGCAAAATTGAGTGACTCAGCAGAAACAAAGGAACAAAATGCCAAGCCAAGACAATCCCCGGAGTCATTAACCATTGCCTAAGAAGGGAAAAGAGAAAGGTTTTTAAGCAAAGAACCGTAGAAGGACCATTTTAAATAAGCTTTGAGGATTTTTCAATTGGTTCGGTTTTGTGTTGTGTGTTCTTTTTTCCCCCTTTTTTCCGCACAGTACGTAGTGGTTTAAAAACTTTCCCCAGGCATCAAATTGAGTCAGTGAAAAAGTTGTTTGTATGGTCTGTTAAGTTTTTAATTTGACCACAGAAAATCTAAAATTTTAGCTAGCTATTCAAAACATGGTTAAGGCTTTAAAGCTTAGTAATCTTAATAGTTGAAAATGAAGAGCATGCAACTTAACAAAGGTTGAAAAATGCTTTTTATTTAATATTTTAAAATCTGAGGTGGATGTTAGGAATAACTATGAGAAAAGAACAAGCACAAAATGATTGAAGAGATAAAGAAAGATATTTAAAACTTATTTCATTTTACTGGGTGGGACTTAAAAGTGAAAACTAACCCTATGAATTATCTGTTCTTGAGAGTAAAATTATCTAGAAACATCTTTGAATGTCATTTTAGAAGCCATTAAAAATAGATCAGATCAAAGCACACAGAATGACTGAGAGACATTGCCAAGAATATATAAAATTGACCATTCCATATTTACTCTTGTGATAAAAAATTATGTATCTTATGTCAATATTGCCATATTTTAAATTTTAAAGTATTTTGCCCTTGTAAATAGAAGCATTTAGTGTCATATTTAAAATGTGTATTTTTTCTAGAGTTGTTAAATATATCAATTCACCTAGTATTTTTTTTTATTGTTTTATAGTGAGACAATAAAATAAAAGGGGAAAAGGGAGATTATTTTTCCTAATTACTTCATATAAAAATCCAAACTTTGGAATAATAAGAGTTGAACTCTCTAGAAGTTTACAAAGACTATGGGCCTGGAAAAGAGAGGAAATAACTCTGAATAATGCATGAAGTAATAAATTCCTTAGTTATCCACAGGCCTATCCAATCTAAGAATGCTTATCCTTTTATTGGGACAAAGTAGGTAGATAATCTTTCTTACCAAATCCCAGTCAACTAAGAGGTCAAACCCCCAGGAAACTCCTATCCACCTAAGTATTAGCATTAAAATGTGGAGAATTCCCAAATCATGGGGATGTTCACAGGTTCTTCTTCTATGCTATTACCACCAAATACTGCTCTCCCTATCTTAACAGTTGCAAGGTAAAGTAAAACATGCAGGAGCAGTACAACCAGACTCTTACCATGCCCCAAAGTGCAGTGATTGAAAATTAGTGATTTGCTCACTTTTGTGGCATGCAGAGTAGCCCTGCATCCCACTGTCAACTCTATAAAAGAAAATGCTAAGAAGGATAAAGAAAGAAAGAAATACAAATTTCTACTCTCTTATATATTCCAGATATGGCATAATCTAAATATGCCATATGTCCTAGTGACTAACTCATTCATAGAATTAGGAAGATTAAAATACCTCAAAATCTACTTTAGAAACTATGACTGACTTCTTATTTGGCCTGGATGACAGAAATCTATAGTAAATATCCCACACATTGTGACTCACACAATAAAGCAAAACAATTTCATTTTAGTAATCACCAAATATATGAATGACATCTGATTCAAAATGGTGGTATAAAATAGTAGCAATTGTGGAAGCTTATTTACTAAGTTATAGTATGAAAGGAGGTGTTTAATTAATATTAAATATGAATGCTTCTTAATTTCATCTATAAAATACAATTTGAGTTTAAAATTAACAATAACATAAGGAAAATGCACTCCATTTAAAATTATATTAAAAATAAAACGTGGGGCTTTATTTTAAGAATGTGAATACATGTTATTATCAAAAACTTTAATGACATAAAAGTTTTCCATAGTAATTAATGGGAAATGATGCTTAGTTACATATAGAACATGTACAGTTAAAGGCATAAATTTAAGCATATTGCTCCAAAGTCAAAATAAGGCAGTGTCAAAATGAAATTAGATAAAATTGTTCCACACAAAATTACTTCTATACCATGATTCTTCAAACTCCCATTGAAAATGACCAGTTCATCAAAAGAATCATCTTTGGTGAGCACCAAGAAGCTTGGTGAAGGTAGAACAAAAATGTGATTTTTAAAAATAAATAATTTACTCCAGGGTTTTGGACAGCTATCCAATTATATCTGATTATGAATAAAAGGAAAATCATATACATAATTTTCTATATTTTTACTTTATAGCATATAGATGCTTTAATGACAAATGAAGTTAATAAGATATATTATAAATGAGAGGAGAATATCTAGAGTTACCATTAAAATTGTTTGTTCCTATAGCCCATTATAGTTTCTTCACTCTAATCAGAATTATTAACACTGACAAGTTAAATAAATTAATTCATCAAACTATAGCATGTAATGCAATCCTTCATTGAGATAAATTAAATAAAGTAGAACCAAGCATTCTTACTTTCTGGTCTAAAACAACACAAGAATATTAATTATTAGGCAGGGGTGATCTTATAATTCCCAATTAGAACCATAATTTACATACATGTGATCAGATGTCATATTCCATTTCTGCTAAGTTAATTTTTTCTGTTGTGCTGTTGTTTTTTGTTTTGTTTATTTTATTTATTTATTTATTTTATTTTTGTTGTTGCTGCTTTTACCATAGTGAATGACAATTCAGACACTAGGTACCTGAAAGTCATATTTGCAGGAGAGCGGTCAGGCGAATGTCTAAACAAACCAAGACTGACAGTTTGTCTCAAGGAAATGATGTGAGTAAAGGAGAGTTGTCTTGAAAAGCAGGTTGCTAGGGATTTCTGCTTCTATCATTCCAAGGATTGTTAATGTTCTTATTCTGCCTTTCCACACAGAGAAGTTGCCAGGCAGCACCAGACACAGAATGAGAAAGGGGAGAGAGGAAACTGGAAAGAGAGAGGGCTAGAGTGAGAGGAAGAAATATTATCAGTGCTTAAGAACTGAAATAGTGTTTCTCTGGTCTAACTCATTAAAAAAAAAGAAAAAGCTGTAGGTAAATTAATTTTCAAGTTGCAGCAATTCAATGAAGACTTTAAACTACTTTCTTTCAAAGTGTGCTCTATCTGCTCAGTAAGTTGCTACTTCAACTGGGACATGGAGACTTAGCAAAATAAGTATGATTTGGTGCAACCTTAATTTCTACCATTTAGGAAATAATAGGAGGGAAGTATACTTGAAAAAAAGAAAAGAGAAAAGAAAGAAAGAAAGAAAGAAACCTGGAAGCAAAAATAGCTATCTGGCAAAATTAAGTTTTTCCCTGTATATAAGCCTCAGGTTATCATTAGTACCATTATCAGTAAATATTTTAATACATGTGCAACACATAGTGAATACTAACTTTTAAAGGAAAACTATGGCAAGTTTTTAATACTGATTTTTTTTGATGCTTTCTATCTCTAGTTTGATAAACTTTTGACCCAAGAAGAAAAAGAGTGTTTGCAATTTACACAGCCTCATCAGGCAACAATTGTCTTTACACAGTAACATTATAGACTCAAGAGACAAATTCTATTTTGTTTTTTTGATGTCTTCTGAAGGCACAATCAGTAATAATGCAATCAGTAAATGTATGTTGTGGGAGGAGAGGGGTAATAGATAAATACCAAAAAAGTCACTAAATCCTTATCACTTTACTTGTGTAGAAATAGCCCTTAAGTTTCAAATTAGTTGCTGATTAGAAGGCGTGTTCTTTTCCATGATTTTTGATACTGACAGACTTCTGGTCATGATGACCTCTACATCACCTGCTCCAGCTGCTAGAACAAAGTTTGTGTTTCATGCTGAGGGTTGGCTTTCTGATCTCCATGGTCAGAATGCCCTGTCTGAACAAGTCATTAAGGTCTTTTTTTACCTACCTATATCTTTTTGGCCCTCACATTTTAGCTTTTTAATTTTGTTTGAAACTCTTAGATTGTTGGAGTTGGTAGAAACATTTGAATCATCAGTTCCAGATTACCACATTTTACACATGGAAAACCTTAAACAAGGAAAGGTGAGTCTTCTGAGATCACATATTTTATTAATGGCAGAAACAGTCCTAGATCCTAATGCTTTTCTATATCATGTAATGAATTTTGTTGCTATTCTGTTATACTTTACCTAACTCAGAAGATGATTCAATAGGGGGTTTGCATTCACTCATTCAATCATTCACATAAGAGCAATATGTTATGTAACAGCCACAGTATTTAGCACCAAATAAGTATAACGAAAATAGGCATGATCTATAAGTAGTAGCAGACTTTATAATCTAAAACAAATGTCATCTCCATGTTAATCATGCTACAAGATTTTGTGGGAACCAGGCTATTGGAAGCCGCAATTATACAGAAGCCTCAGATGAGGCCACTCCATAAAATCCAGGCCACACCTTTCATGGAAAATCTCTTCACAGGTAAACCTTTAGAGAGAAAACTGTCTTCTGTAAAATTGACTAAATGAAAAAAAATTATAAAATATATTTTCAAAGATGTTCAGTTGATACAAGATTCACTTCAAAACTCTCTTGATCTAGAACTTGGCAACAAATTCAGAATATTTAGAAATTTTGTCAGTAACAACTTTCAGGTTAATCAGACCCTGTGGATAAAAGCACTTGGAAAAATTAAGTTTTTTGCTTTTGTTTTTGTTTTTTTAAGATTTATTTATGTATCCAGAACTAGAGTACAGGCCAGAAGTGTGGGGGTGGGGAGAGGATTCACCAGAGACAGAGTGGGGAGCAGAACAGGCAGAGTGAGGAAGTACTGAGCAGCTGAGGGGAGCAGTGGGCAGGTCAGGAGAAGTCTGCTGCACCATGCTGATCACCTCCAGCGCCTAGTATGGAACTAGCACTGAAGAGGCTGCTATTCGAAGTGCTTTAACCTGCTTTAACACCAGGGAGGGTCCTAAGTTAAATTCTAATTTTATTCACTTATTTATTTTTTATAACACTAATACTTCTTTCAAGTGCTTTATCTACTTTATATTTGATGATTTCCTACTTTGAGTAAAAGGTATTTTCTTAAGATTTGTTTATATAATCTTTAGCATTTCATAGTTTCTAACCCTCTCTCCTCACCCAAATAAACTTTTTGTATGTTTTTTTCCCCTACACTAGATATCCAGAGACATTTGTCTTATAGCTGATTAATAGCTTTTCACTTCTTCCCTTGAACTTGTTTAATCTTTCCTATATCTGCTGTTCCCTGTATCTTATGCCATGGAAAACATCACTATATCTGAAGGCAACAGAGTAATACAATGACAAAGATAAAGTTTTTTAGTACAGACAGAAAGCCAAGAAGACAGAATATCAGAATTATATTAATTGCACTATTCATACCCTTGAACATATAAGTTGCTGTTGAATTATAAAGTACTTGTGGTTACAGTACTTTTGGCCAACGTAGTTGATAGTTGGTTTTGTTTATTTACATTTTACTTTAGAAGGTGAGCTTGCTTTGTCTTGTTGGATTTTATAAGAATTGTAATACTCTATTTTTCCTATTTCTTTATCAGTAAAGGCCCTTATCAAGTAAATTTTAAAATAGTAAAAAGAAGGAAAAAATTACAAAGAAACAAGAGAAATGTAAACCTTTCTTCAAGGTGTACCATCCTAATCCCCTCTGGGAACAGCACTTCCGAGGCTGGCATTAGCTCCATTTGGGCACAGTGCCTGTCATAGAATCAATCCTAAATAAGTGTGTGCAAAGTGAAATACTCTTAATGTTGAGTTTTTATATATTTTTAAAGTTTTCTTTAAAGAAAACTGTCATCCAACTTTACTAAAACACTTTTTCTCAGGTAGACTATATCTTGTGCCCTATAAAATGTTTTTCTATTATGAAATTATACTTTTTAATCACAGTAAAACTCAAATGCAAAAGGAACTTTCAGTTAGAACAGCATGCCCTAATTTGATGTCAAACTTCTCTTGTGGGAAGAAAAATAGTGACATTTAGACCTATGTGTATTTATCAGGATTTGTGAAAATGTGTGATTTTATGCATGAATACTGGCAAAGTTAAATTACAGTTGAAAGACCATTAAATGCTTTTATCACTTTACATTGCTACATTCTACATTGTAAATAGATTTTACTAAGGGTATCATTCACATCTTTTTGCAAACCCTACTACATTAACAGTAACAAAAAGTGTTAAGATAAAATTATTCACAACAAACAATATAAAATGTGGAGGATGAATAGCTATGCTTGAACATAAAATGATCAAGATATCTTTATTTATGTTATTCCATACTTCTTTGTGATTAAATGAATTTTTTCTAAATAAGTTTCAATTTTATCCTTGATGGGGCTATCAAATTCAATTTGTTATAATGTAACTTCCTGTTTATGTTTGCCAAGAGAAAGAAAATGATAAGAAACCATTCTTATGATATTTACTGGCCTGTACCTGAAAAGTATATTGTAAATTTTGTAAATATGTGTGTGTGTGTGTATGTAGTTAGATAGATAGATTCATATCTACAAATTGACCTACATTCAAAAATGTATGTATAAAATAAGATTAGTCAAAGGATTAGTGATATTAGCCTTCTCTTTTTATTCAGTACTCAGGGTAATTATTCAATTTGGACTTTTCCACAAAGCATATTCAACCACTGTGAAAATAGCTCAGAGTAATGTACTCTGTTATTTACAAAACTATAAAATATACTGAAGGAGAACTAATTACCAAGCCTGAGTTTGACTGAGTAGTGTCTAGAACCAACCATACTCCAAGTTGTAGATGCAAATGAAAGCAATGTATAGTCTCATTGGTGTTAAAGAGGCAACCACCAGACTGATATTGCATGTCTGGAAAATGGTTCTCTCTGTGTTCTACTCCTCTCTATAATTTAGGTTTACGGTAGTTACAGTTTCCAAATCAGAATTAGAAGGCATAGTGTAATATGTTATTGGGCAATATAACAGAGGTTTCTACTCAAAACTAGTCCAGAAAAATTTTCTCTGACTATCATAAAAGTCCAAGAAACCTTAATATTTCCAAATTGCCATCTCTTAATTTAAATTTGATCCCTTCAAAGTACATCAGAAATTGAGCTTGTTTTTCAAGTTATGCCAGGATTTACTGACATATGACTAATTTTATAAAAGCAAATATGGAAAACAAGCTTAATCTCTTACTTCATAATGAAAACAAGCTTCAATGATTCTTCAGGCAGGGGTCAAGTTACGGGCATTACAAATGGTACTGGAAGTGATTTCATCATTTGCAACTATGTAGTGATGAATAAGCTAATGAAGGGAAGCACTTAGTGCTCACACCTGACTGTTTCAAAGTCAAAAGCTTATGTTAAGCCACTTCTCTGAAAATAACAAAACACATGCTCTGTGATGCTGGCAGTGAAGTGCTTCCACAGTAATTCAATGGGGATGCTAGTATTTGCTATGCTTACAGAGATTCATATGATTAACCTGACAGCATCCAGAGGTTAATTTGTAAGATACCCTCATACTGAAGAACTTTTTTAAAAATATGTATTCATTTATGTATAGAGAACTGGGGGTACAGGCACTCATCAGAGACAGAGTGGAGAACAGAACAGGCAGATTGTGGAAGTACATTGCTTAGAGTAACAGCTGGTGGTACAAAAGTCTGCTGTGAAATGTGGGTCACCTCCCTGGCCAGGGGTTGAACTCCTGCTAAAGCAGCTGCAGCCAGCTTCCTAGTGCTGTGTTTTAACCCCTTGTGCCACCAGGGAGGGTCCAGAAAGGAACTTCTTGTATAGTGACAATTTCTAAGCCTAAATAAATCTTACCCTTCCCTTTACACCTCCATAACTTAAAACAAAAAAACAAAACACACAAACTTTCACTTTCAGTTAGGTGTCATTACAGGTTTTTATTAAGGTGTTTCGTTAAAGTAAAATATTAGTTACCAAAATGTACTTCAGTAGAAATAACATCTGGCACACAGACTACTAGGATAGATTTTAGTTTTGCCTTCATTTCTCCCCAACTTTCCTTGCCACCCCCCCAAATCACCATTATTTGTTATAATTTCTCTGTGCAAGTGGTAGACTAACCCCTCTTCAGGAATATTAGTTCAAAAGTAATTTAAATAGTTTCTCTTATCATTCTGCTCTAAAACCCAGAACATGATTCTGCCCTTAAAGGTTTTATACAACTAAATGCCTACAGAAATGATAATTACCGCTGGCATTGAACTATAATGTAGAACAAATCTTGTTTATAAATTGGAAAATACAGACCAACTCAGCTCTCTATACTATCATACATTTACAATTTTTGAATAAGTTTCAGAATGTCAATTAATCATATATTTTAATAACCATTTGTCTTTCATTGGGGAATATCCGAATTGTAACCGAGTACTTGCATTTATTTATTCAGCTTTTTCTTTATATAAAATATAACATAATATGTACCCACGCGTCTACCCCTTTTCATTTAAACAAAATCTGACTGGAAAAAGCAGATGTTTTCGTTCATAGTACTTGAGTGCCCCCTATAGGACACTGTTTGTATTTTTGTCCATGTGCTAGGTTAGCTTTTTAAAAATTCCTTAGAATTTTAATTAAAATACAAATAAATATTTAAATATATACACCTTTGAAATAAGGACTCCATGACAAATTTCCCTTACTCATATATATTTTTATCTAAAAAGTGAAAGCAAACAATCATTTAGTCAGTTCTTTGCTTTTACTGAAAATTTCCTGTAAGGTTAGGTTTGCCTTCTTTTCTATGCTATGTCTACCTTTATGGTTCAATTACCTTATATAAACAAAATGTATCCAAAGTTTTTCTGTTTATTGAATACTGTCCTGTTTAAAATATAAAAAGGCAACTAAGAGTTAAAAAATAATATATTTATTTGGAAAGTGGCATAAATTTGGTGTTCTGATTGAGGATGAAACTTTGATCTTTCTAAATTCCAGTTTAACATTTATGGATAATGTAGTCATAGAAATAAAGGACGTTTACACTTACATATGCTAATTTGATTTCAGGTGTGTAGTGTCTGGGGTGTCTTGAATTTTATAAATGGCTTTTTATTTTCACTGTAACCTACAGCTGAAGGGTGTGGATAGGAAAAAGAAAGTTCATATATTCTAATGACAATTTACTATGTCATATTCACTCTACTTTTATCTACTTTTGTCATATGTGTATGTACTTTTTTCCAGCTAACTGTATTTTTAAATTTTACACATTTTTTTTTACATCCTTCTTCTCTTTTGTACAATGTTTGCTGTTTCATCTTGGTTATAGGCCCAATGAAACTCCCACCACCAATTCACCTGCGTACCATCACCACAATCCCTGTGCTCTTCCCAGGGGAAAAAAATGTAATTATAATTAAGTAAAAATGAAAATTAACAAGCAACTATAAACCATATACATACTGCATGGGGTAGAGGGCATTAGGATCCAAATAAGTGTGTACTTTTACCAGACACACACATTTGTATATAACATGTTTGTATGTGTATACACAAACATATATACAGATATGTGTATGTTTGCATATGCACATCCATACATATTCACATGCATATAGCATGCATTGCATATCAAGGCTAAGACTATTTTCAGAGTGACCCACTTAGGTGATTGAATTGTAATTAGGTCCTTTTTATAAGAGACTGTCCAGTTTATCTTCTATGTAATATAATTGGATCCACAAAATGTCATTGACGTCCTTGGGCTAGGGAAAAATAGCATAGTTTCTGCCTAAAACCATGTTGTTTTGGATTAGTTTATTACTGATTGAGAAGTAGAATTTGGTGTGGAAGCAATTAGGTTCATAAGTAATTGGTCAGCCTCTTCTGTGAGGTAAATGTTCAAGGACCTCAGATGTAATAGTTTGGAAGATATATATGGTTATTTCCTCCAAAGAGAAATAAAGAACTCTTTCATGTAAGAAATAAGATGCAAATATAAGCTGAAATAAAACAAAAAAACATACTAACATTGAGCTATTTAATTCTAGAAGACTTGATGTAATGGGAATGCAATATGGTAAAAATTAGATATACTCATTGCCACTTTAATATCTTTCGCTATAATTTAAAATATAAGACTGTGAAAACAATAACAAGTATAAGAGGTATTAAAATACTTCTAAAAAGATTTAAAGGTTTCATATGAAAACTAATGAAGGGCATATTTATTTGCTCACGTTGGTGAAATGTGTTCCAAATCATTTTGATTTTAATGAGTGGAAACCCATAGTATGTATCTGGAAATAAGAATGTAATTTCTCTCCAAATAACCCTAAAATACAATCAATTCCTAAATTAAATTCCAAGATGATTTCTTCATTTGGAACTTAACCAAATGCTTTTAATATTGTTGGAAAATTAATGCATGAGTATAACCAAGATAATGTTTATTAATAAGATGAGGAGTAAGAACACCTTTTATTACATTAGGAAAAAAATAAGAAAATGCAAAACTACAAATAAAAAAATATACTATTGATGTAGAAATAGAAAACACAGTTAAACAAAATGGAAATTGCAAAAGGCATTTTAAGCAGAATACAGCTACCTTAAACAGAAGAATATAACTGTTTTGAAAATAAGAAATTTCAAAAGGTGTTTCGAATAGAAGAATACAGCTATTTTAAATAGGACAATAAAACTTATGGTGCAGGGGGTTAAGTCTCAGCATTGTCAAATTGTCTAGCCACTGCAGCACCTGTTAGATCCCCAGCCAGGGAGCTGCTATCCACATGGCACAATAGATCTCTCCTGTCTCATCTGCTGCTCCCCTTGGCAGTGTATTTCAGTAGATCCACCTGTTCTGCTTCTCACTCTGTCTCTGGTGAATCTCCCACATCTGATCTACACCTGTTCTTGTATGCATAAATAAATAAATCTTTTAAAATATTCAATATAAAAATAATATACATGTAGCTTCAATGCAATGTGCAAAAATCTTGAATAATCTGTTAATTGATAGGATTTTGCACAATATCCACACATAATCTACCTTAAGTGATCACATATTAAGTAGTCACTTAAAATAATCCATTGTCAAAAATAGAAAGTAAAAGAAGAAGTCAGGTACAAATATCAACCAACAGAAAAAAACTTTGCAGAAGGTCTTTTGAAGAGAGCAAATAGCTGGGTTTAGGAGATTCTCAAATATATTAAGATGGAAAGCAAGTTAAATAATCATTGGAATCATAAGTGGCCACTCTCCAAAAACTGCATTAAGGAGTATAAAGAAGTTGGTAAGAAGGCTACATTAATGTCTGTTACCTAAGTCATTATTACAGGAGGACCTTGGGAATATTACAACTGTTGGCTAAGTAAGCAACCTGTGGTTTCAATTAGTTACCCAGTAGAAAAACTGCCTGATTGTAGGCACTTTATCAACTCAAAATAAACCAGAATGTGAAAACTACACAATAGATAAATTTTATTTTCAGTTTTGAAATTTACTGAATAGAATCAGTAAATAACTGAAGATAAGGAATAGGTTTTTATATTAAACGAATAGCTACTCATTAATGGATTTCAGTATTTAGACAAAACCCACATGTGTCATAGAAAATTCTTTTCAACCTTTTTCTTCAAAAGCGTTTTAAGATGTTTTGATTGAGGCAAATGTGTTAAGGAGGCCTAGCTCCCATTAAAAATGAAATAGCAATGTTTAAAATTCACATTTTCTAAATAATAAATTCTTTGGATGACAAAATTTTCTAAAATTACATTTTTATATGATATAGTTTTCAGGTAGTTGAATGTCCACTGTGAAAATAAGCTATAAGAAGGCTGTTCAAAATTGTGAGTTAACACAAATTATATATCTAAATTATTATGGGAAGAACAGAGTTACTGAGTAGAAGAAATAAAGCGATGCTTAGAAAATTCTCAGTTCCAAACCTCAGTCTTGACCTTGAAATTTACATATTAAACACCACTAAATAGAACAAAGAAGTAGGAGCCAGTATATATACTTTATAATTATGGCTGTGTCAATATGACTTTAGACACTTAATTTAAATGTTTGACTTTTGTTGTTCTTTTCTGTAAGCCAAGAATAATCATATCTGTTTGACTGAGTTATTAATATAGTTATATGACATAATGAAAATTAATGCACACAGTATTATGTTTGACACATAGATAAATTCTGGGCCAGAAACAATCTTGAGTTCTTGACCAAGTAAGCCACTGTATACTAACTGAAGAAATACTGCAATTGCAATGAAATATCCTTTTAGTCAGGATCAGTCAGAGATATAGAGAGATCATTAGCTCTCATAAAAGTCTACAAGTAAATAGATTATAGCTCTCTCTGTGTATATTAAAAACAAAAGACACTATTAAATATCTAGTTAGATTGTGGTTTTCAGATTTGACTATAGATTAGAATCACCAGGTAAATTTCAAAAACTACCAGAGCTAACACCCTCAAGTTTCTGAATTATTATTCCAGAGCAGAGTACTCTCTGGAAGATCTTGGTATGTACCTTGGTAGAAAACACTGAATAAGTAGGAAGTTAAAAACTGAAATATAATTTAAAGGTTCTTGACACAGAATATTCAGTTTGGGAAATTCATAGAAAACTAACAGTATTGTGATGATGTTTGTATACTATGAAGAATTTACAAATGCAACAGCAATAGTTTCTCCTTATATAAAAATTATGCAGATGGTGTATTGCACTAAAAAGTAAGGCCACAACATTGGCAGAGTAACTAGTGACAGGCAAATCTCTTCCCAAAGAATAACCAGAACTGGCCCTCCCTGGTGGCACAGAGGGTTAAAGTACTGCACTAAGAAGCTAAAGCCACTTCCGCATGAGTTCGATTCCCACCTGCCCCAAAGGTGACCACATGGCGTGGCAGACCTCTCCTGACCCACCGGCTGCTCCCTTCAGCAGTGTACTTCATCCATCTGCCTGTTCTGCTCCCCACTCTGTCTCTGGTGAAGCCTCTCGTCACCTCTGAGCCTCTGGCCTGTACCCCAGTTCTGTATGTACAAATAAATAAATCTTAAAAAACAAAAGAATCAGAACTGACTATAACTCACATATAATTCTTACCAGCTCCTCATCAGTGTGGCTGAAAGGACACTTCTTTTTTTCTTTCTGTTGATTATTGTTGATTGAGAGCACAGAGAGGGGAGGGTGGCTGTGGTAGATCTGAGTTAAGGAACAAAGTATGAGAGCCATGAACTCTGGTGTGCACACACTAGCACAGGTGACATTTGTAGTGGCATAAGAGTTGTGAGCTTGCTGATTGAGCCCTGGGCCTCAAGGATGAGTCCTCGGGGGCCAGATTAGTGATAATGAGAGTGATGGTTTCTTTTTTCTGATAGTGAAACTTTCTGAGACTGGAAAAATATAGAGCCACATAAATTAGAGAAGATGGAATCTGAAAGGAAGGCTCCAAGTATAGATATGAGCATGGTGAGTTTTTTTGTTTTGTTTTGTTTTTGTTTTTTTTTAAGATTTATTTATTTATTCATATAGAACTGGGGCACAGGCCAGACATGGGAGGGTGAGAGGATTCACCAGAGACAGAGTGGGGAGCAGAACAGGCAGATGGATGAAGTACACTGCTGAAGGGAGCAGCCGGTGGGTCAGAAGAGGTCTGCCACACCATGTGGTCACCTCCGGGGCAGGCGGGGCAGGCGGGAATCTAACTCATGCGGAAGTGGCTTAAGCTTCTTAGTGCAGTACTTTAACCTGCTGCGTCACCAGGGAGGGCCCGAGCATGGTGAGTTCTTTGAGAGAGAAGTAGCAAAATAGATTTCCCGGCCTATGCATATCACATACCCTCTATCCCATGCTAAGTCTTCGAATGCTGTTACCTAGAACTTGGATTCCTCACTTTCCAACCCTCCACTCCTGTCTACCACTAAGACAAACAAGGATGAATTCAAAACCAAACCACAGTATCACCTACCAGGGGGAGAAATGGTCAAAGTGGAAGAAAACCTAGCACAGGGCATATAAAATGGAGTTGTTGAAAAAGAAAGACAAACCAGCAAGTGTGAAGTGTTATGACACAGAATTGAGGCTCTAACAGAAAAGAAAAAAGAAAAAAAATGCATATATAGAAGAACAAGTGTGAAGAAATTGAATATAGTTCTGATTCTCTATTAACCACAGAAAAGATATCAGAAAAGATGCCCAGGAACAGAAATATTTTTTTTAATCAAAGAAATTGACGCTATTAAAATTGTTTTTCCAATATTAACTGATAGGAATGTAAACTAAAATGAAAACACTGAAGAAATCATGAAAAGCTTTTACTAAGTAGGCTTGATCTTGTAGAGCAAAGACTAAACAAAATAGAAGACAAAAATTACCAAATGACTCAAGCAGAAAGAGAGAGGTAAGATTTAGGAAAAAAAAAAAAAAAAGAAACTCTAGGTGAAATACCAGATCCATTAGTCCATTAGTATAGGAAACACAAACATAATGATTAACCCAGAGATTGAAGAAAGAGAGGAGACAGAGACACTATTCAAATAAATGATAACCAAAAATTTCCAAAGCCTAAGAAAAATGCTAATTATCATGTTCCCTGACATACTACTAGAAAGCAATATTAATTCAAATAGTGTGATATTTGATAAAAACAGAAATACAGACAAGTAAAATAATATTAAAAGCCTAGAAATAAACCTACAGTCTATTTATGACAAAAGGTAACTTGATTATTTGATGAATGAAGAAGAACCTCTTCAAAAAATTTTGGACAGACATGCAAACAAAGTGAAAAAGGAAAAAAGTGAAAAAGAATAATTGTTTAACTCTATACACAAAGATTAATTTCAAATGGGTTGAAAATTTAGACACAAGGCCTGGTACTATAAAATACATAAAAGAAGCTATAAAGGATATATTCCTGAACATCAAACTCAAAGATATGTTTTGGAACTCAAATCTAATGGCAAGGAAAAGAAGCAAAAATAAAGAAGTGAGAATACATAAAATTTAAAATCTTTTGTTATATGATAGAATCCTCCATAAAAACAAAACAGTAGTCTCAAAAAAGGTCTGATGATTTCTCATCATATATCCATTGAGGGTTTAATTTCTCAAATATGTGAAGAACTCATACAATTCAACAAAAATGTAAAAACAGTCAAAAAGTGGCAAAATATTTAAATAGACATATTACCAAAGAAAACATTCATATGACCCAAAAGAACATGTAAAAAGTTATCAATATTATAAAGAAAATACAATTCAAAACCATAATGGCATATCACATCTCATTGGTGATAATGTAATATAAGAATGAAACAACAAATATTGCTGAGAATGAGGAGGAAATGGAACACTCATTCACTGTTGGTAGGAATGTAAATTAGTGTAGCTTCTATGAAATGGTATGGAGATTCCTTAAAAAAACTAAAAATGAAAATGCCATATGATCTAGTAATACCATTTCTAGGTGTTTATTCAAAAGTCTATTAAAACAGTATTACAAAAGGATTGTTTCTCTTTACTTATTGCAGCATTATTTGCAAATGCCAAGATTGCATCATTCTCCATATGCATTGACAGATGTCTGCATACAGAATTTGTTGTATATGTACTCAAAGGAATACTATTCAGTTACTCAAAAAGATTAAATTATGTCCTTCATGACAATATGGCTGGAATTGGGGTGATTATGCTAAAGATAAGTGTGAAGAAACTCAATATAGTTCTGATTTTCTATTAACCACAGAAAAGATATCAGAAAAGATGCTTAGGAACAGAAATATTTATTCTTATCAAAGAAATTGAAGCTATTAACATCGTTTTTCCAAGTTTAACTGATAGGAATGTAAAATAAAATGGAATTAGTGGATTGAAATTAAAAGTCACAAATTGAAAGACAATCTCAGATAATGTCACTCAATTGTGAAGTGTAAATCACCAAAGAAACACACCAGCAAAACACAGTAAAAACAACTTTGAGATGCTGAAAAATATGGTGGCAGTCATAGGGGGGTGAAAATGATAAGGTAGTGGCCTGAAACTTTGGTGGTAGGTGTAGCACATTGCATGTTAAGGTGTGGAGCGTTACCCCCTGAACGCACATCAACTTGTAAATGAATGGTTAATCTATACACTTGATTTTAATAAGACTAAATTAAGTAGAATGGGAGGCATGGAGAATTGAAGGCATGAGGAAGTGGAATTATAACTTACAGCAAAAATTGTTTTATAAAGTGAATTGTATCATGAAACACATTGCTCCAAATAATGGTACAAAATTGATTCAATATAAATTTAACAACTGTCAGATTAAAATGAGACCATTATATGTTCCAGGGAATTTAGATAAATACAAAACATTTTATTCAGCACATTCTACACAATTGCTCTAGAATAAATGAGACCTGGTAAAGAACCTACCTATTTACCTACGTATTGAAGTACATGACTATCACCATTTCAATATAAAGCATTGAGGATGATACCCTTGACAAAAACATCTGATTCTTTTAACAGCACCAAAGACTAATGAACATTTGTTACTTCATTCTGCTCTGTTAGATATGATCCTGTAGTGTTGAGGGGCTTGCTATTACTTATAGAATCTGGAGTTCAGATATCTCTGCCTTTACGAGTTTAATAAGTCTGAATTTTGTTGGAAAAGATGGGGTTTAGTTTCAATGTATTGAGCTAGTTTGTTTGATGCTGCTTTTTTCCAGCCTGCTCACAGCTATGCCACCTTATTTGAAGTTAAACTTTAGTGTTCCCTAGATGTGTTCTGTTCTGCAATTTTTGCTCATAGTTGATCCTCTTCAATTTCACTTATCAAACTTGTTTTAAAAACAAACAAAAAAAGGGTGTTTAGTTATCATTTTTATCTTTTGCACATGTCCATTCTAAGAGAATGACATTAAGGTATGATGTCAATGCTGGCAGAATCTCTTGTACTCTAGGTGTTTCCAGATAGCCAATATCCTTTACTTTGTCTGAGAGAAGGCAAGATGCAATAGCATGTAGAGACAAGAATCATTTTAGACCTTAAGTGTTCCTACAGATTTTCTCTTAGAGCTCCTCATTTTACCATAAAAATTATAAATATGTAAGACTTTACAGGATTTTTTCAAGTACATTGTTAGTAACATAACTGACACTAGATTTTAAATGTTGTGCCAATATCCCATTCCAATACCACATTATTGTTACAGTATACTATTTTCCTCCTGGCAAATGTGGATAAAAGACCATGAAAGAAAGTTGTTCTAGTAAAATGTCTGTTCTTATTAAGCATTAAAACCTATTAGTGAAGGTAATGTCCAAACACCAGTATTCAATAATAGCTTGAAGTTTTCAGAGAACTTCCTACACATAAGAATGTGTGGCAGATTGACTGACAGGGTTATTACAGAGCTGAGACATCCCTAACAAGAACTAGATTTAAATAGAGTATACGGCAATTATGATGTGTCAGTGGCTAATGAGGCATTCTCTATTCTAAAGAAGAATCAATTCTAGGACTCTTCAGTAACACTGATAAAACTGTATGTTCACACCAAAATCTGACATAACTTGCTCCGTACTTGGCATGATTAAACTGGTAAAATATCTATTTTACCACATGTATAGGTTTTTCAGTGAGATTTCAATTTGATTAGGTCTCGTGGATCAATCTGTGAACTAACATAGAAAATTAGTCTGATCTGATCAGCAGTCAGTTCCTATGTAATTTTGTGGCATATGTAAGAGCTCAAAAAATACTGTTACTAACCTGTATGACTTCAAGGAAAGATGGTAGTAATGACCCCAATGAGATTAAATTAGCATATAATTCTGACATCAGTTTAAGTCCATTTTGTCCCAGCAGTGTGGGTCTAATGCAGCTGTCATGTTTCCCAAAAGTGCTTATAATTGTGCAACCTTATATTTCATTCTCAAATGTTCTCAACCTAACTTATATACATATCAATCCACTGAAACTGTTCTCATTCATGTTACCATATCCTCTGGATTTCAAATTCAAACATTGCATTATACTCAGTATCTCTGTAATATTTTTAACATTTTCTTACTTGAATTTTTTCTTCCTTAACTTCTAAAAAGCTCTTGATAGGTTTATTATTGCAGTAATCAAAATTTAACTCCTAGATCTTTTTCCTCCTGCTATCATTTACATCCTGATACTTCTAGAAGATAATAGTTAGACTATTTATCTTTTTCCCCCTTTAATTATGTTCCTTAGTATATTGGTCATTTTCACAAATACAGGCTTGCATATGTCTGATAATTTCCACATAGTGTACACATACTCTAATCAACTCTTGTATGTCTGCCTGTCTACTTACCTACCTATCTACCTAATATATACTGGCAGGGACTTCTTGAGGCAGAGATTTATTCCCTAAAATAATACATTCCATCTCGTAGCCTGTTTCCTATATTCCCCATCATAGCAAATATTATTTATTCAGTTTCCAAGCCAAAGATCTAGAAACTATCTTGGATGTTTTTTTATACTCCACCTTGCATTCAATGAATCAAGTGGAGTTTCAAGGTTTATTTATTCTCAATCATGAATATAGTTTGTATATTTTCTTTACACTTCTCACCTATTACTACTACCTTATTTCAAGTTCTAATCATTACTGGCTTAGATTTTTTATTTATTTTTAAAGATTTATTTATTTATGCATACAGAACTGGGGTACAGGCCAGAGGTACAGGGGCAGTGAGAGGATTCACCAGTGAGAGTGGGGAGCAGAGTAGACAGATCTATGAAGTACACTACTGAGGAGAGTAGCGAGACAGGAGAGGTCTGCAGCGAGTTGTGGGTCACCTCCTGGGCTGGGGATCGAACTTACACACTGAAGCAGCTGCTGGTTGCGGTCCTGTGTCCTAACCAGTTGCACCACCAGGGAAGGCCCAGATTTTTAAAACTTCGGATTTATTTATTTTTCCCCTCCACAAAACTACCTCATTTGCCTACTTCCAAACTTAACCATCGTCCCCTCTGATAACCATTTATCTTATTTTTGCAATGCTCAAATTTTTCCATTCCTCTATTGTTTGTATCCAATTGTTTTGTGGCATTTATATTCCACAGATGAGTAAGATCATCAGAAACCTGTCTTTTACTTTTTGACTTGTTTCACAGAACATAATCACCTCATGTTCTATACATTTTGTACCAAATGCTAATATTTCATCTTCCTTCCTGCTGTGCAATGTTCAATCGAATATATGTTCCACAGTTTTCTATATCCATTCATCTATTGGAGGAAACTCGGGTTGGCTCCATAATTTGACAAATGTAAACATGGGTGTAAATAGATCTATTAATAGTAGATTTTTCATAGTGATCATTGCTCATAGAAATAGAATTTCCATTTTTATTTTCTTGAGAAATCTCCAGAGCATTTTCAGCAAGTACTGTACCAGCTTGCATCCCCTTGATCATTACATAGTGTCCATCTTTGTCCCTGATTAATCTTTTTTGGTTGAAAATCTAGCTCACCTTATATAAGAATAGCAGTTCCTGTTCTACTTTCTGAGTTATTAACATGTATTCCCTTATTCCAGGCAATTATTTTTAGTTTGATTTCATCTTTCAGGTCTAAATGTGTCTCTTGTAAATAAAGTACTGATGGCTGGAAACTTTTTACCAACATTGTTAGCCTATATTTTTTTAATTGATTAATTCAGACCATTCACACTTAAAGTAATTTCTGATATGAACTGTTTAATTTTCTATCATTTTTGCTTTTCATTTTTGCTTTTTCTTTCAGTTGTTTCTTTTTCCTTTTTTTAAAATCTCTACTCTTTCTGGATGGGTTTCTTTAGTATTGCTATCAATTCCTTTGTACTACATCTGCAGGTATCTATTCTGGATTTTTGTTTAGAGCTTACCTAGGGTTTTTTACTTGAATTCCCATTTTAGGTTGTTTACGAGTTGGTATCTTCTCTTTAACATATAGCTGTACTGATTTGACCCATGTCTTTCCCACCTTAGTGTTGTATATATAATTGACTCATAGTAGTCTTACTATTAGAACTGGTGTTATATTTCTATTGTTATTACAAGGACTGTGTGCTTCAGTTTTCCTTGTAGAAATCCTTTTAGTATTACTTGAAGAACTGGTCTAGTGGTAGCAAACTCCATTAGCTTCTGTTTGTCTAAGAAAACCTTTATTATCCCTTCATACTTAATTGGTAATTTTGCAGGATAGACAATTCTTGGCTTACATCTCTTGTTTTATAGGACTGTAAATATTTCCTTATATTCTCTTCTTTTCTGAAGAATGTTTGGACTGAATTCCAGGGAAATGGTAGTCTGGGAAACCTTACAAGTTACATTTTTTTCCTTACTTCCCACAAAATTCTTAAATTCAAAAAAGACCTATACCAAACATATCACAAAAATCAAAGCTTTACCTTTGATTTTTGTGATATGTTTGGTATAGGTCTTTTTTGAATTTAAGAATTTAGGTGTCGCTCTGCTTATTGAATTTTCAGTCCCCATTTATTTATTTAGTGAGTGTTTTTTTTTGATTAGGGTTCTAGTTCCATTTATTTTTCTTCCCTTTCTGGGAACCCAGTAACTCATAGGCTTCCTCTTCTTGTTGAATCTGATATTTCTTGTAATTTCCTCATTTTTCCTTTGTCTTGATGCTCTTTCTTCTAATTTGTTCATCTGAGTCTTTCACAGCTGTAATTCTTTCTTCTGGCATTTTGTGTTTATTGAAAGCTCAACGTTTCTATATACTTCTTTCAGCATGTGATTTTGTGAGCTTTTGATGTTGTAAATATCTGTATTTAAGAATTCTCTGTTCCTGGATCTTCTTCCTGTGACCTTTCATCTGCCTATCAACCCTTGATATCTGCCTCAGGACTTCTAGCCTTCTCATTTTTCATTTCCATGTTGTGTTGAGATGTTCCTTGGTTTCCCAACATGTATATTTGCCTTACTTATATTTATTTATGTATATGGTCGAGGCACTAGGGATTTATCTTTGTCCTCTCCTCAATTGACCTTGATTTGAGGTAAAGCTAAGAGAGGGATCTAGGGCTTCAATTATCATTCTAAATTTGAGGAAATATACTAGTGTTCTTTTGTTCCATGGGAAGCAGTTTTCTGTGCTTAGGTAGTCTTCACTTCTCTCCGCATTAGCCTGGTGTTCTTTTCTTCCTGGGGATCATGAACCATAAATTTTGGCCTCCCAGTGAGCCTGGCAATATCTGCTCCTCAAAACACACAATCTAGGAATAATTTTCACCTGACTCAGAGACAGTCACTTGCGCATGCGAAACAGGCAAATGTGTGCCTACTTAACATGATTGATGCCCACAATGAATGCCACTGCTCTGCCCTTGCCTTTGCCACTTCTTCAGAGCTGACAGGGATTTGTGAGTAGACACTAAACTCCTTTCTACTGTTGTGCCTTTAATGGAGAGTGGGCTATGTTGGCCTGACTTTTCTCTTTTTTTCTTGTTTTATTTATTTATGAATATAGAACTGGGGTATAGGCCAGAGGAGCTGAAAAGGCAGACTGATGAAGTACACTGCTGAGGGGAGCAACCGGTGCGTCAAGAGTCACCATGTGGATCACCTCCCTGTCCAGGGATCAAACTCATGCTGCAGTGGCTGGGATAGTTTCATAGTGCTGTGCTTTAACCCACTGTACCATGAAAGAGGGCTGGCCTGACTTTTCCTTGATCTCTTTCAGGAAGGGGCAAGAAGGGGCCATTTAATAGGCATGCAACCTCAATTGCAGTGTTCCTAATTTCCCAGGGACAGAGTCTGCTGCTCTCTCACTCTCCAGGTTCGTCCAGGTTCGGTCCTGGCTCATATTTCTTTCAGAAAAATCCCTCCAAGTAAATTTTCAATGTCTTGGGTTATGTTCATGTGACTTGGGAATTTGACCTGAGCCCAGACATGTTTCCCCTATTATCTTCCTATTCTGTCCTCTCAGTGGACACCGACTTTAGTTCTTGAATTCCCATGGGAAGTCTTGGTCCTGTATAATTGGTTCAAGGCCTTTACATTTTACTAAGAGCATATTTCGGGGGGTGGGGAGGAGGGAGCCTAGAAAAAAAATATTTCTATATAAACTAATGTTAATTGTATCATTAATTTACATAATGCTGATTGAGAAAATATTGCATAGAGATCTTCTACTTTTAGATAGCAGGGGAAACCTATAATTTTATTTGCTAAAATTACTGATATATGTCTTCCTTGATTTTTAGATATAGAAAGGAACCTAGGGATCATTTAATTTTCACCTTAAATCCATAATAAGAAAAGAGTAAATATTTTGGTTGCTCAAGGTCACTGAATGATTGGATGTAAAAATAGAAAGACATTGTTAACTCCTAACTTTTATCCAGTGTTCTTTCAATGACCCAACAGACTTACAAATTATACCATCCACAGTTGCATTATGGCATTAAAGCTGTATTGAAGATGATTTTTCAATACTCCATGATGAAACCTTATAAAATTATTGTTATATATATACATATATATGTATATACACACATATATATGTATGTATATATATATATATATATACATAGTTCTTTGAAATATTCACACTCAACTCTGCTAATAGCTACATTTTAGTTTATCAGCTTTTGTCTCAATGTTATGTTTAGCTTTTGCCCTGTGGATTTACCCTTTGGATTTGAGAATATCACATGTATCTTTTGCTCATTGTACTGGGAAAAAGCAAGTACTAGACAATGCCTTTTGCCTAATGAGTGAAGCATGCCTGAGGCTTGCAGAAAGAGGGTCTAGGAATGCATCACCCTGACACTAGCTTGCTTGGAGTAAAATGAATTTTCTCCCTATATTCCCAAGGTTAGAACAAACAAGGTCTCTTGACAGTAGGCCAAGTTCTGTGTTGATTGCTGAAGATAACCAACACATTGAATTCAACTTTAATTTATATTCAAATGGGCAGATAATAAAACCTGCTACCAAAGTAAATAAATAAATAAATAAATATATTTATCTAGTTAAAAAAAAAATCTGCCACTAGTGAGGAATAGGTTTAGGAAAAGAAGATATGAAAAATAATTTACTTAAAGATATCATTGAATCTCTCTGTCTTCTCTGTAATTATGCTTCTTATGTATTATAACATATTTCTGTGCCTAACTCTACGTTAGGTATGCTGTATGCGTGTATATAAATGTATGTATATTAATGTAAGTGGAATATGGTCAACATTTTTAAGTTAAAAAAGAAAGGGAGTAAACAGAGCCAAGATGAAGCTTAAGAATGATGAGCTAATTAATTGCCTGTATCTTTTCCTGTTTTGATTTCCAAATATTAAAGTGTTTACAAAAGACAGCATTCAGAGTCAATTTATATGAGGAAAATAATGTTTTTCACTTCAGAGAAAAATTGAAAATTTATAAATTAAAAAAATGAAAATGCAGATGGAGATGGTTAAATAAAATATGGTACATTAATTTAAGTTGTGAGCTCTCTGTATGTGTTGCTGTAAGCCTTCAACACTCCAGCAGACATGCCAAATCTGCTAGTAGCTTTTATTTCCACTTGTGCAGACTTTCAATCCAGACAAAGGTGAGAGGGTAGGACCTTTCTGGTTTTTCCTTCTAGATGCCAAAAAATGGCAAAGCTACTTAAAGCTCTATATGTTCATCTAATTCCTCAAGTTTTCCATTCAAGTGCTTTGTCTATCTTCTTGTTTTCACCAACTGTTAGCACCATCTCAGCAGCTTTTGATGTTAAACAAGTATAGCTTTGTTTCTGAGCACTGAGCCAGGTCAAAGAAAGTCAAGCCCTGTGAGTGGGTCTCCAAGGAACTGCCAGGCAGGTCAGATAATGAGAATTTTCTGGGAACAAGGTTGTTTGTGGAGCACCATATCGAAAATAATAAAATGGAAATTTTCTTCATTAAAAATGGAAATATCCATTATATCAAATGGATTTAAGTCTCACTAGCCAAAAATACTACTGAAGCACCAATAAAAACATATCTTGAAAATGAAAATTTCAAATCTTATCATTTATTTATTTTTTTTTAATTAGGGATTTGGGGACAGTTTTCAAATTAAATAAATCCTAACTATCAGTTATAAGGAAAAAAATTTCTCATATTAAATTACAAATATTTAAATCAGGCCCTCCCTAATAGTGTAGCAGGTTAAAGCACAATGCTAAGAAGCTAAAGCCACCTCAGCATGAGTTCAATCCCGGCCTCGGGAAGTGATCCATATGGTGCACCAGAACTCTCCTGACCGGCCCTCTGCTTCCCTCAGCAGTGTACTTTGTCAGGCCTCCTGTTCTCCTCACTCCGTCTCTGGTGAATCCTCTCACCGCCCCTGCACCTCTGGCCTGTACCACAGTTCTGTATGCACAAATAAATCTTAAAAAAGAAAGAAAGAAAGGGAAAAAAATCAAAATATACCAAAAAAAGCAAGAAAAAGTATATTGCAAAATGTGAAAATATATTTAAATCCATATAATTGTGACAAAAAAAAGTTTGGAATAAAAATATCAGTCAAAATTAATGAACAGTGGACAGAATGTGAATGAATATAATGAATTTGAAATAAATGAATATAATGAATATGAAATAAATGAATATAATGAATATGAAATAAATGTATAATTCCATAAATACTATATAGAACAAAAAGACTTTACCCATTGTTTAAAATAATTGAAATCATTTATATTTAACTGCATAAAGTACAAATAAAACTAAGAGAATGCGGAATAATAGAGAACTTGATATTCAAAATGTGACTATTCCATTTGGAGGATAGAAATATAGATGGTCAAATAGGTAGCCTTAAATGAGTTTCATGGTTCAAGATTTATGCGGGATAGTGGATTTGAAAGTGTTTATTATTTTCAACAAAATTGTAGACATAAATATATACACACATATACATATATAACATACATACCTACATAAGTTTTATACACAGATAAAAGTCATGTTCAGGTGTGTTCTAAGTCAACATTTTAATCAGTGTAATAATAGTTTGTACTTGAGACCCACAAAAACATTGAAAAAGTAAAATGAAAAAATATAGCTTATGCTCACATGTTTAAAATTAAGGATAACCATAATTATGCTAGATATATAATGGTTGATTTACAAAGTAATAAAGAGAAAAAAAATAATTAAACTCCCACAAAAATCCTAAAAAGACATAATGGATAAAGGAACAAAATCCTTGGTTAGGAACAAATCCTTGGTTAGTAGAAAATACAAAATAAAATAGTAGAAGGTAGTCAAGTAAAAATGCTAAATTATGTACAAACTATTAAAGGCTAGAAATAGGATAATAATTTGAGTAATTTAGAAAGATACTTAAAATGAAATAAAGGGGAAAAAGTTATACAGGGACATACTAATTAGAAAAAAAACCTGGAGTAGTGATATTACTGTCAGGCAAAACAAAACTTAAAGCAAAAGCATTAATAGGGTAAATTAATAGCATATTATCTGAGGGTAAATGTAATACCCCTCAATAGTGTAAGAAATGTTATAATTACAGATTAATTACAGATAATTTACAAACTAACCTTAGTATTTACATATAAATTTTCTCATAACCAAAACACACTGATATATCAAAAAGATTAAAAATGGTAAAAACATTAGAAGATATGAATAACCCTATAAACAAACTTGATCTACTAAGTAAATATGAAAAGTTGTATCCATTTCTATAAAGATTTGTTTTTAAGCAAACATAGGAATTTACATAAAATGACAAGGAATATAGCATTAGAAAAAGTTCATGTTCTTTGACCTCAATAAGATAAAAAATGAGCATTAACTATAAATACTAGCATATATTTAGTACCTGTACTATGTTATGTTATGATACATAAAAATTGTTTATCCACTTTATAAGATAAAGTGTGTAAGATGATGATTATATAAACATTTTGAAATGATTCTCCCATCATTAGTGAATTCCTGTCTTCACATATTTATATTTTTGTATGTGTAAGAACAATTAATATTTACGGTGTCAGCAAATTTTAAATATATAATAGTGTTATTGACTATCCCCATGTAACACACAAGATCCTTAGACTTTATTATTTTTATAACTCTAAGTGTGACCCTTTTTTCAACATCTATTAATCCTAAACCTAGCCTCTGGCAAACACTTGATTTTATTCTGTTTACATGACTTATTTTTTGTCTTCTTTTTATTTGCTTATTTATTTTTTATACAAATAAAAGTATGGAATATTTGTTTCTTTATATTTGACTTACTTTATTTACTTAGACCCTCCAATTTCATCAATGTTATCACAAAAGATAAGATGTCCTTATTTTACATATATTGAATGATTATTTTATTTACTCATTCATTCATTCATGACACATTTTACTTACATATTCATTTATTGACAGACTGAGATTTTTTTTTCTTATCTTGGCTATTAAAAATCATGTTTCTTTTAACTCATGGTTTCATTTTTTTTTAAAGATGTATTTATTTATGCATCCAAGAATTGAGGTACAGGCCAGAGGTGTGGGAGTTGAGAGGATTCACCAGAGATGAATCGTCTCTACAGAGAGGTGAAAAGAACACACAGATCTACTGATATACACTGCTGAGGGAAGCAGTGGGTGAGACATGAGAGGTCTGCTATGCCATGTGGGTCACCTCTCTGGCCAGGTATAGAAATTGTGATGCTGTGGCTAGAGATTGCTTCAAAGTGCCGCACTTAAGCTACTTGCTTAATATATATATATATATATATATATATATTTTTTTTTTTCAATGCTTATGTAGAGGTGGGATTGTTGGATAATATGATAGTTCTATTTTTATTTTTGTAAGGAATGTCCATGTTATTTTCTATAGTAACCTAACCAATTTACAGTCTCACCAATATTGAAATAAAGTTCCTTTCTCCAAACACCTAGTATTGCTTGGACTTTTAATGATAGTCATTCTCATAGATGTGTAGTAGTATCTCAACATATATTTGATTTGCATTTCCTTGATGATTACTGATATTGAATATTGTTTCATGTTGGCCATTTGTCTTCATTGGGAAAATGTCTATTGAAATCCTTTATTTTGTTAAACTGGATTTTTGTTTGTTTGTTTGTTTTACGAGTTGCATATGCTCACCTGTTTAAACGGTGATATTTTCAAAATTCATATTTTGAAAATTAATCCTTGATTGGGTTAATTGGCTATTTGGTTTGCGAACATGGTCACCCAACTATATGTTTCCTTTTTGTTTTGTTGATAGTTTCCTTTGCTAAACAGAAGAATTTTAATGTGATATAGTTCCATTTGTTTTATTTCTGGTGTCAAATCCAAAAAATTGTTGGCTAGATAGATGTTAGTGAGTTTGTGCCGTATGTTTTCTTCTAGGATCTTTATGCTTTCAAATATTCAAGTTTTTATCCATTTTGAGTTGATTTTGTATATGATAGCATTCACTTTCATTCTTTAGCATGTATTTGTTCAGTTTTCCCAACAACACATGTTGAAGAGATTATAATTTTCCCACCATAATATTCTTAGCTCCCTTGTTGAAAATTATTTGACTATATGCATGGGTTTATTTCTAACATTCTGTTTTGATTCATTGAATTCATTGTTATGCCAATACCATACTTTTTTGGTTAGTATGTTTATACAATTTAGTTTGAAATCGGAAAGTGTGATGGCTCAATTTCCATTCTTCTTCAAATAATCTTCCTCAACGTTAATTTTGCAAAAAGAAACTAACAATATATAATATTGGATGCTAACTAGACTTATTGTAGTTATCATTTACAAATATATATATATATATAAACATGGAATCATGTTGTTGTATTTTTGAAACAGACTAATGCCATATTTCAATTATATCTCAATAATAACAATAATAATAAAGTTAGTTTGTTTTGAGTTTTCAAGTTTTTTGAGGTTCCTCAAAAAAATTCAATTTATTTTATTTCTGTGAAAAGTGATACTGGAATTTCTATAGGTGTTACGATGAATCTGTAGATTGCTTTGGGTAAAATGGAAATTTAAACAATATTAATTTTCCAATCTATTAATATAGAATATCTTTCTATTTTTAACTGTATTTTTCAGTTTCTTTTATTGATAATGGTAATAAAAAATATGATCACTGTCCTCATCTCCAACTTTAGCAAACTTTTAAAATTATGTTAATATCAGTTGTGAAGAGTAAAATAAGATGCAGACATTTAGCCCATTAGATTTGTCAGTAGTGAATAAAAAGTCAAGTATATATTATCTTTGAGAAAACAGACTCTTGTCAAGGACCACTTGAAAATCCCCCAAAAAAGATGAACACAAGAATTATCATTGCAACGTCCAAATTTTTATTTAACTAGAATCTCCACTAAAAGAGAATAAGTTGATTAAAATTATGGACTACTACAAATAAATTACAAAAATAAATAAATAAGCTAAGGCCCTCCCTGGTGGCGCAGCGGGTTAAACCGCAGCACTGAGAAGCTAAAGCCACTTCTGCATGAGTTCGATTCCCTCCTGCCCCTGAGGTGACCACATGGCGTGACAGACCTCTGCTCCCCTGACCCACCCGCTGCTCCCCTCAGCAGTGTACTTTGTCGAATTGCCTGTTCTGCTCCCCACTTTGTCTCTGGTGAATCCTGCACCTCTGACCTATACCCCAGTACTGTATGCATATATTAATAAATTCTTTAAAAAATATATTAGCTATATATATATATATATATATAGCTATGCTACATATATTACTGTATGTTTAAAAATATTCAGAGGAGAGAGTATAAATTCTAAAATGCATATACAAATGCCTACATGTTTACATATATAAAACATTGAAAATTAATCAGAAAATAAAAATGTATGCAACAGTACCTTAAATGAACTTCAAGAGCACACATCAAATTTATATTACAAATTCACAGAATGTAAGGAAATGTAACAGGCAATA